>NW_020837948.1:2349693-2470134 GCF_003676395.1 Aethalodelphis obliquidens
CTTTTTTTTTTTTTTTTTTTTTTTTTTTGCGGTATGCGGGCCTCTCACTGTTGTGGCCTCTCCCATCGCGGAGCATAGGCTCCGGACGCGCAGGCTCAGCGGCCATGGCTCACGAGCCCAGCCGCTCCACAGCATGCAGGATCTTCCCGGACCGGGGCATGACCCCGTGTCCCCTGAATCGGCAGGCGGACTCCCAACCATTGTGCCACCAGGGAAGCCCCCCTTAAGTGACTTTTAATGGAAGACTCAGAGTTGTTGCTAACTGTCATTTAGCACTCCCATGCACATTCTCAGCTCTCTGGTTATGATGCTATCCCTGTCCATGGCATAGCTCTGCTCAGGGCCCTCTTCCCAGTGCCTGGCTGGGCCATCAGGCTCAGCTTCAAATAATGTCCCCCTCCCCCTCCCAGGAGGCTGAGCAGCTTGTCTTCATCAAACCCCCCTCTCTTCTTGAGCCTGATCTCTTCTGTCCATATTGTGACAGCTGCAGACTCTCTACTCCTACTGGACTTCTTTCTCCCCGCTAAAGGCTTTTGTGCCGCCCCAAGACTTTCCTGCTAAAGATTTCATCCAGAATCCCCCCACCCTACCTTATGACTAGGTTCTCCCAGACAGCTACTCTGACCTTATATGATCTCTCTCCCTCCACAGGGGACCACCTCCCCACAGAAGGCCGGCTCATGAACAGCTGTATCCAGGCCAGGAGGAAGTGCCAGGCCGATCCCACTTGCAATGCTACCTACCACTACTTGAATTCCTGTGCCTCTAGTATAAGCACCTCATCACCTGCAGAGGAGCCTTCAGTCCCTGAGGACTGCATAGAGGCAGCACAGCAACTCAGGAATAGTTCTCTGATGAGCTGCACATGCCATCGGCGCATGAAGAACCAAGCTACCTGCCTGGACATCTACTGGACCGTTCACCCTGCCCGTAGCCTTGGTGAGGCCCCCATCCTAGAGCGGGCTAAGCTAGGGAAGATGGCTCTTGGGAGTTGTTTTTTAATCCTGCTGGATATGGGCCACATGGTAGATTCTGACAGGGATGATAATGAAGCTCTGCATTTGACGTCAGTAAGAAATGGAAGGAGGAATTGGCAGTATGCTTTTTGGCCCCACAGTACTGCCCTCCCTTCTCACTACTTTCCCCTTTTTTATTAATCTGGAAACATGTAGCTGCCTCTTGGAAGGTCTCTGAACCAGGCTAAGGCCCAACATGGGGAGCTCCTGGAACAGACAGATATGGAGAGGAAATGGAGGGAAATGGTCCTAACTCATAAACAGGCTGCAAATACAACATAATCCATAGGTTCAGAGAGACTGGGAGGCAGTGTCCTGGTCCAGCCTTTAACAGAGAGGATATTCATTAACCAGACAAGAGATGATAAAAGACGGAAGGCACTGGAAGAGCCAAAGAGAGGAGCTTCCTCTGACTCTGGAGATCCCCTTCCGTATCAGTCAGCTTTTACTAGACTGTGCTGCAGTAACACAACAGGGTCTTGTAAAACAAAGGTTAAGTTCTTGCTCATGTTCTGTCTTGGCTGTGCCATGTGTCCTCTTCATTCTGGGATCCAGTACAGCCTCTACCTGAGATGTTCCCTTCTCATGGCAGAGGGAAATGAACAATGGCAGAACCATTTGATGCCTTTAAAAGCTTCTGCTCAGATGTTACATAAAATACTTCTGCTCACATTCCATTGACAAAGCAAATCACGTGGTCATACCTGACATCAGTGGGAAGGGGAAGTATACTCCTCCCACAGGGGACACTGAAAATCACATGGCAATAACTGAGTATGTATAGTCTTACAGGGAGGACAAAAATAATTGTAAACAATAATGCAATCTACCATAGTCCACCAGTTGGTCAAAACATTCATTTCCCTCCCTTTCACAAGCAAAATATACCTACTCACTTTCTAAGGAAGGTGCCTAAGAATTCTATCTAAGCAGGACATCAGGCTCCAAGTCTAGGATCTTGTGATAATTTCTATATCAGGTCTGGATGTGGTTTCTTTTAATCTAGAAACCTATGCGCTAACAAGTCATCTGCTGGGCTTCCCTGGTGGCGCAGTGGTTAAGAATCCACCTGCCAATGCAGGGGACAGGGGTTTGAGCCCTGGTCTGGGAAGATCCCACATGCCACAGAGCAACTAAGCCCATGCGCCACAACTACTGAACCTGCACTCTAGAGCCCGCGTGCCACACTACTGAAGCCCGTGCGCCTAGAGCCCATGCTCTGCAACGAGAAGCCACGACAATGAAAAGCTCGTGCACCGCAATAATTAGTAGCCCCCGCTCGCTGCAACTAGAGAAAGCCCGCACACAGCAATGAAGACCCAACACAGCCAAAAATACAGATAAATAAATTTTTAAAAAAGTCATCCTCTTCCCATCTATACTCAATATATAGTAATGGAATGGGGACAGGAGAAGCACAACAAACTCTCAGGTAGAAAGAGGAGTAATGGGAAGCACACAGCAGACATTGATTCATAGCAGTTCTGAAGTCCTGCCACACAATTGTTGCAAGGGCTGTCTTCCCTGGGAGTAGGGATTGCTCTTTAATAAGGCCCTGCTTTTGCTCATTGGGGAGCAAAAGCCCAGGAGTTTCCCAGTCCCCTGGGAGGTCCTTCATTTCCCATTATTTTCTTGGGCTACATCTGGAAAGGGCATTGGAGACTATGACCTCCTTAGGGATTGAGTAGCATTCTCCACTTGCTTCCTACCTGAGGAATGTTGGAGCATCTTAAGTCTCAAATAGTTAGAGTCTCTTTTAATCCAGGCTGGTGGCTCTTAGCAGTACAACTCTCTCAAAACATAATTGCGTTTTATGTCTGATTTCTGTCACCTCATGTGCCAGTAGCCTTTCCTATAATCCCTTTCAAGACATACATCTCTTTTGAGACCTAATTAGAGGTACCTTGCCCTTATTAAGCTTCTGTGGGAGAGCCACTATCTTAGTCTTTTTTCCCTGAGAACATTTGTCCAACAGGCAGGATTTATCGGATACTGTCTTAATCAGTGAGAGATCTCCACAAAGGGCATGATAGCCACAAACTTGAATTGGTCTCTGGCCCAAGGCTGAGTTGTAATTGACCTTATTACTCAATGCATTTTTCAATTTTACCTTTTACTATTTGAATATGAGGAGTAGCATTTCTTAATTTTGCAGGTCCTAGAATTTCTGTATTCTTTCTTTTCTGTTTCCTCTCTGTGTGTAAACTGGTCAGTTCTCTGAGCATATATCTTTCTCGTAGTACCATGCCAAGTGTGGCTATCAGCAATCAAGACATATTAGTAATCTTCAGCTTCTCAGCTTCTTCCCCTTAAAGCACAAGCTCACTCAGTACATCATCTTCCTTCCAAGTTATTGCAGGCAACAATTTTACCAAATGCTTTGCCACTGCATAATGAGGGCTGCCATCTTCCCAGCCCCCAGTAACAGCTTATTCACCACCCACTACCTAGTCCCAAAGCCAATACCATTTATTTTAGATCCTTTTTTGTTACTTCAGCACTCCATTTCTAGATACCAATCACATTTTTTAACATCTTTATTGGAGTATAATTGCTTTACAATGTTATGTTAGTTTCTGCTGTATAACAAAGTGAATCATCTATATGTATACATATATCCCCATATCCCCTCCCTGTTGCATCTCCCTCCTACCCTCCCTGTCCCAACCCTCTAGGTGGTCACAAAGCACCGAGCTGATCTCCCTGTGCTATGCAGCTGCTTCCCACTAGCTATCTGTTTTACATTTGGTAATGTATATATGTCAATGCTACTCTCTCACTGCATCACAGATTACCCTTCCTCCTCCCCGTGTCCTCTCTCTCTATGTCTGCGTCTTTATTCCTGTCCTGCTCCTAGATGCATCAGAACCATTTTATTTTTTTAGATTCCATTACATGACCAATTACATTTTTAATAAGAATTTGCTAAATTATGCAGCCAACCCCAAATCTCTGGCTTTCACCAACAAAAATATATCTTTTGTTCATGTTACACATTTGCTGTGGGCTTCCATGAGTTGGCTTTGGAGGACAATTTTGTTATTTATTTATTTATCTATTTTTGACTGCATTGGGTCTTCGTTGCAGTGCGCGGCCTTCTCATTGCGCTGGCTTCTCTTGTTGCGGAGCACGGGCTCTAGGCATGCGGGCTTCGGTGGTTGTGGCTCGCGGGCTCTAGAGCGCAGGCTCAGTAGTTGTGGCGCACGGGCTTAGTTGCTCCACGGCACGTGGGACCTTCCCGGACCAGGGATCGAACCCGTGTCCCCTGCATTGGCAGGAGGATTCTTAACCACTGCGCCACCAGGGAAGTCCCATGAGTTGACTTTGTCTTTGCTCCACTTGCCTTCTTCATTTGAGGATCCAGGATGGTAGATGGAAAAGAGCCAAGCAGGACCACATGATAGTTCTTGAAACTTAGAGGTGATTATGCCTCTTTAGCTCACAGTCCACAGGCCAAAGCAAGTCACATGGCCAAGCCTTACAGTAGCGTGGGAAAGTACAGTCCTCTCATAGGTGGCCTAAAAGTCACAAGGCAACAGGTGAGGTTGTATAATCCTCCGACAGTAAGCAATTGGAAACAAATTCTCTTTGTTCCCTGATTTCCACTCCTCATCCTAATCACTTCTCTTTTAGAACTTCCACTGAGACTTCTCCCTGAATGCTCTTGTCTCCACCTCTTTTCCCTTGGGAGCTCCCAGGTCTTCCCAAGCATCCAAACCATCCTTTCCTGTTGGCTTGATATCATCTATCTCCCTTCCCGCCTAAAGACATATTCACAAAGCCTATTGGGTGACATCCCTGCAAGCTCATCTCTGTCTTCAACATTTATTGAGCACCTACCATGTGTATGAGCTATGCAGTGATTTTGTTTTTTTAACTGAAGTACAGGTTGGTTAACAATGTTGTGTATGCAGTGATTTTATAAGACCTAGTGATTTTATAAGGTCTTAAGGAGCCCACAGCCCCATGGGGTGTTTGAAAGAGATGTGTTTCCTTTCAGATAATTTCTCTCCCTTCTCTGCTTTTCTCAGTCAGGTTCAGTTCCAGATCTAGTCTCATTTGCATCACCTCAGCATGCAATGCATCTCCATAGCCAAGTGGTCAGGCCTGGAACAGAGTCCACTACTGCCCCTTCTTCAATAGCAAGAGAAAACAAGACAGAGTCCCCTTGCCTGCTTATGTGCCCACAGGTGATACTTGTAGTAGTTAGGAGCAGAGACTCTGAAATGCAGGTAATCCAGGTTTCAAATCCCGGCTCCATTTACTAGCTTATGTGAACTTGAGCAAGTGAATTAACCTCTCTTATCCTCAGTTTCCTTTTACCTACCCAAAGACTTCTATGAAGACTAAGTGAAATTGTATGTATATATATATATTTTTTTCCACTTGCACCATAGTGCCCAGTAAACAGTGTGCTCAACAAACAGTAGCTTTATTATTCTTATCATTAAACCCAGCTTATTTGTCAAGCCTAGCCTATACCTTTATGGCCCTGTTCTTTTTCTCTCCTCTGCCCAGCATGCAGCTATTTAGGTAGAGACTGTGCTTCTTCTTTTTCTCCAGCAGCTTCAACCCCTCCTGCTCCCACCCCCAGCCCCATCCTCAGGATTCTGGTGCTCCCCACCTTGTCTCTAGGTGACTATGAGCTGGATGTCTCTCCCTATGAAGATACAGTGACCAGAAAACCCTGGAAAATGAATTTCAGCAAACTGAACATGCTCAAACCAGGTGTGGAAGGCAAACTGGGGCTGGGGTGTGGGAGGGCCTGGACCCTGAGGGAAGGGTGGCTAGTGGGGAACACAAGCTGGGAGAATGAAGGGAGAGAGTTGTGGCCTGCCAGGTAACTAAAGAAGCACTCTCAGGGTGAGAGTCTGAGCTATGCCGCATGATCTAGTCTCACGAGTTAACACAGAGCAATAGTTATTAGGGAGATATTCCAAGAGAGCCCATTAGAGCTCCCTGGTTCCAAAAGGTGGATCTCTACAAAGGCTTTGGTGGGAGTGGCAGCAGTCCCAGAAAAAAAAAGTGCTGAAATGGAGTATTTACCCTAATTCGAGGCAGCCAGGAAAGTAGCTTTTTGTCCCTGAAGACTAGGAAATTGCTTGTTTTCAACCATTCTAATGGGATGGGCGAGGTGTTGGGCAGGGAAAATGGTGAGAGAGAGCGTGACTCCTCAGGGGTAACTCAGGGTGGGGAGCCATCTGTCTGGCAAGGACTAATATGATGCATGTTTTTCAGGAAAGTGAGGCTGTTGTATTAATTGGAAAGGAACACACACATGCACTCTCTTTTTGAGAGCTTTGTTGTACAGTGAGCTTTGTTGTACAGTCAGTACTGTGTATTAGAATTTTGAGAGAAAAGCATAGAGATTTATGTATTACAAACTCTAGGTTACAGGGAATCTGGGGATAACCTATTCCAGTTATTCCATTGTTCTGACTGCTGGAATATTCTGTTAATAGAACTATCACCATAATTTCCCAAGATTCAGAGTATGGGGGGTTTTATGCATGCATCAGTCAATGAAAGATGGGCAGAATAGACAGATGCAGAACCAAAATCCTAAATAGAATTTGGTTGCATCTGCTGTGGACAATCCAGAAAGTACTTTTCTGTGCCAGGAGGATTGCAGGATCCTAGTTCCCCTACCAGGGATGCAACCCCTCAGAAGTGAAAATGGGGAGCCCTAACCACTGGACTGCCAGGGAATTCCCCAGAAAGTACTTTAGAATGTTGTAGGGCCTCTTGGTTACAATTTCCACCATGGGATCTCACTCATTGCGTAGGATTGAGGAAAGGGTTTGGTTAGATGTATATGGCTTTTTTTTTTTTTTTTAAACCTAGGCAAGCTGAGGAACAGGATGGGAGAGGCTCACGAATGAATACCTGATACGGTTTGTGGGTAGAGGGAAAGGCCTTATTCGGTGCAGTCCTCCCTGACAGGAGTGCCTTCACACTACCGTCCTTGTGAAATCAGAGGGTTGCCGGGATTCCTGGGGAGGCTGGGCTGCACGTCTGCAGAGAGGACTGCTGACTTGGTGCCCCTCTCCCCCCAGACTCGGACCTCTGCCTCAAGTTCGCCATGCTGTGCACTCTTAATGACAAGTGTGACCGGCTGCGCAAGGCGTACGGGGAGGCGTGCTCCGGGTCCCGCTGCCAGCGCCACACTTGCCAAAGGCAGCTGCGCTCCTTTTTCGAGAAGGCGTCGGAGCCCCACGCTCAGGGCCTGCTGCTGTGCCCGTGCGCGCCCACCGACCAGGGTTGCGGGCAGCGCCGGCGCAACACCATCGCCCCCAGCTGCTCACTGCCATCGGAGGCCCCCAACTGCCTGGAGCTGTGGCACATATGCCTGTCCGACCCGCTGTGCAGGTGCCGGGTGCTGGGTGCGGGCAGACGGGGTGGACACCACTCCTTCGGCGCCTCCTTCCTGGGCAGGGCTGGGTCTGAACCACCCTCCCCCCACCCCCCCTCTGCAAGGCACCATGAACCGACTTTACCATGTAGCTACCCTGGATACTTTCTGAAACTCTTTTATAAAAAAATAAAATAAAATAAAATAATATAGAGAGAGTGTAAAAACTTTAGGAAATATAAAACTGTGTTAAAATATCACTCAAAACCTGTCACCTGGAGGTAATCTACCATAATTTGGGGAGCATTTCCTTCCAGTCTTTTTTCTCTCCAGGTAAACAAAATCAGACACCAACCTTGTTTTGCAACCTGGTTCTACCACTTACTTCTCTGTATAACCTTGGGCAAGTTACTTTACCTCTCTGAGTCCCACTTCCTCTTCTGTAAGATATTACATGGAGCTCTCAAAAATCATAATACTAACACTTACTGAGTAAGTGTTAGTTACTTACTATGGGCTAAGTACTATTTTAAGTACTTAACATCTATTAATTTATCTAAGCTTCACAAGAACCCTATAAGATAGTTGCTATTATTACTATTTTTTTTTATCATCCTCAGTTTACAAATGAAGAAACCACAGCAGAGAAAGTTTAAATAACTTGCTCAAATTCACCTAGGTAGTAAGTCAGGTTTGTTAATGAGGTTTGGATTTCCTTCATAGGTAGTCTGGCCTAGAGCCTGTGCTCCTAGAGGCTCTGTTATGCTGCCTGTTATTATGCTGGGAGCTATGGGTTGGCCAAAAAGTTCGTTTGGGTTTTTAATGGAAAAACCCGAACGAACTTTTTGGCCAACCCAATATTACTATTACTGTTACATAACAAGTGCTGGGCTAGATGACTAAGATACTGTCCCTTCCTTCAAGGAGTTTGCAACTGCGTGGGGATGACAGATAAGTAAACCACCAATCTAACACAAAGCAAAATATAAGGAAAAGTGCACAAATATACACACAAAAATATACTCATCGTTCCATCCCCTGAAGATAACCAGCTTTACCTATTGTAGGATGAGTGTTAAAAATAATAATATCTAACATTTACTGAACACTCACTGTATACCAGGCACTGTGTTAAATGCTATACATGTATTCTCTTACTTCATCCTCACAAAAATCCTCAAGGTAGTGTTATTTTCATCTTTATTTACTGTCAAGGAAATTGAAACTGAAGAAACTGCCTGAGATCTCATAATTAGGGATTGTGGAGCCCAAATTTAGAGTGATATGCTGTGGAGGCTGGGGTGATGGTGCATTTAATTGTGACAGGAGCAGGCTTCACTGAGGAGGACGCCATGGGCCAGGCTCTGAAAAAGGCAGAGGCGGATTTGGCATGAAGATGGGCATCTCAACTAAAGGGGCAGCAAGGTGACACTGTGGCAAGGTGAAGGCTGCAGGCCACACCATCAACAGGGACTCTTAAAACTTCCCTTCTTCAGATCGCGCCTGGCGGATTTTCAGACCCACTGCCATCCCATGGACATCCTAGGGACCTGTGCAACAGAGCAGTCCAAATGTCTGCGAGCATACATGGGGCTGATTGGTGAGGCTGGGGGGCATGTTTAGGAAGCCTACAGGTTGGCCAGCCTGGGGGGGGGTGAAAATGCTCTGGAGACTGAACCCCCATGGAGTGGTCCTGAGACAGGTGGGAGAGGATGGGAGCTGAAGGTAGGGTTGGCTTAGGCACTGACAATCCTCTTTTCACCCCATAGGGACTGCCATGACTCCCAACTTTGTCAGCAACGTCAATGCCAGTGTTGCCTTAAGCTGCACCTGCCGAGGCAGTGGCAATCTGCAGGAGGAGTGTGAGCAGCTGGAAGAGTCCTTCTCCCGAAACCCCTGCCTCAGTGAGTGCTCTCCACCTGCTCCCAGCCCCCGTGGCTGGCTCAGCTTGACCCAGGGAGAGGGAAAGGGTCCGCTCTGTGGTCCACTGGTTCCATCCATCTCCTGCAGACGGAGCAGCCCCCTCCTCAGCATAGGCTTACATCTCCCCAACCTGAGCCTTTCTGCCTTCTCCCATTCTATTAGTGACCCACCCCCATCCCCGGCCATGCTGCCTCTTCACTTGCCTGGGCCCTAGGGACACTCTTCAGCTCAAGGAATAGCAAGCAGAATGAGATAATATCCCATTCCCAGCTGCCACTCACCCACCCTTGCATATCCCAGGGTCCCTGAGACATTCCCTTTCCTTCTTTGGGAGCCTGAGAGATCTCCAACATCTGCGTGCTTTCAGTCTTCCTTCTCTCCTCTCCTCAGTGGAGGCCATTGCAGCTAAGATGCGTTTTCACAGCCAACTCTTCTCCCAGGACTGGACAGCCTCTACCTTTTCCATGATGGAACGCCAGGTAGGGCCTCCTCTGTTACACCTCTCCTACGTTTACTGGACCGCTGGGGGAAACCCAGACAAGGCAGGCAAGAGATTGGATGGGGGCGGTGAACTCCTTGTGGTCATGAATATTTTAGACCTCTAGCAGACACCTCAGGGGAGGAGGACAGGCCTTGACTGAGGCTAAGGTGGTGAAAAGGGTGGAGCTGACTCCATTTTATTTTTTCCACAGAACAAAAACCCTGCTCTGAGGCCACAGCCCTGGGTGCCCTCTCTTTTGTCCTGTACACTTACCTTGATTCTGCTCCTGAGCCTCTGGTAGCTGGACTTCCCTGGGGGCCCTCTTCTCCTTTACCACACCCAGCTGACCTGCAGCCTGCAAGGGTTGAGGAAAGGACAGCATCAGGAAGGAGGTTTGGTATACAACATGGCAACCCTGACGTTACCCCACACCTCCAGTTGACTCCAGATTAGGCCACAGTAGAAGCTGACTAGCCTAGTTCTCATTCCCTTCACTTCTTTTTTTGTTTTGTGTTGTTGTTGTTGTTTTTGGCCGTGCCTCTTGGCTTTTGGGATCTTAGTTCCCCGACCAGGGATTGAACTGGTCCCTTGGCAGTGAAAGCTCGGAGTCCTAACCACTGGACCGCCAGGGTCATTCCCTTCACTTCTGACTCAGGCTGCCCCTCCTTAGGACTTTAGCCATATCTTCTGGTGATGTCCAGCTCTACCAGGCTCTCTCCCTACCCCTTTCTTCTGCCCACCAGCATCACCCAGGCTCTAACAAATCAGTCACGCTCTCTTGCATTCTCCAGGTAGGCAGGGCTGGGTGTTCTGAAGCAACCTAGAAAGACATTCCTCATGGTGAGGAAAGCTGGAGCAAGACTCTTGGCCCCTTGTCTCCTCCTCTGAATGGGGAATGGGAACCTACTGCCTTCCCAGGGATCCTACAGAACATTTGAGCATCACGAGCTAGATCATATGGGCCTTGCTTTCTTCCTGCTACTGTCCCAAAGTCCCCTTAGCCTCTTGGATCATGATTAAACATTTTAACTTAAAACTTTTCTCTTTTCCCGTTGTCTCATACTGTGAATTTATATAGAACTAGGGGTGTTACAGACACAAGAGCACAGGCCAGGTGATCTAGGAGACACAGCAACCCTGCCACCAGATGCTATGTGACCCCCCAGGCAAGTCTCTCAGCCTCTCTGTGTACTTGACATGGAGTTGGAAGAAAAATAACTTATGTGAGGCTGTGGACTGGGTACCTGTTCCAGCTCCAGCCATTTTGGGCATGCTGCGTGGGATCTGCCACAGCAGCTGAAGGAGGAGGGTCCATAGTCAACCACAGCGTTTGAGCACCTGCTTGTGTTATCGGTCTGCTCCATACCATAATGGGGGCCGGAGGAAAGGAGAGACTGGTTCTTGAACTCATGTGCAATCCAGTTGGGATAAGGAAACAGCTACCCATGCAAAGTATTGGGAAAATATATTTATAGAGCTGTGGAAATTTGTCTGTTAATTCTTTCACTCACTCTTTCCAAAAGCATCTGATGAGTGCTGGCTCTCCAAGACACTGTGCTGGGTGTGGGAGATTCCAAGGTAATGCTATTTGCAGATCCTATTTTCAAGCCTTTTACATATCAGAGCAGGGGAACTGACAAGGCAGTCAATAAGAACAGTGCAGTGTGATGAGTACTGTACAATAATTGTAATAATAACCCTCATTTACTGAGCCCCTACTGTGTGCCAAGTACTACTGTGCCCCTACTGTGTGCAAATACATTCATAATTCATTTAATTCTTCACTAGCTATGTGACCTTGGCCTTAACCTCTTTGGGGCTCACTATCTACATCTGTAACATGAAAAGGTGAAACACCTACCTCACAAGGAATGAGATAATCCATGTGAAAGCATTGTGCCTGATAAATAGAACTCAAAAAAGTTAGCAGTTACAGCATATGGTTTTTGTAGAGAATTTGGACAGTACAGATAGTTATAAAGAAGAAAATTAAAATCTTTAAAATCCCATTCTCAAACTTCCAAACTACTCCCTGTACATCTGTGCACATGAGAAACTATGGGTATGTATAATTTTATATATGTGAGGTCAGAGACTGCTTATCAAAGTGTAAGTCACAGACACTTTTCAACATCCATGAGTAGAGCTCAGAATACATCGTCCTTTTTATCAGCTGCATAACATGGACTTGTATGAATGCATATTCCTACATACATAGTTTATTTAACTGGTTCTGAATTGATAGGTATTTGGTTATCTTCCTATTTTTCTCTGAGCCAAGTTTTAAGGCAGTGAGGAGGTGACTGGGGGTAGGATGTGCCGAAGAGCTGCCCGAGTGGTGGGTGGAGTAGGGAAAGCACCCCCTAAACATTCTTGTATCCACATACCCCACCCTGCCGAGGAAGTGCCCAGCCAACCTGCTGTCCTGCAAACTTCAGTGCGGCACTGGGTGGACCTTCCCCTTCCTCCCCTCCCAGGAAGATCTCTGAACCGTCAAGGCCTCTCCATTTGCTTTGGCTCCATTATCCTGGGGCTGGCGGGGGGGGGGGGTGAATGGTACAGTCATTCCTTGCTAAGTGCTTGAATTAGACTAATAGGTCATCTGTGCTTTTCTCTGAAGAAGGTCCAAATTCCTGGTAAACAACCAGACCACTCTCCCAGCCTAGGGCCCAGAGCCAAGACTCGGGGTGGGGGCACACAGTGGCTGGACTGAAGCTTTTAATGGTATCCTGGCTGGCCGGGATGGTTAATGCCATTAGACTAGTTTCTGGGTAATGAGGTGGGAAGGGCTGCTGGCAGCAGTGATAAGCAGAGAGCGCTCAATTACAGGTCTCTGCATGGCCGGGTTGGAGCAGACTGTCTTTTAAACAACTATCTTCGAATTCACCCATTCAATCATGTATTCATTCAACAAACCTTAGCAATGCTCTGTAACAGGCTGTATTTTTCAAGGTCTGTCCCTGTGCATTCATGAGCTGCCATTTTGGTGAAGGGGCAGCCCAGGACTTTGGCAGCTAGACCTCAGCTTTAGGCACTTGGGACTTTTCAGTTATCCTGGTTGATTTTAACACTCAGCTGTTTGACCTTGGCAAATATTCTTTATCCCTCTGAGCCACCATTTCCTTATCTCCAGTAGGGATCCCAGTAGGAGTACTTAAAGGGTTGCAGTTTTTGTTTTGCTTTTGTTTTTAATAAATACAACATCAGCAATTTAATTTCAATCAAAAAACAAATTAGCAATATCAACTGATGTTTATATCAATTTAAATGGTTTTGGTTGGCAATTTTTTTGGCTTATTTCTATAAAAGCTTATAAGCATGAGGAATGTATGCTCATTTTGATCTCCACGTATATTTCCATTAGATAACAGTAAAAATATTTAAAACAATCAGGGTTGTTTGAAGACTGGAAATAATTACAACACTTAACATAGTGCCTGATACAGGATGAATACTCAGTAAATGGCAGCTATTACTATTATTACTTCTGGGAGGGGATCTGTGGGTACTATGTATTCTGCTCCCTGGCCTGGAACAGTGGTGAGTGATGGTGCTGGCTCTGCCTCCAATTGTGGGCTGAATTCTGGGTGGGGCTGCTTCTGGGAGACTCGCTATTCAAGCTCTGAACTCCAGGATGGAAATCAGAGCTCTGGGTCTGTAGCTCAGACTCTGAGGGACCTTGGACCAGGCATGGAATCAGAGACAGTCAGTGTCTTAGTCAAGGGTCTTTTGGCTGCAAGTAACAGAAACATTGGAATTACTTAGTAAAAAGGGAATGTCATGCAACTGAATCCCAGGAAGTTCAGCTGGGCCCTTGCCGAGGATAGGACTGGAAAGTCAGGAACCAGTCTTGAGCCCTGTCTGTTGAAGACCGAGACATCTTGGGCCATCTACTTCATTCTTTCTGTAGACCTACTTCCTTTGCATGACCTTCCAGGGCCAGCATTTTCAACTAAATGACCTCCATCCCAATTCCAAATTCATGGAAAATCTGATTGTCTGTGCACAGGTTCTAGATTGGCTTTCCTGGGTTAAGGGTCCATCCCAGGCTTATCAGCTGGGTAAAAGAAACATAGATCCACATGCTACTAAAGTAATTACAGGGCCCCAGGCCTGTTAGTGGAGGGCAGTTCTCAGAGAAGGCAGTGTGTCTCAGCAGGACTCCAAGAGCATAGACTCTTGGCAGGGAATTAAGGTAGATCTTAATCACTCAAGGTCCAGCTTTGCTTCTTTTGTGGCTTCCTTCCTGGTCTAGGAGTGTCTTCTCTGAGCTTCCTTCTTGGATGCCCTCAGGGATAGGAATGTAGGAACATAGGCCCTGTTGTGGCTCCTTTGGGTCTGAGAACCATCCTGAGAGCTAGATGGAGTTCTTTATGGCTGCAGAAGGAGGCTTTGCTGCTGTGGGGCTTGCTAGATTTCTGGTCCCAACAGTTGAAGAGTAAGGCAAAGTGAAGGGGGTCAGAATATGCCACTCCAAAATATGCCACTTTGGCATAAGGATTATTTTTACCTGAAGGCAATTAAGAACCAACAGGAAGAGTTCTATGCCCTCGCCTTACGTGCCTGAAGGGGCATAAATGGAGATGAGGAGTCAACACCAAAATAAGTTTGCATAGACAGACCTTACTAAAATAGCCCTTATCTTCCATTAGTTTCCCCCATATATTTCCTAGTCACTTCTGCACAATTTATTGTTCCTTGGGACCCAAACCCTCTATCCTTTGTTAAAAGGGTATATAAGGCCCCTAGTCTAACCCCAAGTCCTATATTCTTTTCTGTAAACTCGCATGCAGGTAAATATTAATAAAAATTGTGCCTTATCTCCTGTTAATATGTTTTTTGTTAGCTTAATTCACAGGCCTCCAGTTACTGACCCTAAGAGGGTAGAAGAAAAGGTTTGTTCTCCCCAACAAAAGCACAGCCACTTCCTTGGCTGATAACCCTCCATCTTTGCCTCTATAGCCCCTCTTACCAACAGTCATAGGCTCTCACTCTCATTTCCTCTCATGGAATCTTGGGTTCTCAGAAATTCCAGTCTCTTTTCAGCATCTTTGCTTCTCTCAGGAGGATGCCTATTCACATGGGAGACTTGGTCCAATAAAATTCCACCCTCAGGTGCTGAGCTGGTCAGGGCTTATCTGACATACTGTGAGAGTTGTGGGGGTGAAGGAGACAATAATCATAACTAACATTTATTAAGAGTTTAATGTGTGCCAAGCACCAGGCTAATGGCTTAAAGAGCATTGTCTCATTTACTTTTCAGAAGTATCCTCTTTTATTTTCCTTGTTTTACAAGGGAATATAGCCAAGCTAAGCAGCTTGTCCAAGGTTACAGGGCTAACAAGTGGCTGATCTAGGAATCAAACCTCAACCTCCCTGACTCCCAGGAGCAATCTTTGATCCACGTCACGTCTGTCCAGTGTTGGGGTGAGACACCACTACCTAAATTTCAACAGAGGCCGTGATGAGGAGTGTGGGTTCAGAGAGCTCTTTTAAGCTACAAGCATGACATCCTAGAAGAGAAGGTATTTGGTTTTTTTTTTTTCTTTTGCGGTACGTGGGCCTCTCACTGTTGTGGCCTCTCCCGTTGTTGCGGAGCACAGGCTCCAGACGCACAGGCTCAGCGGCCATGGCTCATGGGCCTAGCTACTCCGCAGCATGTGGGATCTTCCCGGACCAGGGCACGAACCCGTGTCCCCTGCATTGGCAGGCGGACTCTCAACCACTGCGCCACCAGGGAAGCCCCAAAGAGAAGGTATTTGGACTGGACCTGGCATGAGTAGGGTTTATCAGGCAGAAATTTGGGGAAGGGCACCCCAAAAATCAGAGTGGGCAAATGCAGACTAGAAAGGGCAGGGAGTGCTGGGAGGATGACAAGTAGTCTGCTGTGACTGAAGTTCTTTGAGGGGAGGTGTTGTCAGGTCTTCCTGTCACTCAACTCCCTACCACACTGTCCAGGGGGAGGGAGGGTTCTCCTCTGGGGACACACCCAACTGCAGAGCTACTGTTGTGAAAGCCAGGCCCTGTGGATCAGGCAGGAGTCCTGGGAAACTGGTGTGCAGAATTCTGGCTTGGCATGCTTGGCGTCCCTGGCCATGGGGAGCTCCGTGGCCTCTGGACCCCTTGGTGACGTCCCAGGGTGCAGAGATCAGTGTGTGGGTGAGAGGATGAAGTGAGTCTGTGTCTGGCCTGGAACAGTGACAAGCAGGAAGGGATAGCCTATCCGCCACAGAGGGATACCAGCAAATAGCTGCTCCCTCCCTCCCCGCCCCCATGCTGACTTACCAGTTGCTGCGGTCAACTGAAGTGTCAGGGCGTTCATTCCAAGAGTCCGGTCTTCCCAGACTTTGGTTGGCTTTGGGGTTCCCGTGGAGACTCCTTCCTGCTGCACCTACTGTGGACTGGGTATGGCAGGCAGTAGGTTGGCGTAGAAATGAAGACAAGTTTTGTTGTGGAGATAAACAAATAATAATCATTTTTTGAGTACTTGATATGTGTTGAACATTGCACTGAGAGCTTTGCATGTGTATCCTTTTTAAAGCTGAGTTGCCTCATGGGCTTGTCTCCTCATGGTATCATCTGGCATCCATAATATTTGAAAAAAAATTTTAATAACTATTGCACAGTCTTTTGAAAAAAGTACACAGCAAAACTTGAAATCCTCTTTCCCCATCTGTCTCCCTGTATTGTATACACAAAGCAGCCATCTCCACAGAATCTCTTCTCACAACATGATCCTCAGAGGAGAGATTTACACCATGAATATATATAGTTAATATTTTTTCTTTGTCTCACATGCGTAAGTAATCCAATTTAAACTTCCTTACGGCCCTCTGAGGGCATACACTATTATCCCCATTTTACAGATGGAGAAACAGATGTCCAGAAATGAATTATTGCTCAAGGTCACACAGCTAATCACTGGCAAGTGTTTTTGAAGCAGGATTTGTGCTTGTTGTGAAAGTGCATGTGATCTAGGGTCTGTGAAACTCCTGAGGAAGAGGCAGTTAATTCATTGTGGGGGGCTTCATGGAGGAGGCAGTGTTTGAGTAGAAACCTCAAGGGACAAAGAGAAGCTCAACAGATAGAAATGGGCATAGAAGTGTTTCTTAGGAAGGGAGGAAAGCCTGAGAGATGAGTGTATCATATTGTGGGATATCAGAAGAGAGGCAGTCTCATTTCTCCACGTCTCATGGCTCCCTCTCAGTGGTGGTGGGCCTGGCATTTAAGAGACTTGCCTCATTCCCCAACTTTGCCCCAGGCAGAGTCTGCCTGTGCCCTTTAAGAGCCTCCATCACAAAGCCTCCTTGTGTCTTCTGAAAGAGACCATCTAATTCAGGCTGGTTGCCTACCCTCCACTCCCCTCCCGCACATAGGAGAAGAGAGGGAGATGTGGTGAAGGAGCCCAGAAATGAACCCCCTCTTAGGCCAAATCAAATACACTTAATTCTTCAGGAATTGCATGTCAGGAGTGTTTTAGGGAACGCAGCTCTCTAGCTGTTCAATGGAAGCATGTTGTAGTGAAAAGAGCACAATGGAAAGTGGATTCAGCCTTTGCATCTCAGCAAAACTACTTATCAGCTGGATGAATTCAAGCAAATTGCTTAATCTTGCCAAGCTTCAGTCTCTTGATCTAAAAAATCATGGGCCCTATTGCCAAAAAGCTGTGTCTGGTAGGTTTGTCAGAGATGGAGAAGAAATGGCTGTCTGGGGATATACTGATCTAATATTTACTTCAGTGTTGGGTGTCAGGGACTTGTTAAATCCAGTTTTCTCCTGCAGGAAGTGGACAGTATGAGATCTCAGGAGCTTGAGGTGGGAAGGTGACTCCCAGCAAGTAGAAGGAAAGAGAGGAGGTGCTAGATGAAGCATGGACAGAGACGTTTCTCTTGTTGCCATGCTGGAACAATTCTGTGAACCTCTCCCAGCCTCAGTTTCCTCACTTTCAAATGCCAATTCAACTTAATGAATATTGGCCAGACACTTACATTGCTATTTCATCTGTTTAATTTTTTTAATTAATTTATTTATTTTTGGCTGTATTGGATGTTCTTTGCTGCACGTGGGCTTTCTCTAGTTGTGGCAAGTGAGGGATACACTTTGTTGCAGTGCGCGGGCTTCTCATTGCAGTGCCCTGTCTTGTTGCGGAGCATGGGCTCTAGAGTGCAGGCTCAGCAGTTGTGGTGCATGGGCTTAGCGGCTCTGCGGCATGTGGGATCTTCCTGGACCAGGGCTTGAACCCGTGTCCCCTGCATTGGCAGGCGATTCTTAACCACTGTGCCACCAGGGAAGTACCATCTGTTTAATTTTTAAATGTATTTTTTTCATATTCTCCTTCAGCCCAGAAGAGATTTCAGGTGGCTTATAAAAAATACACAATACAACAAAATGAAAATAAAGGCACAGAAACCAAGGTGAAGAGAGAACAGTGAATGACAGCCGGATCATCTCAGTAGTCTGTAACGCATGTGAACATGTCCTGCCCAGATGAATACCATTGCCACAAACCCCCTAGTATATCATGCTTGCAGGTAGTAGGGCTTGGAAAATGTATCTTAGAGCTAAAGGTAACACTTCTGTTTTACAAATGAAACTGAAGTTAAGTCCTGCTCTGGTTCCAGCATATAATGTACATGTGCCTGAATGAGGGATAGGGAGGAGAAACCCTTTGTAAATTCTACAGAGTACAAAGTTTGGGTCTCCTGTGTTTGGCAAGAGACCACAGGCAGCTGGCTCTGCTTCCTCGGCTGCCGGGACCACTTGATTGAAATGGCCAACCAGGAGAGGGGAGGCAGAAGAGGATAGATGGAAATTAGCATTTCAATAAGTTATCCTGCCACCAAAATTGATTGAGTGCTTGTTATGTGTCAGCTAGTCTGCTCAGCACTTCGCCTTTACTATATTTCATATTTAGTGTAGTATAATTACATGTTGGAGGGTAGGTAGCCTAGGAGTTAAGGGCACAAGCTTGGGTAGGAGGGGTGGGAGTCCTGCCTCCCTCACTCGCTTGCTACAATCCTTGGTTATCGCCTATGTTCCTTCACCTGTGAACCCCAATTTATCTGCTTCCTGGGTCGCGGTAGCGAATCAGTAAGCTAAAGCATGTTAAGTGTGTGGCCCAATGTTAGCACACAGTAAACAACAACAAAACAACAGCATACGTTTTTGAGTGATAAGGGCGGCTGGGGCGTCCTATCCTGAAACACTATCCCCCCCACCTCCCCACCCCCATAGCAGGTCTCCCCGTTTAGTTCGAGTGAAACCCGGCGCGGGTTCTGCCCCGGCGCGGCCTCCGCGGTGGGGAAGCCGCAGGCGGCGTGCGGAGGAGGCGCGCCACCTAATCCAGTTGTCAGTTAATTAGAGGAGAAGGTTATGTCATTAACGGCGAGATCGAAGCAAAGGGAATTAAGAGGCTCTGGCAGCGCTGTTGCCACGCTCTCTGCGCGGGCCGCAGGCCGAATTCAACAAAAATTCGATACGCATTAGCGCACTATCAGCGGCTGCCCGGGACGCGGGGCCGCCGAGCGCGGGAGCTGATGCGCCTAGGTTGGGCGGCCCCGCGAGGGACGCGGTGCCTTGCTGTGAAGGGCCTACGCCGCCCGGAGCCCCTGCGAATGGTGGGGGTATGCCGGACGTGGGATGCGGGATGTCCTCTCAGGCGAGTTTTGTGGCCTGACCCTGGGGAGGCTGGGGGCACGGTGGCTGGCTCCTCACCAGGCCCCCTCCCACTGACTTTAGTCACAAGGAAGCCAAGTTGACCTTCCCAGACTAGGCCAGGCCACGATGTAACCCACCCTTCCAGTACTGACTTCTTCATGGCCTTTATCACAGCGTCATTTCATGGTGGTCTGTACAACTTTCTTATCATGTCTGTTCCCCAACCAGACTGTAAACTGCAGGAGGGCAGGGACTGTGTGAGTCTGCCTTGTTTATCTGCACTCACAGAGCCTGGCACATGGTAGGTGCTTAGTAAATATCAGTATCTGCAGACAGAATTAATCTCCTCAGCAACCCAGTGAGTTGGTAGAGTAAGGAAATTGAGGCTCAAAGAAATAAAGTGACGGGCCCAAGATCACACCAGTTTCCGCCAAAGAAACCCCAAGCTCTTTCCTTAAGCAAATCACCTCATCTGTCTGAATCTTGTTTTCCTGGGGAAAATTAGTTAGAGCTGCCTCCAAACTATGTGCCAGGGACTGTGCACTTCTTTTAGATTTGCTCCTTTAATTCTCACAACAACATTGTAAGACAGAAATTGTTTTATAAAGGTGGAATTTGATACTAGCAAGAACTGGGTCCATCATTTGCCTGTTTGCCCTCATATCCATTGCTCCCCTTATGATACTCTGTGTCACAAATGGGTTCCCCTGACCCCTCTACCCCAAACCCACCTCCCAGCAGGCAACATTTCCCAGGCTTCCTTGTCGCTGAATTTTGTTTGGGTTTGGCCAATGGGAGCCACTGGCTCGAGATTAGGGAGCTGAGGACAGGAGGAAACAGGGGACCCTCAGCCTTGGCAGCTTCTGGGCTCTATCTCCCTTACTTTGGACTCCAGACCAGGGATGGTAGCGGTTTCCTGCTCTTGCTAATCTCTGGGTCACCTCACTTTCCCCTGTTTGGCGTCTCGGTTCTTCCATTACCTGAGTGGCCACAGTATTAAATTCCCTCTGTTTGGAGGGGGTAGGAGGGGAATATAGGAGATGTAACAGGTAATAATAAAGTTCTTTTTATTTTTTAAATAAATAAATAAATAAATAAATTCCCTCTGTTTGAAATACTAAGAGTGAGTTCACTTTCCTGATTACTCTAAGAGCCGTGATTGGAATCCAGATCTGTCTGACTACAGAAGTGCACTTAAAGTTTTTTTTTTGCAGAAGATGATAGTGAGGCAAAGCAGTAAAAGTGATAACCATTTAACCACCCTGCCCAGAGAGCTCTTCCCAGGTCCCTTTTGTGAGAGAAATTAGTTTTAGAGATGATGATCCACTCATAAAGCCTATTCATAATTTATTATGTTTAAGAAATTCTGCTTTCCATAGCTAAAATATTGTTTATACCTGTAAATGAAGATATTAATAACATCTAGTTACCAGAGTTGTTTTGATGATTAAATGAACTAATGTATGCCAAACCCTTGGTATGTGGTAAATGTTCAATGATAGCTTCAAAACCTGGTTAATTTTTAGTACCTTCAGTTTTCTCAGCTTGCTGATCCTGGAGTGTGGAGGACAGCTGCTCTGTCTTTCATTCCATCGAATTCTTCTTATCACATTGTAGATTCACCTTGCCCATTGGACCAGTGAGTGAGAAGTAGTAATCAGATGGCTGGCCTGGCAGCTACAATCCACAGATGTGTGCAGTGAATGCTTCTAAATCAATTGGACCTCCCTAGAGACTTGGCTGGCAATGAATGAGAGTATGAGATGCTTTTGACACACACATGCAGCATCTGATTTGAGTGAAAATGTCTGCTCAACAGTCCCGAGGGCAGTTTTCTCCTGATTGATTTGCAACTTTTGATCTCAATGGAAAAGAAGCCAAATGTAAAGGAGGTAGTTTTCTCAGCGAACAAGAAATCTTGTTGTGCTTTCCTTTCTGAACTTGGTGGGCGGGGGAGAAGTACCATCTCCTATTACCGGCAAAGGGGCTACAGAGACCAAACTTTGCTAGAGAAGGGTGTTTAAAGGTGGGGGTGGGAGTTGGGGAGAGGAGCTTCTTAACCCACACAACTCCCAATGATTCAGGAGAACCAGGAGACCAGAAACTGCCCTTGATGCAATCCAGTTGCAGACAGCAGATTAGGTCTTCAGCTACCACAGTCTAGAGCCTGGGGCTGGGAGTCCCACCTGTGCCCTTGGACATTTTCGCTCAAATCAGATGCTGGATGCATGTGTCAAAAGCACCTCACACTCTCATTCATTGCCAGCCAAATCTCTAGGGCGGTCCAATTGATTTAGAAGCATTTGCTCACATCTAACATTCGATGTACACATCTTCTGTGGATTGTAGCTGCCAAGTCAGCTGTCTGATTACTACTTCTCACTCACTGGTCCAATGGGCAAGGTGAATCTACAATGTGATAAGAAGAATTCGAGGCACTTCATTTGAGCTTGCCCTGACTACTGCACAGGTTGCTAGGGACTCATATGAGTCATTGATGTAAATGCAATTTAAAGAAGTTTGTAGACCTTACAAATATATTTGAGGTTATGGTTGTAAGCTAGAACAGTAGCTAAAAAACTGCTTTTTACTGTAATAGCATAAGTCTCCTACTCCTAGAAGTTAAGAGTACAGGATTTGGAGTCACATAGACCCAGGTTCCAATCCTAGCTCACCGTGACGTGACTACTTCTCACTTAATCTTGCTGAGCCTCAGATTTCTCATCTGTAAGACAGGAATGATAATGCCTATCTGGAAGGGTTGTGAAGTTAAATAAGATACTAAGGTGAGAGCTTAAGAAATGGTAGCCATGTTAGAATTGTTCACAAATTTATCTGCCAACTAATATTTTGGAACAAAATAGGGAGTCTGGTCAACTAGGTCATTATAGTCTTCAGAACTCTCTAGTATTCATACTTTGGTTTGTCATCTATGGTCCACTTCTCTAGGAACTGTTCCCAATCATAGTTCTTGCCAAATAGCTAGACCTGGGCAGCCATGTTTGTGCCATATGACCCTGTCCCCTTGGCCATTTGTTGGTTGGACCACAAGTGAACACTTAACCTAAGCTAGACAGATCAGATTCCTCTTTTGGGAACTGAAGCAGTCAATTGTGGGGCGTCAAGTAGACTCCAGAACTAGTACAGCTGATGGATGAGCTGAGGAAACTGATACGGAGAAGTACAGAGACATATACAAAGAAGAAGCCATTTAGCTTTAGTCTATGTGAAAATGATGGAAATGGACTTGTTCCTGATGATTTTTTCAGTTCCATAAGGCCTAGCCATGCTAATTTCCTGTCCTTGAAGTCTATGCAGTCTACACACCCAACCATTAGTACTCACCTTTTCTTACACTGGCACGAGTGCCTCTCTTTTCCTTGCAACCCAAAGAGACTATTCTAGGATAAGGGCAATGTTGTCCCTTTATAAGGTAAAACACACTTCTTTAAAAACTTGAATGGTTTTCTTACAAATGAGCTTATATACTCAAAACACACCCATACCTCAGTTAACTAGTAAGCACAAATCAGTAAAACCAGTTATGAATCAAATTATCAACAAACTAGTTGAGAAACTTTTTTCCCCCATGTTTTCTTGAATATTTTGTCATTATATGGAAAGGCTCAAAATGTTTGATTTGCAACAGCACCTGGAAGTTCTCAAAAAAATTGTATTATATGATCATGTAGTTTCAAAAGGGATTTTTTTTTTTACATCTTTATTGGAGTATAATTGCTTTACAATGGTGTGTTAGTTTCTGCTTTATAACATAGTGAATCAGTTATACATACACATATGTTCCCATATCTCTTCCCTCTTGCGTCTCCCTCCCTCCCACCCTCCCTATCCCACCCCTCTATGTGGTCACAAACCACCGAGCTGATCTCCCTGTGCTATGCGTCTGCTTCCCACTAGCTATCTATTTTACGTTTGGTAGTGTATATATGTCCATGCCACTCTCTCACTTTGTCTAAAGGGATATTGAGGACCTAAGGATGGGTGGGGTTAGAGGACTTACACTGAGCTAATTAAAGAAACAGGGAAGGCAATTCCCTGGCGGTCCAGTCGTTAGGACTTCACACTTTCACTGCTGAGGGCCTGGGTTCAATCCCTGGTTGGGGAACTAAGCCGCATGGTGTGGCCAAAAAAAAAAAAAAAAGAAAGAAAATTGTAAAAAAAATAAACAGGGAAAAGCTATCTGAGAGTATATAATTATAAATGTCTATTATCCCCGTCAGTAAAGTGGGGACAATAATGTACCCACTTCATATCATTGATCCAAGTATTAAATGAAGTAGTGAATGTAAATTCTTTGCCTGCTGCCTGGCATACAGATTAAAATCCATAAATGTTTTATTAGCTACAATGATTATGAAAATGTGACAAAAGTTGGTGCTGGAGCCAGATTTTAAAGGAAAATGAGAGGAGGTATAGCTCAGTGGTAGAGCATTTGACTGCAGATCAAGAGGTCCCCTGTTCAAATCCAGGTGCCCCCTTGTCTACTTTTCTGAGCTTCACTGGTGGTTCAGTGGTTAAGAATCCGCCTGCCAATGCAGGGGACATGGGTTTGAGTCCTGGTCCAAGAAGATCCCACATGCCATGGAGCAACTAAGCCTGCGTGCCACAACTACTGAGCCCACGTGCCACAACTACTGAAGCCCACGTGCCTAGAGCCTGTGCTCCGCAACAAGAGAAGCCATCACAATGAGAAGCCTGCGCACTGCAATGAAGAGTAGCCTCCGCTCGCTGCAACTATAGAAAGGCCACGTGCAGCAACAAGGACCCAAAGCAGCCATAAATAAATAAATAAAATTTATTTTTTAAAAAAGGAAAATGCTCTAAAATTAAATTAAAATTAAAGTAAATGCTCTGCTATCTACTCAGTAGCTTTGTGAGAGTAGGTACTGGGTCTTGATTGCTGTGGAGCAATCAATAGAGCTTAGTGCCTATTCGACAAGTAATTTTTGGATAATTACTGAGCCCTCAGTATGGTCATCACACACTGAAAAGGAGTTTGAAAGCTTTGGAAAGTAAAATGGTGATTTTGAAGAGGACTCTAATTCTGGGGTAGAAGTATTGAAAAGTAGGTAGATGAGAAGGGTGGAGAGGAGGGGTTCATGGACTTAGAGGGTCAACATGAACGCCCACAAATTCTTAAATTTTTTTCCAGAGTTTAAAGTCATGAGCTTAGTCAAGAAATTCTAACATGATATGGGTTGAATTGCACCATCCCCCCAAATTTATATGTTGAAATCCTAACCTCCAGTACCTCAGAAGGTGACCTTAGTTGGAAACAGGGCCATTTCAGATATGGTTAAGATGAGGACTACAATAGCCAAGACATGGAAGCAAACTAAATGTCCATCTACAGATGAATGGCTAAAGAAGATGTGTTTTTTATATATATATATATATATATATATATATATATATATATATATATATACACACATGCACACAGTGGATTTTTACCCAGCCATAAAAAAGAATGAAGTAATGGTATTTGCAGCAATATGGATGGACCTAAAGATGATCATACTAAGTGAAGTAAGTCAGACAGAGAAAGACAAATATATGATCTCACTTATATGTATAATCTAAAAAATTGATACAAGTGAACTTATTTACAAAACAGAAATAGACTCAGACACAGAAAACAAACCTATGGTTACCGAAGGGGAAAGGGGGGGGGCAAGGACAAATTAGGAATTTGGGATTAATAGATCTACACTAGTATATATAATATAAAATAGATAAGCAACAAGGACCTACTGTATAGCACAGGGACCTATATTCAATATCTTGTAATAACTTACGGAATCACTTTGCTGTACACTTTGCTGTTACAGAAACATTGTAAATCAACTACACCTCAATTAAAAAAAAAAGATGAGGTCAAACTGGAGAAGGGTGGGCTTCAAATCCAGTACCTCTAATGTCCTTATAAAAAGACAAAAACTGGACATAGACAAGTGCACAGGGAGAATGTCGTGTGAAGGTGAAGGCAGAGATCAAGGTGGTGATACTATAAGCCAAGAACACCAAAGATGGCCAGCAAACCACCGGCTAGGGGAGAGGCCTGGAACAGATTCTCTCTCACAGCCGTCGAGGGAACCAACTCTACTCAAACCTTGATTTTGGACATCCAGCCTCCAGAACTGTGATGCAATGAATTTCTGTTGGTTAAGCCACCCATTTTGTAGTACTTTGTTACCACATTAGTTTGCTAGGCAGCTCTAGCAAACTAATGTATGAAGCAAACAAATCCAAAAATGCTGCCCCTGCGGCTCTCCCAGTGGTAATTTCTGCTCAAGCCCAGATAATTAGATCTATAGGTACTTGCCCCAAACCACTTCTGTTACAACAGCTCCTGCCAAGTATGCTTCCAAGCAGCAGGCAGAATGATGTGGAAAGCCCTTGACCTCTTAGTCCCAAGGAGCACGGTAGTTTTAAGTCCAATCAACTACAACCATGCAATTAAAAAAAAAAAAATCCTGCTTAGGTCTGAAGAGCTTTAAAAAAGTTTGCAATTTAGCTATTTCATCCTAACACTATTTTAATAAGTAATAATAATTGCTAAAAATTGATTGATTATTATGGGTTAGGGAGTTTGCTAAACACTTTACAAACATCATTTCTTTAATCCTCTCAACAGCCTTAGGAGATAAGTACTATTATTTACATTTTATCAAGGAAGAAACTGAGACTCAGAGAATTAGCTTGTCTACAAATCCATAGCTAGCCAGTAATGGAGCTGACCTCAGACCCGAGGTGGCCTGAGCCCAGAGTCCATGATCTTTGTTACCATGCTCCTCTGTCTCCTGAGGGTACTGGGCCTCCATGCAGAGAAAGCTTATGGAACATTAGATCCCTCCCCTTGTCTGACTTAGTCTCCTTGTAATTGACATAAAAGCTACTGCTTGTTCTGCCTGCATTTTCAAGCTCAAATTGAAAGAAAAGTGACTGGCATATAGTAAGTGCTCAGTAAGTGTTAGCTATTATTGCTATTAATATTGCATTGTATGTGTTTCTCTCTGGCAAGGGAGGTGAATCCCTAGTCTATTGCTAACAATGAGTACTTAGAAGTGTTCCTGAATGAACAAGATGAGTGGAGTAGGGGCTTGGAAAGTAAAGTTGATCTAGGAAAAAAAATGAGAAGTGAGGGTAGGGAGCTTAGGGCTGGGGGAGGGGGCGAGGGACAGAGAAAGCAGTTGGCAGAAGGCCAGATACCACTTTGCCTTTGGTATGGCTGCCCCTGGGGGTTCAGAGGTGGGGGCTGTGTAGCCTTTCTGCTCCTGATTGGTCAGCTCACCTAGCTTTATCCTGTATTTTCTCCCCTTTATGGTGTTGGGGAGGCTGCAGCTTGTGGTTACATAAAGCTTCCTGGAATTCTTCCAGGAAGAGGCGAAGTGCCTGAGGTGCTGACAAACAAAGGTTCCGGGAGTGAAGATGTGTGTGAGTAAGAGTGATTGTGTACCATCCATTTGCGTCATGGTGAGGCCAGAGGGCATTGGAATCAGGCAGATTTAGGTGGAAGTCCCAGCTCTCCCGTTTTAGTAACTGTGTGACTTACCTTCCTGAGTCTGATTTTCTCTTCTATAATAAGGATGATAATGGTACCTACTGCATAAGCATTTAAAAGCCTAGTACAATGCCTAATAAATTATAGCGGTTATTATTGTTATTGTTATTATTTTAAGTGTTAGGGTTTAATATCCTCTCTGCCTGAACATATGAATTCCCAAGTCTCCTCCTCTCCCTCCTGTCCCCTCAGTCCTGAAAATTTGAGACAAATTCCTCCAAGTGCCCCTTGATACCTCTGCTTTCCCCTGGTCCTTCCAGTGGGGCCAGGCCTTCAGGGACCCTTGGGCAGCCCTAGGACAGTGGAAAGCATCTCTCCATGACTCTGGGGTGGTCCTTTTTTCCCCACAGCCTAGGAAGGGTTGATAAAAGCCTTATCTGAGTCACCTTCCATTACAGGATTAAATCAGACTTGCTCTGGGGCCTTCTGTCTGCTACCCCAGGCTTGATGCCGGCAGCTCCTTGTTATTGCCTTTGGCCCAATCTGAGGTCATCACACTTCTTTGGGCCCAAGGGACCCTCAGAGGCAGAGGCTGAGGAGAGGCTCTGGCAGCCATTTGGGATCAATTTCAAGTAGCAAGGACTGACTAAGCATGGAGGCCAACAGCTAGGCACTCACTAGGCACCTTGGGTGGCAGACTGGGAGGAAGGATGCTCACCCAGTCATCTCCAACCTGAGGCAAGAAATGACAGGCTCCATGAGGGCAGTCAACAGGGATGCAGGAGATTAGCAAATGAGAGTTAATGGGGCAAAGGTATCATCATGTAATTGCAGAGTTATGGGGCAAAGGAATAATTGTGTGATTGCAGGTGAGTTGCTAAATTTCTCTGAGACTTAGTTTTTTCAACTCTGAGCTGGGAACATTAGCATTTACTACAAAAAGTTAATTTAGATCGAAATGTATGAGTTAAAGCAACTAGGTTTTAGAGATAAACCTGAGTTTGGATTCTGGCTTGGCCACCCACTGACCTTGTGCCACACTGTTAACTTTTCAGACCCTGTTTCCTCATGGGTAAAAAGGAGGAAATAACACTTCTCTCCCAGGGTTGTACGGGTTAGAGAAATTTAGGCATAGCAGTTAGCACTTACTAAGGCAAGTGCGCTAGGGCAAGTGCATACCCTCGTCCCCTGGCCCCTAGTGCTGCTCTACGAATGGGCACTCATGAGTCTTCTTCAGACCGTGTAGGTGGGAGTGGGTTTAGCCTTCTTGTCTACCTTCTCAAATTAGAGAGGCAGCAGAGAAGATGCATTTCTCTTGCCCAGGTTGCGAGTGTTGAGGGGGGGCGCAGGGGGAGGGTGTTAGAGGATGGGATGCATGTCTCTGTGTGTCCCCTGGCAGAAAGAGCTGGGACTGAGCCAGATGCCTCCTCAGCATGAGGTCAACACCGTGGAGATATGTTTACCGGATTTGGGTCAGCTTGGGACCAGCCTCAGCTTGGAGGGCAAAGCAGGAAGGAAGGGAGAAAGGGGGATTTCATTAGCCTCCAACAACCAGGTGGGCCTTGGAGTAGGCAGGTGCAAGCTGTGAGCTGTCTGGGAGGCTATCCAAAGACAGGGAAGGCCTAAATGCTCAGTGCCAGGCTGCCCCAGGGAGGGCTCCTTCCTGAGTCTGAGGTGCCAGCTCAGGACTCTCAGCTTGTACTTCACCCTCTCTCTGCCCAGGTCTTTCATCTTCCTGGCTCCCTTCTTCTCCCTTACTTCTTATTTTTATTTGCCACCACTCTGTAATTTTATTGTGATTGATCCTTTCCTGACCTGGACCCAGCAGGTAATCTGGCAAGTGTGAAGGGACACCGGACCCCCTGCCTGTTGGAAATGCAACAATCTTTGTGTAATGACTGTCTGCATGGCATGATCTCATCTCATCCTCAGAACAACTTTATGAGCGAGCTTCTCTTAGTACCCTCCTACTCCAGTTGAGGAAACTCTCATTCTATGAGATAAAACAACTTGCTCGTGGTTACTTGATTAGGAAGTGGCTGAAGCAGGACTTGTTCAAAGACTGAGTGACTTTTCCATTCCAACTCCAGATAAAGAGCATTCTCGGGTCTGAGCTGTGCTTTCTACACTCATGGACCCTGGGAAGTGTGAGAATGGAGCTGTTTTCTCAGGAGGGGCCGCAAGCTCAGTGGAGTGGTCACTGTGCTGCCAGAAACAGTGGGCTGGTAGAGGGTCCTCTGATGTCTTCCTCAGGGGGTGGGAGCCAGGCAATGAGCTCACAGGAGCGGGTATGCTGAAAGTGGAGCTTGTTCCATCCAAGTTTTAAAGGGAAGCCCAGAGGTTCCTGGAGAACATAAGTAAAATAAAACAAAAATGGGGGAGGCAGTAGGTTACTTTGAAATGATGCCAGTAGATGCCCCCTGCTATAGCAGTGGTTAGGCACATGAGCCTTGGAGTCTGGCAGATCCGGGTTTGAGTGCCACATTGGCACCTGCTTCTGTGGGTGACCTTTTGCAAGGCATTTAAATTCTTGAAGCCTCAGTTTCTTCATCTGTAAAATGGAGATGATAGTGGTAATTTGTTATGAGGATCAAATGATATCATGTTTCATAAAGCTCATAGCCTAATACCTGAACCTCAGTCAATTAAAAAAAAAAGGTATTGGTAATAGAACTGGATTAAGAGTAAACACCTGTCAGAAATGTTCTTTACCTTGATCTGGGTGGTGGTTTTATGAGTGTGTGCATATATAAAAAACAAACAAACCTTGAATTGTACACTTAAGATCAAATTACTTTTCACATGTGAAAATGGGTACTTTTCACATTTTATTGTATGTACCTTATACCTTAACAAAAAAAACAAGAGCACGAAAAACAAAAGGAAGCTCTTGTAAGTCAGGGTTGGTAAAGTGAAAGCGTTCAAATTTAAAGAAAAAAAATTGCAGGCTAAAATGTAGGAAAAAATGTATTATGGAGGTATGTCAGGAAGTTAATTAATAAAAACATGTTTCCCCCCCCTCGGATTTTGTAATGCTTATGGGATTTGTCAGTTGTTTTTTTTTTTTTGGCCGCACTACGCGGCACGCGGATCTTAGTTTCCCAATCTGGGATCGAACAAGCGCCTCCTGCAATGGCAGCGTGGAGCCTTAAACCACTGGATCGCCAAGTAAATCCCTGTCATTTTTTTTAATGTGTAATTTTGTATGATTTATTTTATTATCCTAAGTAAATATTCACTTTTGTAGTGAAAAAAATGTGAATTGGGGCTTCCCTGGTGGCGCAGTGGTTGAGAGTCCGCCTACCAATGCAGGGGACACGGGTTCATGCCCCGGTCCGGGAGGATGTCACATGCCGCCGAGCGGCTGGGCCCGTGAGCCATGGCCGCTGAGCCTGTGCGTCTGGAGCCTGTGCTCCGCAACGGGAGAGGCCACAACAGTGAGAGGCCCGCGTACCGCAAAAAAAAAAAAAAAAAAGAATGTGAATGATCCCCTCTTCTGTAGTGCTTCGCAGTGGGACCCTCTTGGGATAGGAGAGAAAGCAGGAGTTGCTAGGTTGGATAAGGACAGAGCCACCCCACTCCTGCCCTCCTCCCTCGGGTGGTTGGAACCAATGAACAGCCTGGGTGTGGGGTCCTGTGGTTGTCCTGAGGGAAGCCTGCCTGATGGGAAGCCTGCTGTGATCAGGCTTAGCTCTTTGCCCCTGCAGAAGGAGCTCCCGCTGTATCATCTTCCCCCATCGCACAGAGAATGAGCAACACAGTGATATCAGCCCAGTCAATTCTCCCTCCTCCTAACAGTTCTCAGCATTGACCTTGGAGGTGAGGCATCCTTAGGGGGGACCTTATTGAGTAATAGGGATAAAGAACACTGAGAAGGGGGGGTACCCAGGCTCTGAGCCCCCGATGAGCAGGGCTGGTAGCGAGGCGTCCCATTACATCCTGGAGCTATTACCTTGGGGAAATGGAATTGGACAAGCCTGCCTTCCCATTATACAAAGAAAGGGCTTTTCAAGTAAATTTCTATTTAAGTATGAGCTGAGATCAGTGAAGATGGGGCCATAATAGCTTAGACGGTCATCGCAGCTATTAAAAATACATTTTTTACCATGTGCTCAGGCTGCCTTGTCATCTTCATATCATTCATCCCCAGAAGACTGTGACTCAACCTTTTGCAAGCTTCTGGGAGGCAGGTTAATGTGCATCTGTATTTTCAACTTTTTAATTCTTTGACATACACAGTGGATGAAATTTACATGCTTGACACAGCCCATGGATGTATTCAGAATGTGATAAAAAGTCGGTCCAGGATGGAGATGGAGATGGGTGGTGGGTGGTAAGTAAAGCACTTCACTCACTGGTCATTGCCTGCAATGCTGGGCTTGCCTCTCTCTTTAGACCATCTCGTGCCACCATTCCCTGCGTAGGACCTCAGACAAACACAGTTCCATTTTTAGCTCAAGGCCTTCAAATGGTGGTCTCTGCTGCCTGGATACTCTTCCCCCATGCTCTACCAGGCTGACTCCCACTTATTCTCCAGGTCTCAGCTTGAACCTATGTCTTCAAGGAAGCCTCCCCTGACCCACTCCCCACCCCCAGATCAGGTTAGGACCTTCAACTGGATTTCTGTCTTTGGATAACAAACTTCCCTTAACCATTTGCTCATGATTCTGCAGTTTGACTGGGCTCAGTCTTGCCTGGGTGAGCTCTGCAGCCGCTGTCAGTTGTTGGGTTGACTGGCTGCTAGCTGTTCCTAGATAGCCTTGCTCATTGTAAGGAGCCTCAGCCAAAATGGTGGAAACAGCTGGGACAGCTAGAATGCCTGAGACAGCTAGGAGGCTAACCTGGGACTTCCTTACATGGTGGCTTCAGGGCAGCAAGAGGGTGAGAGTAGAAGCTGTAAGGTCCCTTGATGCCTCCTCCAACTCTCAAGCATTGGAAACTGGGCTTTCAGGGCAGGTGGCCCTCAGAGTACATCCCTTGAAGGTCCCCAGAAGTCATATAATGTCACTTCTACTGCATTTGTTTTACCGATAGGTTAAAGAAAGTCATAGGGCCAGCACAAATTCAACAGCAGAGAAATAGACTCACTTCTTGATGAAAAGTCACCTTGTAAAAGGGCATGTATCTAGGGATAGAAGGACTTAGAGCCATCTTTGGCCATAGTCTAGCACAGGTCTAGTTCCCTAAGTGTTTCCTTCACTGCTCTTATAACTGTTGTTGACTAATTCCTTGTATGATTGTTTCTTTGTCATTTTTATCTCCCATTAGACAACACAGTCCATGAATGTAGGGACTGACTATCTTGTTTATCACTCTATTCCCAGAGCTTGGCACATAGTGGAAACTAAGTAGTTGTTAAATGAACAGATGGATGAATGAATGCATAAATAAGGCTCCAGGAGTCCCAGAGTTGCAGCATAAGGCTTTGGAGATAGTCCTGGGTTTGAAATCTAGTTCTATCACTTCCTAGGTGTTTGACCTTAGGCAAGTTGCTTGATCGCTGAGCCTCAGTTTCTTTATCTTTAGAGATTAAAATAAACCACACCTGGGGACTTCCCTGGTGGCGCAGTTGTTGGGACTCCATGCTCCCAATGTAGGGAGCCCGGTTTCAATCCCTGGTCAGGGAAATGGATCCCACGTGCATGCTGCAGCTAGGAGTTTGCATGCCACAACTAAGGAGCTCACCTGCCGCAACTAAGACCCGGCGCAGCCAAATAAATAAAATAAATATTTAAAAAAAATAGGGACTTCCCTGGTGGCGCAGAGATTAAGAATCCGCCTGCCAATGCAGGGGTCACGGGTTCGAGCCCTGGTCTGGGAAGATCCCACATGCCGTGGAGCAACTAAGCCCGTGTGCCACAACTACTGAGCCCACGTGCCACAACTACTGAAGCCCACGCGCTTAGAGCCTGTGCTCCGCACTAAGAGAAGCCACCGCAAGGAGAAGCCCTCGCACCACAACGAAGAGTAGCGCCTGCTCGCTGCATCTAGAGAAAGCCCGCGCGCAGCAACGAAGACCCAACGCAGCCATAACTAAATAAATAATTAAATAATTAATTAAAAATAAAAAAATAAACCACACCTCACAGTCTAATCCTAACCATGAGGGTTTCAACTCCACATTTGCTCTCTTCCCTTCTGTTTGTGACCCCCTTAGCTTTTCTTACTCAACAGGTGAGGGCTAGTTTCCTTGTTTTAAGGGCCTTCCCCCAACTCCCAAGCATTGGAAACTGGGCTGTCAGGGCAGGTGGCCCTCAGAGTACATCCCCTGAAGGTCCCCAGGAGTCTATTCTATATAGACCATTGCCCCAACACTATTAGTGGCTGCAAACCAGTGGTTCTCAACTAGGAGTGATTCTGCCCCACAGGGGACGTTTGGCAATGTCTGAGACATTTTTGGTTGTCACAGGCATTTTTGGTTGGGGAGGGGAATGCTACTGGCATCTAGAGGCTAGCAGCTAGGGATGTTAAACATCTTAAAATGCACAGGACAGCCCTCTCCCAGCCCCAACAAAACACTAAACGGTCCCAGATATCCGTAGGGCTGAAACCCTGATGGGAACTGACTGTTCTTTCTGTCCTCACCAGTTTAGATGTAATAGATTCTTCCTGGTAGTAGTCAGCCCTCACCCTTCTTTAGCTCTGGTGTCTGGTGATGGCCACAGTTCTCCCATTCCTGGACCACACATCTTTTGAGCAACAGCTTTTCTGCTTAGGCAGTTTGAAGAGAAGGGAGGGAGGAAATGGCTCTATCTGTTGGCCAGAGCTGGGATCATAGTAGGAGAAGACAATGGAGTTTATTCTGGGAAAGGCCTCAGGTGTGTCAACCTTCACTGTATTACAAACCCCTAGGGCAGCTGGAGAATGTTAGTTGGGACAGCACATGACTGGATAAAGTTGTTACTGAAGCTGTCGTGTGTGACAAGCTTGGGGTTAGGGCCTAGAGTTGTATTCAGCAACTTCTTATTCTTTCTTCTTTTTAGAAATTATTGAAAAAATTATCCCAGGGGTCCAGACCCAGGAATGGAGATGATCCTAGAACTTCATTTTCTCAAAGGGGATTAGTGTCCTAGGCATAACAGCACACCAGCCAGGAAGGTGTTTGTAGCCACCTAGTGGGTGCTTGTTAAACACTTGCCGAGCTGAATCCAGAGTTTAGGAGAAACTGCACAAGCACACAGCTGCTTTTAATACCCCTGTTGGGAAGAAAATTTATCAAAGAAAGAGGAAGAAAAGGAGAGAGGAAAGGAAAGGTTTTAACTGATTACTGGGTACTTTATGTGTCATTTCTTCTGATCCTCACAACAACCCTGTGTGGTCAATTACTGACCATTAGTATCATCACCCCCATTTTATAGATGGAGAGGTTTAGTGACTTTCATTAAGCCACTGCTGGTATATAATGGAACCACAATTTGAACCCAGGTCTCTATGACTCCAAAGGCCTATTTCCATTATACCACAGAATTCTTCCATCAGAGAAGAAATGATTTTAAAATAATAATAAATATATAAACAACTATTTATTGACTTCCAACCATATGCCAAGGTCTGTGCTAAGGTTTCACATAGATTATCTCATTTAACCTTCACACAAACACTATCTCATTAAATTTTACCACGAGCCTGTAAGGTAGGTATTGTTCTTATTATTCCCATTTTATAGATAAGGATACTGAGGTCCATAAGAATTAAGTATGTTGCTCTAGGTTTCATAGCTGTGAAATAGCAGAGTGCGGAAAGAAAAAAAAAGAGGGAATTCTTTAAAAGGAGGAGAATGGAAGAAAGAATGTACAGAGGGAGGAAAGGAAAAGAGAAAGAGCAAAGGGAAGGGAGGGGAGGAGGAAGGATAGTGTCACTGGAGGGGCTTCTAAAGAACTGGTAATCTCTTTGGTCTTGGCCACAGAAGAGGTGAGGAAGGGGATGTCATCACTGAGAAAGCGTCACAGTAAGGTGCATACATTTTGCCACCTCCCACCTTCAGAAGTCAACCTGTGGCAAATGTGGCTACCTGGCCAAGAGGAAGAGAAAGTATAATGGAGTGCCAAGGCTAAAAGACAAAATATCGCCTTGACCAGTGAATGAGGCACCTAAAAATTGTATGCTGTGGATTCAGGCATGGATTCTGTGAAGGAGCAACACCTAAACCCAAGAGGGCAGCTGTTGCAGCATACAGTTCATCTTATGGGTTTCAACGGCTAGTCATGCATTAAGTGTTCTGGTTTAAAAAAATTTTTTATAAATAAATAAATAAAAATAAAGAACTGGTAATGTTCTTTTTTTTTTTTTTCTTTTTTTTCTGTACGCGGGCCTCTCACTGTTGTGGCTTCTCCCGTTGCGGAGCACAAGCTCCGGACACGCAGGCTCAGTGGCCATGGTTCACGGGCCTAGCCGCTCCGTGGCATGTGGGATCTTCCCGGACCGGGGCACGAACCCGTGTCCCCTGCATCGGCAGGCGGACTCTCAACCACTACGCCACCAGGGAAGCCCTGGTATTCTTTAACAAATTTTTTTTATTGGTGTATAGTTGATTTACAAGTTGTGTTAGTTTTAGGTGTACAGCAAAGTGAATCAGTTATACATATATCCATTTTTAGATTCTTTTCCTATATAGGCCATTACAGAGCATTGAGTAGAGTTCCCTGTGCTATACGGCAGGTTCTTATTAGTAGCTATCTGTTTTATATATAGTAGTGTGTATATGTCAGTCCCAATCTCCCAACTTATCCCTTCTCCCCTTATCCCCTGGTGACCATAAGTTTGTTTTCTACATTTGTGACTCTACTTCTGTTTTGTAAGTCAGTTCATTTTTGTATCCGTTTTTTAGATTCCACATATAAGTGATATCATATGATATTTGTCTTTCTGTGTCTGACTTACTTCACTCAGTATGACAATCTCTAGGTCCATCCATGTTGCTGCAAATGGCATTATTTTGTTCTTTTTTATGACTAATTTATTCCATTGTATATATGTACCACATCCTCTTTATCCATTCCTCTTTCAATGGACATTTAGGTTGCTAAGGAACTGGTAATGTTCTATTCCTTTTTTTTTTTTGCGGTACATGGGCCTCTCACTGTTGTGGCCTCTCCCGTTGCGGAGCACAGGCTCTGGACGCGCAGGCTTAGTGGCCATGGCCCACGGACCCAGTCGCTCCGCAGCATGTGGGATCTTCCCGGACCGGGGCATGAACCCGTGTCCCCTGCATCGGAAGGGGGACTCAACCACTGCGCCACCAGGGAAGCCCTGTTCTATTCTTAATCGAAGTAGTGGGTCATGTGTGCTCTTTTAATTTCCTCCCTTCCTCCCTCCCTCCCTCCCTTTCTTCCTTCCTTCCTTCCCTCCCTTTCTTTTTTGGCTGCGCTGGGTCTTCATTGCAGCATGCTGGATCTTTTAGTTGGGGCATGCAAACTCTCAGTTTTGGCATGCACGTGGGATCTAGTTCCCTGACCAGGGATCGAACTCGGGTCTCTGCATTGGGAGCACAGTCTTACGCACTGGACCACCAAGGAAGTCCCTTAGTATTATTCTTTAAACTGTTCTTATATACTGTATGTTATGTATAAGCATACTTATATACTGTATCTGATATAAATGTATCATACCTGTAAACTGCTTTGCAGGGTTGTCCTGCAAATTAGTGATCTGATATGCAAAGATCCCAGCAGAGAGTAAGTGTTCAAGAATATCTTACATGTATCCAGTGCTCATTGTGTTAACAATTGCTCTAACTATATTACATGGATTATCTCATTCAGTTCTTACCCCAACTGAATAGCAGGAATTATTGTTATGGTCCTCATTTTATCATTGAATGACCTAAAGCACATAGAATAAATGATATTCTCAAGATCTTGGGAATACTGGTAATGGTGGAGTTAGGGCTTGAACCTAGGTAATATGGCTTAGGGCCCACATTCTACAGCTCTCCACTCAACTGCTTCCCAGTAAAGAACTCATTATTACCACCATTGTACCCCTGGAGAGAGAAGAAATGTAAAAGGAGGACTGATGTCAGCTTGGAAATAAAACACCTTTGAACTGGGCTGAGATTGGTGGTGTTGGAAAGGCAAGGAAGTAAAGATCAGGAGTTCACAAACGTGTTGGGGGGGGCAGTCCACATCATTAAAGGTGGTGATTATGGCTTTCATTTTTTAAACATTTAACAAATAAGATAATTATTAAAATATTTTCTCCTGATAAAAGGAAACAGTTTGGGTCTTGAGTGAATGAAAGAATGAATGTGAGGTGGTTCTTGGTGATCAGAGGAACATGAAACAGTTTACAGTTGACATCTGAACAACATGGGATTTCGGAGTGCCAGCCCCCGCCCCCCAGTCAAAAATCTGAGTATAACTTCTTTTTTTTTTTGGCTGCGTTGGGTCTTCATTGCTGCGCGCGGGCTTTCTCTAGTTGCAGAGAGCAGGGGCTACTCTTCGTTACGGTGCGCAGGCTTCTCATTGTGGTGGCTTCTCTTGTTGTGGAGCACGGGCTCTAGGCGCACGAGCTTCAGTAGTTGTGGCACATGGGCTCAGTAGTTGTGGTGCATGGGCTTAGTTGCTCCACAGCATGTGGGATCTTCCCAGACCAGGGAAGCCCACGTATACGTATTTTTTGAAAAAATCTGCATATAAGTGGATCTTCACAGTTCTAACCCATGTTGTTCAAGGGTCAGCTGTATTACTCAGCTGAACACTGGAAGCCTCCGTGGTGGATTTGACTGTTGTAGTGTTTTATTTTAAGTCATATATACTTTAAAAATTTACCCACAGTGGGCTTCCCTGGTGGCTCAGTGGTTCAGAATCTGCCTGCCAAGGCAGGGGACACGGGTTCGATACCTGGTCTGGGAAGATCTCACATGCCGTGGAGCAATTAAGCCCGAGCACCACAACTACTGAGCCCACGTGCCACAACTACTGAAGCCCATGCACCTAGAGCCTGTGCTCTGCAACAAGAGAAGCCACCACAATGAGAAGCCCGCGCACTACAACGAGGAGTAGCCCCTGCTCGACGCAATTAGAGAAGATCCCGTGCACAGCAACAAAGGCCCAATATAGCCAAAAATAAATAAATAAATAAATAAATTTATTTTTAAAAATTGTGTGACAATTATATCCAATTTATCTTTTCATTCATTGGGACAAAAGACTGGCTACACTAAAAATGTGTTGTTTGTAAATAAGTGCTTGCCAAAAGCATATTGAAATCATCTCTATTTTCTTGTTATTTAAAAACAAAACAAAAACTATTAAATTATAGACAATTATAAAAATAAACAATAACATTTTAAAGGGCAGATATAAGAATTCTAAACAAGTCATAAAAGCATTATCTATCTATAATGCCATAAACAGTTACATTTCATTCTATGTGTCAGTATTTATTCAGTTTATATTCAGTATATATATACAAATATATATACATAGATACACATGAGTAGATGTATGATATACTGTAATTTTTGTATTTGCTAACAAATCATTTTTTCTTAAATTATAAATTTAAAACAAATACAAAGTGTGCAACACTTATGAAACAAGAAAAAAGTAGAATTTTGCCTTCATGCATTGTATAGTATGTTGCAATAAAGTTGAATTTAGAATACAATCTTTAATAATACATGTTAATCTAAACAACATGATTTACTTAAAATCACTTCTATATAACACCCAAAGAATGGGTTCAAAACATTCCCAAGGGAGTTGGTAAAACCATATATTACTATGAAAGGGTTAAAAACAAAACAGGTTGAAAATGTTCATGTAGTGTTTAAGAACTCTGGGTTTTGGAGTCAGAGCTGGGTTATAATCTAAACACTCTCCTTGGAAGAGTGATGCAAACTCTCTGAGCTTTCGTTTTCTTCATCTGTAAAACTGGGATGATACAATATCATAGAGCTGTTTTAATGGTTAAACCCGATTATGTATGTAAAAGTACAGAACCTGTCATAAGGTAAGCCCTCAATAAATGTTAGTTACCCTCCCCACTCCCCTGGGGTAAGAAAAAGGTGGGTAAAGAGGAAGAATTCCCCACCTGTGGCCATACAATTTACTTCTTTAAGAAAAAATCTAGAGGATACCAGACATCCTTGCTACACACATACACCACTATGTCATCCAGCGGCACAGAATCTACCCAAGAACTACACTCTTATCTTTCGTCCAATCACATCATTCTGCACTCTCTTGCCCCTATTCCCAACCCTAGTTTCCCAAGCCACCTTCCCAATCACTCATTCCTCTCTGCCCCGCCCAGAAGTCGTGGCTATCCCCCCTCTTTCTTGTTCTAACTTTCGCGCCCCACTAGTTCTTCGCCAATCGGAGAAGTAATTGCCTCTTCCCTCCCCACCTCTTACTGGCGTTACGAGAAAGAAGATTTCTGATTGGTTTCTCTGGAGCAAGAGCGTGCCAATAACAGACAGACTTTTTTGGTGCGGAGGGGCAGCTAGTATTTTCGCTGGTGATTGGCTGGGGTGGTCAAGACAGGAAAATGGCTGCCAGCTCTTCTGTAGTCCCGGTGTCAGTGTCGGCTGCCGTGGTCCCCGCCCTGTCATCGAGCGGCGATTTCTCAAATTTGCGGGAAATTAAAAAGCAGCTGCTACTTATCGCGGGCCTTACCCGGGAGCGGGGCCTACTGCACAGTAGCAAATGGTAAGATGTCGGAGTCCGAGGGGACCGGGCTTGGATCCTCGGCCCTGGGAGTCTTTAGCTGATTCAGTTTGTGTGGGTGTTCCAGGTCTGCGGAGTTGGCCTTCTCCCTCCCGGCGTTGCCTCTGTCCGAGCTGCAGCCGCCGCCGCCTATTACAGAGGTAAGCACGTCTTCACATTGAGTGCTCCCCATCATCAGAAGAGATACTGAGTGCTCTGTCACCGGAAGGGAGCATACTGCTTAGCAGGGATGTTTGTAGGGGAAATTCAAGCATTCAAAGAGCTGGGTGTTTTAAGCGATTTTATCTGTATGTTTTTGCTGAGTTTTGAAAGACTTAGTGGTGCTCTTACTTAAGCTGGAGAGATTAGTAAACAATCCTTGCTTAAGATTTCAGCCTTTTAGGTTTTCTAGCTCAACCTAGATAGTATTCATAACGGGGAGAAGCGTCAAAGGTTTTTATTGGATTGGCCAAAAAGTTCCTTCGGTTTTAAAATAAAAATACAAATCACGCATTTTCACCAAGAAGTTTATTGAACAACGTATTCACTGTTCCACTACCTCCTCACATTTTTCAGGCAACTTCATAATTCCATCTTACCAAAAGTTTCTATCTTTTTTTTTTATCTTTTTTTTTTGCGGTACGCGGGCCTCTCACTGCTGTGGCCTCTCCCGTTGCGGAGCACAGGCTCCGGACGCGCAGGCTTAGCGGCCATGGCCCACGGGCCCAGTCGCTCCGCGGCATGTGGGATCTTCCCGGACCGGGGCACGAACCCGTGTCTCCTGCATCGGCAGGTGGACTCTCAACCATTGCGCCACCAGGGAAACCCCCAAAACTTTTTATCTTTTTGACCAAAGAACTGTTCCAGGTGCTTTTTACAGTCTTCCAGGGAATTGAAATTTTTTCCATTAAGAGAATTTTGTAAAGACCTAAATAAATGGAAATCCAAAGGTGCAATGTCTGGTGAATACAGCAGTTGAATCAGAACTTCCCAGCCAAGCTGTAACAGTTTTTGCCTGTTCATCAAAGAAACATGCAGTCGTGCGTTATCCTGATGGGAGATTATGCGTATTCTGTTGACTAATTCTGGAGGCTTTTCATCAAGTGCTGTTTCAGTTGGTCTAATTGGGAGCAGTACTCGTTGGAATTAATTGTTTGGTTTTCCGGAAGGAGCTCATAATAGAGGACGCCTTTCCAATTGCACCATATACACAACATCACCTTCTTTGGATGAAAACCGGCCTTTGGTGTGGTTGATGGTGGTTCATTTCGCTTGCTTCACGATCTCTTCTGTTCCACATTATTGTACAGTATCTATACACTTTTCATTGCCCGTCACAATTGTTTTAAAAATGGAACGTTTTCATTGCATTTAAGAGAGAAAAACACGTGCGGAAAAACAGTCAAGAAGGTTTTTTTCCGCTTAACTTACGTGTAACCCAAACATCGAAGCAATTCATATAACCAGGCTGGTGCAAATGATTTTCAACTCTTGATTTGGATATTTTGAGTATATCAGCTATCTCCTGCATGATATAACGTTGCTTGTTCTCAATTAACATCTCAATTTGATTGCTATCAGCTTCAACTGGTCTACCCAACCATGCAGCCTCATCCAGTGAGAAATCTCCTGCACGAAACTTTGCAGACCACTTTTGACACGTTCGATCAGTCACAGCACCATCTCCATACACTGCACAAATCTTTTTTTGCGTTTCAGTTGCATTTTTACCTTTCTTGAAATAATAAAGCATAATATGCGGAAAATGTTGCTTTTTTCCTTCTATCTTCAATATTAAAATGGCTACACAGAAGTTCACCAGTTTTGATAAGTTTTTAAAAAAATTAACCCTTGGGGCTTCCCTGGTGGCGCAGTGGTTGAGAGTCTGCCTGCCAATGCAGGAGACACGGGTTCGAGCCCTGGTCTGGGAGGATCCCACATGCCGCGGAGCAACTAGGCCTGTGAGCCACAACTACTGAGCCTGCGGGTCTGGAGCCTGTGTTCCGCAACAAGAGTGGCCGCGTTAGTGAGAGGCCCGCGCACCGCGATGAAGAGTGGCCCCTGCTTGCCGCACCTAGAGAAAGCCCTCGCACAGAAACGAAGACCCGGGCGTCCCTGGTGGCGCAGTGGTTGAGAATTTGCCTGCGGATGTAGGGGACACGGGTTTGTACCCTGGTCTGGGAAGATCCCACATGCCGCGGAGCGGCTGGTCCCGTGAGCCATGGCCGCTGAGCCTGCGCGTCCGGACCTGTGCTCCACAACGCGAGAGGCCACAACAGTGAGAGGCCCGCGTACCGCAAAAAAAAAAAAAAAAGAAACGAAGACCCAACACAGCCAAAAATAAATAATAAATAAATATTAAAAAAAAAAAAAACCCTGATGTGACAGCTGTCACAATACACTCTAACAGAATTGTTTCAAATGAAGTTAAAGACAACTAAGCACTACTAGAGCCATCTAATGGAAAAAACCGAATGGACTTTTTGGCCAGCCCAATACAACAGCACGAAACTGATTTTGGATCCAGACAGCTCTGGGTTCAAATCTCAGCCATACTAGTGACTTTTGGCAACTTAATTAACCTCCTGAGCCACAGTTTTCCCCATCTGTGGATAATAGTATTACTTTGTGGGGATATTGAGACAATTAAATGAGATAGGAATACATTTTATGTATGATCTATAGTATATATGTTTACATAGTCTGTGTCATCTGAAAGATCTTTATCATAATCCATTTTATTTTTCCTGAAGATGCCATTTCTTGATTACCACCCCCACCAACCACACACACACACACACACACACACACACACACACACACTTAAAAACAATGAATGTTCCTTAATCCAAAAGATACAATGCGGGTGAGAGAGGCAGGAGAAGAAATAAGTAAATGGTGAGTGTACGTGAAAAGGGCCACCACAATCCTAAGCTGAATGGCCATATTTAGGACATTTTCATCCAATGAAGAAAATATTGAACATAATTTTGGTTCCAGTTTTGTGCTGGTAATATTTGGACATGAAGGATGAGGAGAATGAAATTACTAAAGTTTTAATCAACTTATCCTTAGAATTTGCGGGGATTGTATGTTTTTACCTCAAATGTGCATCATTTCATTTTTTTTTTTTTACATAGAGAATTATAGCTGTGTTTTTTTGGTTTTTACAATACTAACATGTCAAAACTTCGTTGAAATACAAAAAGTGTAAGTAATTCCACAGCATGTTGCATTTATGTGGAAATTTAAAAGTCTGCCGAAGGAAAGGCATGTCACATATTAATGCTAGACATTTTTCATGACTTTCTCACTTTTTCCTCATATCAAATCCGTATTACTGGCTCCATTTTACAGATGAAGAAGTGAATACTCAGAGAAGCTAAGTAAGTTCCCTACTAATGTCTTGAAACCAGGAAATCAAGCAGTCAGAATTTAAATCCAAGTCCCTAACACTAAAGCATATGCAATTTCCCACAACATTTGCAGAAACAATAAAAGTTTCTGAGTGCATTGGTTTAGTTTTTTAAATTTTAATATTGTCCCCAAGCTTTTATTTTGAAAAAATGTTCTGTGACCTTACTTCATAAACTAATAAATAAGTATTAGGTTTTTGGGAGGAGGAAAATAATTATCCTTTCTTACATCTTGAAATTAATGAATATTCTTGGATTTGAACTTTCGTTATCCTGTTCCTAACCACTTACATTAACTTGTCTCTTTTTTAGGAGGATGCTCAGGATATGGATGCTTACACCCTGGCCAAGGCCTACTTTGACGTTAAAGAGTATGATCGGGCAGCACATTTCCTGCATGGCTGCAATAGCAAGAAAGCCTATTTCCTGTACATGTATTCTAGATATCTGGTGAGGGCCATTTTAAGATGTCATTCTGCTGTCAGTGAAGCATCCATATTTAGAATCCCAGTAGCAAGTTTAATCTTCAAATAGTTTAGCAAAAGTCTACTTGGTGAATGTACTTTATAAATACTTAGCAATAATAAAGAAGACATCATAAGTAAAGTAAAAAAAATGACAGTACGAAAGAAAATATAAAAATATTGGTAATATTCATTATTGACAAAGGTATGGGGCAGTAGACACTCTGTTTCAGGAGTAAAAGTAGTTTGGCGTTGGTTTGGTTGGCGTGCCTGTGGGTGAGATTTGGCACCCAGAACCACTGGGGCCTCAGCCCACCACCCACTTCTTGGTATGGGGAGATGAAACCCACGCCCCAACACGTGTGGGCTGCTGCTCTGGGCAGATTATGTCAATTTGAAATACTATGCCCAAACAATTCTTCCTTAAGAAACTTAGCTTGTCCAATAGAAATACTTCAGTGTGTGCACAAGGATATATATATGTACAGGGCTGTTCATTGAAGGGTTTTTTGTAATAGACAAAAAAATTAAAAACCTAAATAACCATTAGTCAAGAAATTCATTGTTAATTTTTGCCTGAAGTATTCTTTATTAAAATGTTGCAAAATGATGATTTTCTACTCCAGCACTCTCTTGAGTAGTAAATTCTAAGCAAGAGTCTGTCTTCCCCTTCTCCACTTATTTATGCATTTATCTAGTATCAGTATGGACTCAAGAATTCCTGTATTTTTAATTGTTTATAATTCATTATTTCACTTTATCATTTTGGTACTCAGATTATTCCAGATTTGGCTAGTGGGAGCCCCCGAATAGTTGTTTAAAATTAGTGACCAATAGTAGATGTCATTTTGGTTGGACTTTTTGGTTGAATCAGGCTGCTACAGGTTTCAGAATAAGCGGAAAAAAGACCTATTTATTGATTTTCTCTTACAGTCTGGAGAAAAGAAGAAGGATGATGAAACAGTTGACAGCCTAGGTATGAATTTCTTTCTCTTACCTTTTGGACTAAAACAAACTCTATAATGCCTACAGGAGCCAGGCAGTTAATATAAACATGGGAAGTGGACTGAAGAGGAGTCCACTGAGGAGGAGTTTGCAAATTGGAGAGCACAACTGGCTGGTTGTCACCCAACTCCCTCTGAGGGTTGCCCTATGGGAATGTGGGCCTGGTGTTGTCAGGGGCTTTCTTCCGCTGGCCCTAACCTGTTCCCTGCAACCTGAACCTGGAAATTTAGATTTTTAGTTGAGGCTTCTGAGTTTTCAGCATTGATAATTAATTCAGATTTTTAAAAACCTGTGTGGGCCTAACAAAATATGACTGCAGACCACTTATCAGTTGCAGTTTCTATAATAAAGTAAATGGACTGTGTAAGATGTCATTGGAGGGGGCTTCCCTGGTGGCGCAGTGGTTGGGAGTCCACCTGCCAGTGCAGGGGACATGGGTTCGTGCCCTGGTCCGGGATGATCCCACGTGCCGCGGAGCAGCTGGGCCCGTTAGCCATGGCCACTGAGGCTGCGCGTCTGGAGCCTGTGCTCCGCAACGGGAGAGGCCACAACAGTGAGAGGCCCACGTACCGCAAAAAAAAAAAAAAAAAAGATGTCATTGGCCACTTGTGAGTGTTTGCTGGAAGTTCCAGGTGTAACTTTGGTTGATGCCAAAGGGAATATCTAGGTCTATGAAATGAAAAACAGCAGTCTACCCTTAGATCAGAAACTCTGTTTCTTTCCTAGGCCCACTGGAGAAAGGTCAAGTGAAAAATGAGGCTCTCAGAGAATTGAGAGTGGAGCTCAGCAAAAAACACCAGGCTCGGGAGCTTGATGGATTTGGCCTTTATCTGTAAGTGTTATAGTAATTTGGAACTTATGTGAGATATTCTTCTGAGTAGAGGGGAGATGTTGTTAACTTCTGTGATCGTTCCCTTCTTTCCTAGGTATGGTGTGGTGCTTCGAAAGCTGGACTTGGTGAAAGAGGCCATTGATGTGTTTGTGGAGGCTACTCATGTTTTGCCTTTGCATTGGGGAGCCTGGCTAGAGCTCTGTAACTTGATTACAGACAAGGAGATGGTAAATTGAGTTGAGCTATGTAAAAAATCTTCTGCTTCAAGTCTTATGTAATTCTTTAATAATGGGGTAGGGGGAGAAAGTTTTGCTAAACCTTTCATTATAGCTACCTCTTTGCTCCTTCTCTAGTCTCTTTCACTGTTGGGATTTAGGTCTTTATTTGAAAGACTGATGTCTAGATCTTGTTTGGTAGTTGCTGTTGCATTTGCATTCAGTTGACTTAGAGTATCTTTTCATATTCATGTTTTCACATTCAAGTTTTACTGTAACTTGTTTTATAGACTAAATGTTATTATAGTTTCTCTACTAATTCCAAAGATGCTATAGGAACGATTTCTCTGATATCAAGAATTGAGTTAAAAACATTTTTAATGTTTCTTCTGAGCTCTCATAGGTCTCTGTTGAGATTTAGAGATTTGTTAATTAATGAAATAATGTATATGAAATTGCTTTATAAACTGCATTGTTTTATTAGTCATTGTTAGAGAACATTGTCTACAAAGTTTATTTTGCTGTTATTCAATAGTTAATAGAAGCAACAACACACTTCCTTTTGTTGGCTCTAAAGGACCAAGGGCTGGTTGATTTTCCCCAATAGTGATACATGCTACTACATTTGTGTCTGAAATCTCAATCTTGGTTTACTTGTATTTACCTATCTCTAACTGCCTACTAGACTTTCATTAAAAGTTTGTTTTATCTCTGAACTCAGAATATGCAAAACCAAATTTCTCATCTTGCCTACCAAATTCTCTTTCTTCCTCCCAACTTGATGGACTCTCAGTTGTATCTCTGTTTCTCAGGATGCACCCAGTCTTGACTCCTCAGAGTCATATTTTGTCTCTTCCCTTTCTCTTATTTTCCTTTATCTAGTCAGTCGCCAGACATTGCCATGGTTACCTTCTTGTCTGCATCTCTTTCTCTTGGTTTCCTTTGCTGTCTTGGTTATCATCTCAAATTTGGATTACTTAAAAGTAATAAATACTTTCTATCTAACTTTCCCATTTCCAAGCCATCTGACATACTGTTTCCAAACTTATTCTTAAAGCACCCATGTCATCATGTCATTCTCCTGTCGAAAATTGCAGTGGTTTCCTGTTGCATCCCATTTCCTGTTGCAGCATAGGACCCACCCTATCAGTTCAGTCTTATTTTTCCACTTCTTCCCAGCACATAGCCTCCCCTCAAACTGAGCTAGTTGCCTCATTCTATTTACCCACACTCATTATGACTGTTTTTCCTCTATTTTTATTGTCCTTACCTAGAATGTTGTCTTTCTTCTCTTCCTCTCCCTTTTTCTATTCAGTTTCTACCCATCCTCCAAGGCTCGCCTCAAATCCTGTCGTTTCTTTGAAGCTGTCCCCAGCTAGACCATTCCTCCCTATTCCTCCCTATTGTGCTTGTAAGTCCTGTTCACTTAATTGAACTGCCCTGTGTTCATTATTAGGTACTCTAATAAAATTTTGGCGATAAATTCTTTTAGACAATATAGTTCCTTGATGTTCATTTGGGAGAGAGGTCAAAGTATATTAAGTGTGTTCCTCTCTCTCCTGCTGCCAGCTGAAGTTCCTGTCTTTGCCAGACACCTGGATGAAAGAGTTTTTTCTGGCTCATATATACACAGAGTTGCAGTTGATAGAGGAGGCCCTGCAAAAGTATCAGAATCTCATTGATGTGGGCTTCTCTAAGAGCTCATATATTGTTTCCCAAATTGCAGTTGCCTATCACAATATCAGAGGTGAGTGAATAAGGACAACGAAATACCATCAAACCCTGAAGGTAGTGCTGTGTTGTTTTCTGAACTCTCTGTCTTCTTTCTGCAGATATCGACAAAGCCCTCTCTATTTTTAATGAGCTAAGGAAACAAGACCCTTACAGGATTGAAAATATGGACACATTCTCCAACCTTCTTTATGTCAGGGTGAGCTCCTTCCTTTGCTTGGACTTAAGCTCTTTTGTGCTTTGATCTCCTGGGTTGGATTGTCACCTAGTAGCATTAGCTACAAGAACAATTATGTAGGGGTTCCTTTTTCATGCTTAGATCGTCTTTCTTTTCTTTCAGAGCATGAAATCTGAGTTGAGTTATCTGGCTCACAACCTCTGTGAGATTGATAAATATCGTGTAGAAACATGCTGTGTAATTGGTAAGAGTCACCATCTTTTTTCTTTTTTTATCTTTATTGTGAGTAATCCAAATGTAAAAATAACAATAATATAAAAGTGTCAAAAGAAAAAAAGGGAATTCCCTGGCGGTCCAGTGGTTAGGACTCCGTGCACCCACTGCAGGGGACATGGGTTCGATGCCTGGTCGGGGAACTGGGATCCTGCATTCCTGCATGCCTCACAGCACAGCCAAAAAAAATAAGTGTCAAAGGTAACAAAATTGGGACTTCCTTGGTGGCGCAGTGGTTAAGAATCCGCCTGCCAATGCAGGGGACACGGGTTTGAGCCCTGGTCCAGGAATATCCCACATGCCGTGGAGCAACTGGGCCCTTGCTCCACAACTACTGAGCCTGTGCTCTAGAGCCCGTGTGCCACAACTACTGAGCCCACGTGCCTAGAGCCCGTGCTCCACAACAGAGAAGCCACCGTAATGAGGAGCCCACGCACCACAACAAAGAGTAGCCCCCGCTCACCACAACTAGAGAAATGCCGTGCACAGCAACGAAGACCCAACGCAGCCAAAAATAAATAAAATAAATTTATAAAAAAAAAAAAGGTAACAAAATTATATACAATAGAATGTGAAGGATCACTGTAATCCCACCCCCAAGATTGGTGGATATGACTCCAGAATATTTTTCTGTGTGAGTACTATAAATGGTGTATGTGTGTGTGTATGGTTTGCTTGCAAAAACTGTATCATTATACACACTGCTTTGTAATGTCCTTTTTTTTAACCTAACAATATATCTTTTCCATCTTTCCATGCTAGTACATGTAGAGTTGTATTGTATTATTTTTGATGGCTATTTAGTATTTTATTATATAGATGTGCCATTATTTTTATTTAATCGTTTTCTGTTGTATAAGTTGTGGCTAGTGTTTGTTAACATAAAAATTGCTTCAGGAAACATCTTTGTATGTATATATTTATTTTTACATGTTTATGCAACTATTTCTGTATAATTAGTTCCTTGAAAGGCTGGATCAAAAACGTGTGTATTTTTTATATATATATGTGGGTTTTTTATTTTAGTAAATTTATTTTATCTATTTTATTTTTGGCTGCGTTGGGTCTTTGTTGCTGCACGCGGGCTTTCTCTAGTTGTGGTGAGCGGGGGCTATTCTTCGTTGTGGTGCGTGGGCTTCCTATTGTGGTGGCTTCTCTTGTTGCAGAGCACGGGCTCTAGGCACGTGGGCTTCAGTAGTTGTGGCACACAGGCTTAGTTGCTTGGCGGATGTGGGATCTTCCTGGACCAGGGCTCGAACCCGTGTCCCCTGCATTGGCAGGCGGATTCTTAACCACTGCACCACCAGGGAAGTCCCTGTATTTTAAAATTATTATTTTATTTGTTTATTATTATTTTTTGCGGTATACGGGCCTCTCACTGTTGTGGCCTCTCCTGTTGTGGAGCACAGGCTCCGGATGCATAGGCTCAGCGGCCATGGCCCACGGGCCCAGCCGCTCTGCGGCATGTGGGATCCTCCCGGACTGGGGCATGAACCCGTGTCCCCTGCATTGGCAGGCGGACTCTCAACCACTGCGCCACCAAGGAAGCCCCTATTTATTTATTTTTTAGCCGTGTCGGGTCTTAGTTGCGACATGCAGGGTCCTTGTTGAGGCATGCAGGATCTTCTGTTGCGGTGTGGGCTCTTTGCTGCGACACGCGGGGTCTTTGTTGAGGCATGCAGGATCTTCTGTTGCGGCGTGGGCTCTTTGCTGTGGCACGCGGGCTTCTCTCTAGCTGTGGTGCGTGGGCTCCAGAGTGCATGGGCTCTGTAGTTGTGGCGTGTGGGCTCCAGAGTGTGTGGACTCTAGTTTGCAGCATGCAGGCTCAGTAGTTGTGGCGCACGGCTTAGTTGCCCCATGTCATGTGGGATCTTAGTTCCCTGACCAGGGATCGAACCCGTGTCCCCTGCATTGGAAGGCAGATTCTTTACCACTGGACCACCAGGGAGGTCCTGTGTATTTAAAAAAAAAAAAAAGCCTGTGTATTTTAAACTTACTAATATTACTAAAATGTTTGTAAGAATTTCCAATCCTATGAAAAGAGATGAGAGTGTATCTTTTTCTGTATCAGGGTGTCTCACTCTTGGCTCTATTGACATTTTTGGCTGATAATTTCTTTTGTGGGGGTCTGTCCTATACATTGCAGGGTGTTAGAAGTATACCCAGCTCTACCCACTAGATGTCAGTAACCTCCTTCCCCCAGTTGTGCAGATAAAGCCAAATAACCTCTTGGGGTCAGAATCATCCTTGGTTGAGAACCATGGCCCTATGTACTTGGCCACACTACTGTGACCTGATAATCAGTTGACATAAATAGATGAATGGCCACTCTTGGATAAAAGTGAACTTGGTTGGTTGTGATTGAAAGCCTAAGTTTCCTGGAGATGAAAGACCCTGTTCCTGGGTCTTTGGTGACACTGCATTGAGAACATACATTTGTATGTTAGGATGTTGTTAGTAAACTGATAGAATTTCAATTCAGTCATTCAATAAATATTTCCAGCCCTTTAGGAAGTTGTAGTGTAGTATGGGAAATAAATATTAAAAAAAGAAAAATCCTATGGGAACATAGGTAAGAGGAACAAATAATCTTTTCAATATCAGAGCATTGAGAATGAAGTATAAAGTCTGTTAAAGTGAGGATGGAACTCCAGTTTATTCAGAAAACATCTTTTGAACATCTTCTGAGTGCCAGATATGGTGGTTTGTGTTGCAGTATCTACCTCATTACCTACTGAGGAAGACCAGTAAGAAACAACTATAATATAGTGGGTTGAGGGTTATGATTGAAGTAAACATAGGATGCTAAGAGAGTATATAGGAAAAGTAGCTAATCTGATGAGGGAAGGCTTCTTGAGAAGGTGATACCTGAAGGATGGGCAGGAGAGAAAGAGTTCACTAAAGGAGGAGATGGATTGACTTGGGAAGGGTATTGCAGTGCAGAGGCATTGAAGTGTGAAACAGACAGTGATCCTGAAATAGTTTAGTGTCCTGAAGCATGGTGTGGGAGGAGGGAATGTATGAACGGGGCCAGATCTTGAAGAGCCTTTTGTGCCTTACTAAAAGTTTGGATTTTATTCTTAAGGCAGGAGAAGTCTTCTGAAGGATTTTAAACCAGAGAATGATAAATGTTTTTAGATTTTCATTTTCAAATGATAACAGGAGACAGTGTGCTGGGAGGATTAGAAAAAGGGCAAGACCAACAAGGAGGCTTTTGCAATAATCCAGTCTAGAGATGATGAGAGCCCAAGCTGAGGTATTGGCAGGAGGAATGAAGAGAGGCGATTAGATTTAGAAGATATTTAGGAAGTAGAACTTACAGGAATTGGTGAATGGGTAACCAGATTGATAACAGTGTCCTTCACCTGAAGAAAGGAAATAGAGGTAGGGGAGATAATGAACTGTTCCTTTTTTAGCTTACTAACTTAAAGCCAGTTAAAATCAAAGGATATGGGCTTCCCTGGTGGTTCAGTGGTTGAGAGTCCGCCTGGCAATGCAGGGGACACGGGTTCGTGCCCCGGTCCGGGAAGATCCCACATGCCGTGGGGTGGCTGGGCCCGTGAGCCATGACCGCTGAGCCTGCGCATCCGGAGCCTGTGCACCGCAACAGGAGAGGCCACAGCAGTGAGAGGCCCGCGTACCGCAAAAAATAAACCAAACAAAACAAAATCAAAGGATACGTACATATGAAGAGTAATGCTTTAGGAGTTTCTGTTTTTTTTTATTTTATGTATTTATTTATTTTTTGGCCATGCCTCGTGGCTTGCAGGATCTTATTTCCCGGACCAGGGTTTGAACACTGGCCCTTGGCAGTGAGAGTGCGGAGTCCTAACCACTGGACTGCCAGGGAATTCCCATCTGGTTTTTTAAATAATCGTTTGATTGGTAAACTTCTTAATGAACTGTTTGTTCTTCAGTGTATCTGTAATGCCTAGCGAAGTTCCTGACTTATGGTCAATAAATGTTTGTTGAATTCAGCCCACCTATCTTAAAAATCAAGAAAAAGGAACATTAGATATGACAAAAAATATATTTCAGCTTTCACAAAGGAGAAAGAAGGGTGGAGAGAGACGAGAAGAAACTGAAGACCTGAAAGAGAATGAAACAACTTAAGAATAGAGTGATGGCAAGAATCTCCTACTTGTTTAGTCCTTGCTTCTGCAGTTATGTCTTGATGTGAATTGAATGCTTCCTCTGCATCTTTTCTGGAGTCCCAGTCTCTGAGAGGCAGCTTTACACACACACACACACACACACACACACACACACACACACACATACACACAAACAAATACGTATATGTATTTATATATGTATATATTACAGTATAGCATGGTTAAGATTTGGACTCTGGAACAAAACTGCCCAAGTTTAAATCTTGGTTTTGTTACTAACTAGCTGTGTGACATTGGATTTAACTTCTGTGTGCTATACTTTCCTCATCCATAAAGGGATAATAACAGTAGAACATTCTCCCATGTATTCGTTGTGAGGAGTAAGTAAATTAACATATAAAAAGCACTTTTAACAATGTAAGTTGCCCAGCACATTGTAATCATTCAGTACATTTTAGCTGTTCCAACTGGTCAGAAAATCTCATCTACTTAATCTTTGCCCAGAACTTGCCTGTTCTGACTTCCTTAACACCTCCTTTTCATCCTGACTCCTTTAGCAGCTAAAGCTTATACCCTTGCTACCACTACTTCACTTCTCCTATTCTATTACAGAAGTTAACCTTTGGACAATCTGCCTAGAGTTTGCTTATTCCTCTGTCTCTGGGTCTGAGTCAGTGGCAGAAGCAAAGGTATCCTTTTATAGGACATAAAGCCCTCCATCTTTTTTCCCAGGTGAATGTGAACTTGAATGATCTTAGGTGATACAGACAATTGTTATAAATAATTTCTCCTGAATCAAACTGACAGCTGAATCTAGACAAATTAAAAGCAAAGACAAACACATATATAGAAATCTTATTACTTGTTTTTTACCAAAGTGGAATTGTATAATTTCTCTGCAATTTGCTTTTTCCGTTTGACAGTATATCATTATCTCTGTAAATTAGTATATATACATTTAAATCCATCTTTTTATCTAGTTTATGCACATGCAATTTATACATAACGGAAATTTTTTTAAAGTGCAGGTTTTTTTTCCCTCACTGCACCTTTCCTCCTTTAACATACTTGTGTTAGCATGTCCCATACCACATGAAACATACACATACACATACACATATGCAGGGTTTAATGGGCTGTTTGCTTACAAAAATAGGATCATATTACACACATTTCTCTGTATTTTACTTTTCTCACTCAACAATATCTCATGAAAAATCCCTCAGAGTCTTGGTATATCTCAAATTGTTTTTCTTCTTTTATTATTTATTATTTTTATTTATTTATTTTTTTAAATGAATTTATTCATTTATTTAATTTTTGGCTGCATTGGGTCTTTGCTGCTGCACGCGGGTTTTCTCTAGTTGTGGCGAGCGGGGGCTACTCTGTTGCAGTGCGGATTCTTAACGACTGCGCCACCAGGGAAGCCCTCTTTTTTTTTAAAAAAATTGAGGTATAGTTGATTTACAGTATTAGTTTCAGGTGTACAACATAGTGATTCAAGTTTTTTATAGATTATACTCCGTTTAAAGTTCTATAAAATATTGGCCATATTCCCTGTGCTGTACAATATTTCCTTGTAGCTTATTTATTTTACACGTAGTAGTTTGTACCTCTTAATCCCCTATGCCTATCTTGCCCTCCCCACTTCCCTCTCCCCATAGGTAACCACTAGTTTGTTCTCTGTATCTGTGAGTCTGTTTCTGTTCTGTTATATTCATTCATTTGTTTTATCTTTTAGATTCCATGTATAAGTGATAATAGATAGTTTGTCTTTCTCAAATTGACATTTCACTAAGCATAATACCTTCCAGATCCATCCATGTTGTTGCAAATGGCAAAATTTCATTCTTTTTAATGGCTGAGTAGTAGTCCATTATGTATGTATACCACATCTTCTTTATCCATTCCTCTGTTGATGGACACTTAGGTTGCTTCCATATCTTGGCTATTGTAAATAATATTGCTGTGAACATTGGGGTGCATGTATCTTTTCAAATTTGTGTTTTTGTTTTCCTTGAATATATACCCAGAAGTGGAATTGTTAGATCATATCGTAGTTCTATTTTCAGGTTTTTGAGGAACCTCCATACTGTTCTCCCTAGTGGCTGCACCAATTAACATTCCTACCAACAGTGTACAAATGTTCCCTTCTCTCCACATCCTCACTAACATTTGTTATTTGTGGTCTTTTTGATGATAGCCATTCTGACAGTTGTGAGGTGATATCTCATTGTGGTTTTGATTTGCTTTTCTTTTTTTTAAAAAAAAAAAATTATTTATTTATTTTTGGCTGTGTAGGGTCCTTGTTACTGCACGTGGGCTTTCTTTTAGTTGCGGTTTTCTTCTAGGAGTTGCTGCACATGGGCTTTCTTTTAGTTAGGCTTTCTTTTAGTTGGGGGCTACTCTTTGTTGTGGTGTGTGGGCTTCTTATTGCGGTGGCTTCTCTTGTTGCGGAACATGGGTTCTAGGCACGCGGGCTTCAGTAGTTGTGGCGCATGGTCTCAGTAGTTGTGGCTCATGGACTCTAGAGCGCAGGGTCAATAGTTGTGGCACACGGGCTTAGCTGCTCTGCGGCATGTGGGATCTTCCTGGACCAGGGCTCAAACCCGTGTCCCCTGCATTGGCAGGTGGATTCTTAACCACTGCGCCACCAGGGAAGCCCCATGATTTGCTTTTCTGATGATTAATGATATTGAGCATCTTTTCATGTGCCTATTGGCCATCTGTACGTCTTCTTTGGAAAAATGTCTATCAAGTCTTCTGACCATTTCTTGACTGGGTTGTTTGTTTTTTTGATATTAAGTTGTATGAACTGTTTATATATTTTGGATATCATTTGCAAATATTTTCTCCCATTCAGTAAGCTGTCTTTTTGTTTTGTTTTGTTTTGTTTTAATTAATTAATTTATTTTTGGCTGCATTGGGTTTTTGTTGCTGTGCATAGGCTTTCTCTAGTTGTGACAAGCAGGGGCTACTCTTCGTTGCGGTTCACAGGCTTCTCATTGTGGTGGCTTCTCTTGTTGTGGAGCACGGGCTCTAGGCGCGCAGGCTTCAGTACTTGGGCTTGTGGGCTCTAGAGCACGGGCTCAGTTGTTGTGGTGCATGGGTTTAGTTGCTCCACGGCATGTAGGATCAAACCCATGTCTCCTGCATTGGCAGGTGGATTCTTAACCACTGTGCCACCAGGGAAGTCCCTGTCTTTTCGTTTTGTTGATTGTTTTGTTTGCTGTGCAAAAGCTTTTCAGTCTAATTAGATCACATTTGTTTATTTTTGCTTTTGTTTCTTTGCCTTAGGTGATGGATCCAAAAAAATATTGCTATGATTCCTGTCAAAGAGTGTTTTGCCTCTGTTTTCTCCTAGGAGTTTTAATGGTTTCTGTTCTTACATTTAGATCTTTAATCCATTTTGAGTTTATTTTTTTATATGGTATGAGAAAATGTTCTAATTTCATTCTGTTACATGTAGCTGTCCAGTTTTCCCAGCATCACTTATTGGAGGCGGTCTTTTCCCCATTGTATATTCTTGCCTCCTTTGTCATGATTAATTAACCATAAGTGCGTGAGTTTCTGGACCAGTACCATACTGTTTTGATCACTGTAGCTTAGTAGTATAGTCTGAAGTCAGGGAATGTGATGCTTCCTGTTTTGTTCTTCTTTCTCAAGATTGTTTTGTCTGTTCAAGGTCTTTTGTGTTCCCGTACAAATTTTGGGATTATTTGTTCTGGTTCTGTGAAAAATCCCATTGGTATTTTTTTTTAAATATTTATTTATTTATTTGGCTGCACTGGGTCTTAGTTGCAGCACACAGAATATTCATTGCCGCGTGTGGCGTCTTTGTTGCAGCATGCGGGATCTTTAGTTGTGGCATGTGGGATCTTTAGTTGTGGCATGCGGGATCTCGTTCCCTGACCAGGGATTAAATCTGGGCCCCCTGCATTGGGAGCACAGAGTCTTAACCACTGGACCACCAGGGAAGTCCCACCGTTGGTATTTTGTTAGGGATTGCATTGAATCTGTAGGTTGTCTTGGGTAGTATGGTCATTTTAATAATATTAATGGTTCAAATCCATAAACAAAGTGTATCTTTCTGTTTGTGTCTTCATTTTCTTTCATCAGTGTATTATAGTTTTCTGAGTACAAGTCTTTTAACTCCTTAATTAGATTTACTCCTAGGTATTTTATTTTTTTGGGTGTGATTGTAAATGGGATTGTTTCATTAATTTCTCTTTCTGGTAGTTTGTCATTAGTGTATAGAAATGCAACAGATTTCTGTATTAATTTTGTAGTGTGCAACTTTACTGAATTCATTGATGAGCTCTAGTAATTTTTTGGTGACATCTTTAGGATTTTCTATGTATAGAATCATGTCATCTGTAAACAGTGGCAGTTTTACTTCTTCCTTTCTAATTTGGATTCCTTTTATTTCTTTTTCTTATCCGATTGCTGTGGCTAAGACTTTGAGTACTACATTGAAAAAAGTCACAAAAGTGGGCATCCTTGATTTTTTTCCTGATCTTAGAGGAAAAGTTTTTAGCTTTTCACCTTTGAGTATGATGTTAGCTGTGGGCTTATCATATATGGCCTTTATTATGTTGATGTTCCCTCTATACCTACTTTGTGGAGAGTTTTTATCATAAATGCATGTTGAATTTTGTCAAAAGCTTTTTCTGTATCAAGATGATCATATAATTTTTATTCTTTGTTTTGTTAGTGTGGTGTATCACATTGATTGATTTGCAGATATTGAACCATCCTTGCATCCCTGGGATAAATCCCACTTGATCATGATGTATGATCCTTTTAATGTATTGTTGGATTCAGTTTGCTAATACTTTATTGAGGATTTTTTCATCTATGTTCATTAGTGATATTGGCCTGTAATTTTCTTTTTTTGTGGTATCTTTGGTTTTGGTATCAGGGTGATGCTGGCTTTGTAGAATGAGTTTGGAAACATTTCTTGCTCTGCAATTTTTTGGAATAATTTGGAAAAGATAAGTGTTAGCTCTTATCTAAATGTTTGGTAAAATTCACCTGTGAAGCCATCTGGTTCTGGACTTTTTTGTTGGGAGTTGTTTTATTACTGATTCATTTTCATTACTGGTAATTGGTCTGTTCATACTTTCTACTTATTCCTGATTTAATCTTGGGAGCTTATACATTTCTAGGAATATGTCCATTTCTTCTAGGTTGTCCATTTTATTGGTATATATTAAAAATAGCTTTATTGAGGGATAATTTACATAACATAAAATTTACTTATCTTAAGCTTACAGTTCACTGAGTTTTTGCTAATTTATACAGTTGTGTAACCATAATCATAATCCAGTTTAGAACACTCCATCATCCCAAAAAGTTCCCTTGGGTCTATTTGCAGTCAACCCTACTCCCAATCCCCAGCAGATCTGCCTTCTATCTGTATAGTTTTGCATTTTCTGGAAATTTCATATAAGTGGAATCTTGGAATATTTAGTCTTATTGTCTAGCTTTTTTCACTGAGCTCTTTTTCAAGGTTTGTCCATGTTGCAACATATGTCAGTAGTTCTTCTCTTTTTACTGCTGAGAAGTATTTCGTTGTCTGGATATATACTACATTTCGTTTATCCATTTACTAGTTAGTATAAGAAAGATGGCCTTTATTCCCTTTCTTCAAATAAAAGTTTTTATAGAATCTTAAAATCTTTCATATATTCTTTTTAAGACCAATGATAATAGAACTTCCTTGATTCTTGTGGAAGAGGGGAGTTCAGAGTGCTACCTTTTTAATCCTTTAGGTACCTCCTTAGAAACCTAGGAAGATAGTTGGAAAACCACCAATCTAAAGCATACTCTAGGAATTTCCTACCCTTTATTAAGGAAATATATGTATAAGTGCTATATTGAGAGGAAATAAAATGAAGAAAATCTTTGTGGTGTTAGGAAACTTTTTTTTTAAAAACACCAGAATGTGTAATAGATAAAATATATTTTCCAAGGGAATGATGATGTTGCCCATATGTAGAATTTGGCTTTTCTGCAAGGACTTTGGGGGAATGGGTTATGGTTCATGCCTACTCTGTGGAATGCTGCCTATTTTAGTGACTTATTTTTGCCTTTCTAGTTATTTATATATTTTGTTTGTTTGTCTTTCAATTAGGCAATTATTATAGTTTGCGTTCTCAGCATGAGAAAGCAGCCTTGTATTTCCAGAGAGCACTGAAATTGAATCCTCGGTATCTTGGTGCCTGGACGCTGATGGGACATGAGTACATGGAAATGAAGAACACATCTGCTGCTATTCAGGCTTATAGGTGAGCATTTAGTTGGAGGGGGAGATGGAGCAGATTGTTGTGATTTTAGGAGTCTCTATTGAGCCTGCAAGTCGCTAACTTTGACTCTGCTCTCTTACCAGTCTCTCTTCCATTTCTTAGGCATGCTATTGAGGTCAATAAGCGGGACTACAGAGCCTGGTATGGCCTTGGGCAGACCTATGAAATCCTTAAGATGCCATTTTATTGCCTTTATTATTATAGACGGGCCCACCAGCTTCGGTAAGTCGGGCCACTTGATGATGTGTTTGTTGTGGGAAGGGCTGACACTCTTCTTTCTCTTTTGATAGCTATTGAAGAATCACAGTGAATGGTTTTGACTCTTAGAGACCTGAGTTTAAACATGCCATATGTTGTTTGGTCATTTTTATGTAGTGTATTCTACTAACGTGTTAATTGTATAATTGTGAACACAAAATAATATAATTACATGAAGTATTGGATTAAAGCCCATTCCCTTCATAGCTTTGAAATAGTGGTGGTGGTTCCTCAAGGGAGGACTTCAGTTTTTGCTTGGATTTCCTATTTCTTTTCCCTCTCAGGCCCAATGATTCTCGTATGCTGGTCGCTTTAGGAGAATGTTATGAGAAACTCAATCAACTAGTGGAAGCCAAAAAGGTATCTGAAATTGGGTCCTGAAGAGTTTGTGTGGAAATCCGCTGTTTGGATGAGGGGTTGAGCTATCTGTGCTTAATTTTCCTTCATGTAGATCTATCTACATAGGGAAGTCTGAATATTTATAGGCACATAGGGTGTATAAAGCAAAGTTGGGCTGACATCATTAGTGGGAATGTTAGTATGTAGCCTGGACCTATCAGATCTAGTAAAAATGCTTTGTATTCTCCAAGTCTGAACTTCTGGGAGACTTGCAGGACCTGAGTCTCTATGTGATTAGTCATGGCACATGGGGCAGTGGTTGAAGTGACCGGTTTATTTATTTTTTTGACAGTGCTATTGGAGAGCTTACGCCGTGGGAGATGTGGAAAAGATGGCTCTGGTGAAACTGGCAAAGTGAGTGAAAGAGTGACACGCTAGTGATATTTCTGTTGGCTTCTCTGGTGAGGTGGGTCCTGCACATTCTAGAGCTTCCCATCCATCATCTACATGAATGAGGGGATGTAGCACAGTGTATGATTACTGATCTGGAAATTTAGCCATCTCGACTCAAAAGAATGCTACTTCTCTTTGAAGAGGAATTGTTTTCCTATTTGGAAAATTCAAGAATGAATTGAAAGAAATGAAATTTTTATGTCAGAGCAGTCTAGGAAAACTACTTTAGGTACTAATCTCCTCCTGATAAGGCCCAGGAAAATAAGGAATAACTCAGAAATGATAAGGAAAGAGGTTCTTAAATGCAATTTCATTCCTGCCAGTTCTTTTCTGGATTCTTACAAAACATGTGAATTGCTTGGTATCTTTTTTAATCTCACTCAGGGTATTACCAGGGAATTTTTGCAATGGTATATTATCCAGCTTAAGTGTTTACTAACTTTTCCTCCATCACCAGTAGCAGAGTAATGATTCTAAGCTTTGATGAAGTAACCACCACCTCTGGGCACTAATACTATTCTGGGTCCCACTGTGTCATTTATGTCAAAATTTGTACTTGTCTATGTATTATCATTTTTTTATCTTAACTGTGTGCTTTTACTTTTTATCACTAGCTTGCTTTGAGATATGATTTATACTTAAAGACCAATTTCTTTTGTAGGCTTCATGAACAGTTGACTGAGTCAGAACAGGCAGCCCAATGTTACATCAAATATATCCAAGATATCTATTCGTGTGGGGTATGTGTCATGAGCATGAGAATTGGGTCGCTGATCTTATTCTTGTCACCTCAGTCATTCCTGATTTCCTTATCTAGGAAATAGTGGAACACTTGGAGGAGAGCACTGCTTTCCGCTATCTGGCCCAGTATTATTTTAAGTGCAAGCTGTGGGATGAAGCTTCAGCTTGTGCCCAAAAGTGCTGTGCATTCAATGATGTGAGTATCGGTTCTTTAGTAAAAGGTTTGGATTTTAGGTTCTAGCACATGACTTTACTATGATCTGGGGGTGGAAAGTGGAAGGTGGTTAAGAGGGTGAGTGGTTTGCATTCAATCTGTAGATTGCTTTGGGTAGAATAGTCATTTTCACAATATTGATTCTTCCAATCCAAGAACATGGTCTATTTCTCCATCTGTTTAAGTCATCTTTGATTTCTTTCATCAGTGTTTAATAGTTTTCTGAGTACAAGTCTTTCACCTCCTTAGGCAGGTTTATTCCTAGGTATTTTATTCTTTTTGTGCGATGGCAAATGGGGTTGTTTCCTTAATTTCTCTGATTTTTCATTGTTGGTGTATTGGAATGCCAGAGATTTCTGTGCATTAATTTTGTATCCTGCAACCTTACCAAATTAATTGATTAGTTCTAGTAGTTTTCTGGGGGCATCTTTAGGATTTTCTATGTATAGTATCACGTCATCTGCAAACAGTGACAGTTTTACTTCTTCTCTTCCAATTTGTATTCCTTTTATTTCTTTTTCTTCTCTGATTGCCGTGGCTCAAGAGGGAGGGGATATGGGGACATATGTATGCATATGGCTGACTCACTTTGGTGTGCAATAGAAACTAACACAGTATTGTGAAGCAATTATACTCCAATAAAGATTAAAAAAAAATAAAACAGGGTGACTGGAAAGGCTACCTTGTTCTGTGGAACTTTGTATGTCAGTATTTTATTCTTTCTTTCTTTTTTTTTTTTTTTTTTGGTATGTCAGTATTTTAGAAACTGTTTTTGAGAAAAGCCTTGGACATATTTTGACACATTTGCCTGACTTTGTTTCAGACCCGGGAAGAAGGTAAGGCCTTGCTCCGGCAAATCCTACAGCTTCGGAACCAAGGCGAGACTCCCTCCACCGAGATGCCTGCTCCCTTTTTCCTCCCTGCTTCACTGTCTGCTAACAACACTCCCACACGCAGAGTTTCTCCACTCAACCTGTCTTCAGTCACACCATAGTTGGCTACTTTCAAGCCAGCACATTGCCAGACCCATATTAAGCCTTACCTCCATGTAAAGAACAGCCACGTCTATTCTTCCAAGGACCTTAGTTCTTTTTGTTTGTACACATGGAAACAGCTCCTTGGGGAGTTTATAGAATCACCTGCACAGTAGACTGACAGAAGAATCCTGGCAGGAACAGAGTCTGTCTTTGCCAGTTTGAAGCACTTCTATCTCCCTTCTGTTCAGAGTGGCTATAGATCTTGGCCTTTTTCCCCAGACCTTTTTGCCCCCCCAAAACATCCCTTCAACAGCACTTTAGCACAGGCAACGCTACAGGGACAAAGTTTAAATGCTGCTGGGAGTGGGAGATTTCTTTAGAGAGGCAAGGAAGAAAGAAGGGAGAAAAGCTTGCAACTCTACCCTCTGCTGATAGTAGGGCACTGGATACCCTAGGAAGGTCAGGGCACTGGATAGACATGATTCATCATTCTTTGATTTGCTGAGCATGACTATTCTGATATCAGAGATTAGGTTTAAATGGGGTGAAGGTATACTTTTGTTCTTACTGGGAAGACATTCTGCCGTTTTTTTTGTTTTTTTTTTTTGCGGGATGCAGGCCTCTCACTGCTGTGGCCTCTCCTGTTGTGGAGCACAGGCTCCAGACGCGCAGGCTCAGTGGCCATGGCTTACGGGCCCAGCCACTCTGCGGCATGCAGAATCTTCCCGGACCGGGGCACGAACCCGTGTCCCCTGCATCAGCAGGCGGACTTTCAACCACTGCGCCACCAGGGAAGCCCTGGCGTTTTGGTTTTGAGGCGTCTCCTAGAAGCTTTCAAATTGGAAGTAACTTACTAGAGTTGAACAAAAGAAGGGGCAAAAGGACTCTCACTGAGTGTGGAACTGCTGATGGCCCCTACTAAGGGGAAAAGATGTCTATAGAGTTAGCTATACACCTACTAAAGCACAGCAAGGAGGCAGGGTTACAGAGTTTCATGGACATTTGGGTGTGATAACTTCTGTGATTGTACAGATAAAAATAAACTCTTAGAGTCGGTCTGTTTTAATAAATATTTTGCCATAATTGTCTCCCCCCCACATGCCCCCCCATCTCCACAAGAATTTTTTTTTCTAGCCTTCATCTATTAGACAAGGTAAAAGTAATCATTCTTGCTATGCTCTTGGGAGAGTTTCAGGCCTGTGCTTGTGCATTCAGTAGGAGGTAATATGCCATGACTATAATAGCTGCTGTAATGAATTTGTACAGTAGATGCTATGGGTTATTCTGAGCTCAGGGCCCAGCCTTCCTTTATTTTTGTTCCAAAACAAGTTTGTTACCCATTCATCTCCTAATGTATGACACTTCATTTTATTTTATTTTTTTATGAATAACTTTTTTATTAACCTTTTAATCATTTAGTTAATTAACCTGTTTTTGTTTTTTGGTTTTTTTAACATCTTTATTGGTGACACTTCATTTTATATTAAGGAAGGTTTAGAATATCTAATGTCCCTTGAATTAATTTCTTGCCAAGCTTTCTTGGGTTAGCTGTGCACCAGTTGCTGGTCTGCACTGCCATTCCTGTGCAAAGTTCCCAGGGGCCCGAATGATACTTGATTTTCAATTTTTCTGCCCCTTTTATAATTTACTTCAATGATTATGCTAAATTTAGAATTCAAATTTAAAATGTGAACAATATCTTTATTTTAATATAACTTTTGTGTGCATAGAAACCATATAAGTAAAAAAGTGTAAGAATACATAGGTGATTATATTACAAAAGGGAGAAAAACTAATGTCTGAATATTGCATTCTGGATAGAGTTCCAGGTATATATATAGTAAAGCTTTAAAGAAACCTATTTCTTAAGCTGAGCAGCTGACCCACCTCAGGGCAATGCTCTCTCCTCACAACCTTAGTATTTTTTGCCAAAAGGCCCAGATTTGAGTAAAGGGGAGCACCGTGAGCGCAGGATCCGGGCATAAGGGCTGTAGTCTGTTGAGCTTTGGCAGGTGGGTGTTCGGGGCAGTAAGTTACGAAGAAATGGTTTCTTCCCTGGGGGCTGTTGGTTTGGTTGCTGGTTTTCCTGGTTGGCACCGAGGCGCTTTTTGGTAGAAGCCTGGCCTTGGAGTTTCAGCACAGTATGATACTGCTCCGCGATGCATGCTGCCTTCTTCCGAAGGTCCAGTTTTACTAGCATCATGTTATTCTGCAGCTCAGCCAGGGTCTGATCCTAAGGAAGATCAACAAAGTTATAGAAAACATTTCTGTCTAATCTATTAGAGAAACAGGAGGGCAAGGTAATACACACTATCCACTACTAGTTACTAAAACTGCTTTTTACAAAGATTAACTCTTTATGGTCAGAGCTTTTAACTGAATAGGAGGGTATTTTCTTTAAGACCCAAACAAATAGCACTGAATAGAAGGCCGTTTTCTAACACATCAGGTGGTATGAGCTTGAATGATTTTACCTAACCTCCAAGAGCCTCAGTTCCTAGGTATCAAATTAGCCTAGGATGGTTTTTTTTTTTTTACATTTGAATACATCTGGAATCAGGATGCATTTACTGATGACAGTGTCATAGCTTAATTGTTAGTGTTTTGTCTTACAATTAATTGTTTCTTATAATCTAAGCATCTTGGATGAAATATGATAGTATCTACCTCTCTAGGGTTGTTATATAACAGAAAAAGCCTACAAATTACTTAACATAATGCCTTGTACTTAGTGAATGGTTATTTTGCAAGGAAGAGAAACTCCCCTCACTATAAGATTAGCCTAAAAATCTTTACCTTTCTCTTTCTCACGTATACTCTGAAGTGGGCTGATGGGAGAAAGTGGTATATAGGCTTCCCTAACCTGTTTGATTAAGATGTCATCACATGTGGCCAAGGCTTGGCGAAGTTTTCCTGCTCCAGTGCTGTGGCAACAGGCTCTTTCTGCTGACTGGAGAGACTCACCAAGTTTCTGAAGCTCTGTCCGCAGCAGCCTTATATTCTGAAAAAGGAGGAGTAGGAACCAAATTGTGGCCAAGATCAACCAGTGATCTGGAGGAGTCGGAGAACCATTTGAAGAGAAGTAAAACTAGAAAGACTAGTCATTTGAATGAGGTAGCCATTCTCTAGGACTGCAGAGAAAACATCTTGTCCTCATATGAACCAGGGATATAGTGTTGGAAATTGCCTTAGGTGAGAGCTTTGGTAACAGAGAAAGGTAATTACCTTCTGGCCCTCCTCTAACTTCTTGTCCACATCAACGATGAAGGGCTTGGCTGAGGGTGGTGGCTCTAACATTTTCTGATATTTCTGCAGCTCTGAGAGAAGGAAACAAAAACCTTACATGTGTAGGCTTTCTAGCCTTGGACTTATCTCTTTAACTGAATTAACAGTAGCTTGCAGCAAACATAACAAGTGATGCTGTGTGCATCCTAGGATGAAAGGTCAGGGGGATGTAGCTTGGAGTTAAGGAAATTATGTTGGAGCTGGCACCAGAAGGCCCAAGTTTGAAGAACAGCTCTTCCCTGAAACTTATGCTTCCTGCCCTGTCTCCTTCCTCACCTTCAGTGGTGGAGTTTAGCTCTGCTTTGCATTGTTGCAGTTTAGCTTTAATCTCCTGGAGCTGCTGGGTGGAGGCAGAAGCCGCCAACCTTTGTGACCGCCGTAGGGACAGTTCTGACACTGATTGTTGATGGGCCACTGGCTGCTGTCTGGCTTCCTTCAAGAGAGCTTCTAGCTCTTCAATCTTCTCATCCCGCTCCTAAGAAGGAAGCAGAGAGCACAATTCCATTCAGAGTCAGACGAACCCTACAGGAATAGATGACTGAACAATGAACAAAAATTTCCGTGATACATGGGCCTCAAAATCCTGTTTGTTAGCACTTACACCATTTCCTGGCCAATCAAACTGTTAATCAATTAATCAAACATAGACTGACAAGTACAAAGCACTAAGGAGACTATAGAAAGGTGAATTACATATTCCTACCCCTATGAAAGTTTATATAATCTGTTTATCTCAGGCAAGTAGCGATGGGAATCTGAGCAGCTAGTTGGGACTGGTTTAGGGCAACTCACCTGAAGTTCTTCTTGGTAAAAACTTGTCAGTGATTCCTTGAGGATCGTTAGTTTCTCTTCATACATTTCCTCTAGTAGTTCCTTTTGGGTGTCCAAATGTTCACTGTCAGAGGAGAAGAGAGAAGTGAGTGAAGATTCTGAGGAGTGAGCTTGGAGAGCAGATCTTGAGGCACTACTCCATCCTAGTCTCTGCTTCCCACCATCAGGTCTAAGTGACAGAACAAGAGGGGTTACTCAGCTGGTACCTGCACCACTGTTCCCGCTGTTGCATCTGCTCCACCATCTCATTGCAAATTTCATCACGGAGCTGCATCTCCAGCCTCAACTTTTCCTGCCGTTCTTTCAAAAGCAGTGCTTTCATGGCTCCCACCACCTGTAGAAGCTCCTAGGAGGGAAACACAGGTCAGAGGTCACTAGAAGCCCATGCCCTAAAAAGGCACAGGCCCACCTGGAAGGTAGCATGGAAAATGTATCGCCATCAAGCTGCTACACCAAAGCTTTCTTGCATTCTCACCTCCTTGCCATATGTGGAGATGTCAACTTCATTTTCAATATCATCATCAAGGCATGGGTCTGTTTTAGCTCCAGTCTCTAAGCTGGGAGATGCCCGCAGACTGTGTTCCTTGATGAATGAATGTAGCGATGGGAATCCCAGTTGCACAGGTGGAGCATGCACAAGCTAGTGAGGCGGAAAAATCTTAACTGAATCCATTACTAGTCCCTAGTAGCTTCCTTAAGTACAGGTACCAGCCCAAAGTGAGCACAGTCATCACACCTATAGCTTCTCACCTGGCTAGTAATGGCTGAGAACTTGGCCACATGAAGGGTCTCATCATAGGTAGATGCACAGGGATTCACATTGACAATCATGCAGGAGCGGCCTCGGCCTGTGAAGAAGCCTTGGAACACTCGAGTCAACTTGCTGTCACGGAAGGGAACCAGGTTCTGCTTTGACCTGGCAGGGAATCAGAGAATAGAGCTATGAGCAGAACTCCAGCCCTTGGGGGTATCCTAGCACTAGCCCCAGTGATGACCAGGAAGTCTCTTAGCAAACTGCAGAGCTCCAGGCCATCCTGGCTTGCAGTGAAAAGCTTACCGGTTCTGCTGGTTTTGGCGCAGGGCAGTAATACAGCGGCCCAAGGTGTGCAGAGAAGTGTTAATGTTTCCTGCTTCCTTCAGGCGCTCACCACTCTTTTGATCTTTGCAGCGCTCAGAACCAGCCAGATCACAGAGTGATAACCTTGAATGATGGACAGGATCTGACATAAGGATCCCACATGTTATGAGCTTTCTAGCCCTTTGTATAGTTTTAGGGAGGGGAGGACCCATGAAGAATCTCTGTACCCAAGGAAGGAGAGCATGAATCTAACGGAAGTAATTCCCCTGAGGACCACTCTCGTCCCCTCCCCCAATTACCATTTATGGCCAAGAACCCAAATTTCTAAATGGAAAAACTTACTCGCTAATCTTGGGGATTATATCCCCTTCCCCCTGAAGGTGCAGGATCCGGACTGAGAAGATGCTATGACTGGAAGTTAAGAAAGAGAGAAAAGTCACTGCATATCTTCTATGACCAGGTGGAGGACTAATGTTTCCTGGAACACACTGAAAGAAAGGCTGACTCATAACCCACCAACCTGCGGCTGGAGTTCTGGTTCAGGTGGGTGCTGGCAAAGCTCTGGTTTTTACGACCCACTTTCAGGAGTTTCCAGGCCTCCTCAGCATCCTGAACGTGAATCCAATTGAGATCTGAGAGGCCAAGGAAAGAAGGGCATACATAAGAGGGAAGCACCTAACTCTTTTCCTAGTCTCTCCCAAGGTCCCCTCCAGGGTTCATGCCAGCCTCCCTGCTTTCCCATACCTTTCACGTAGGGATTGCCATTCTGATCCTCACACAGCCGCAGTGTCTGCCTCTTGCGCTGCTGGCTATGTGGTTCTAACAGGTCATAAAGCAGTTCATTGTAGATCTCAAAGAAGGAGATCCAGATGGAGAAGCGAACATCTGCAGGGACACTTACTGGGGCAGTGTCTGGCTGTGCCCATTGGTGACTCGTTTCTGGGGAAGAAGCCAATGTACAGAGCATCAACTCAAGAGTAGTCCATCTCCCCTTTGGCCTGCAGGGGCCTCAGAAGGTGAAGCTCAGGTTGCAACCTCTGGTCTGTACCCCTGGAAGTTTTGGGGAGTAGAGAATAAGTTCCTACTGTTACTTGGCACAGAGCCCAGTCATGGTACATACCATCCAGCTGGCTACTGCTGGTAAACTGACTGGTGGAGGAGAGCCCAGCAATGCCACTGTCAAAGCTGGTGCTGGTACCCATCCGACTTTCAATGTAGACATTCTTCTTCAAGGAGGTGGACAGCTCCTCCTGGAGGAGTCCAGGGATAACATAAGCACAAAACTTTCTGGAGATTTTGTCCCCCATCCCTGCCTCTGTGAACACCAACACTTTACCTCTTGGAGGCCTCCATTTAGCAGGGCTAGTTTCTTCAATTCCTCCTGCCGGATCTGCTTGCTGTCTAGCCACATTACCTCGTTGGAGAGCACAGGCTTCAGATCAGGTGTTGGATGAAGTTGGCCTTGGAGACTATTGAAAATCAGAGCCAGGGACCGGGGCAGGATCCCACCATCCTTGATGGTACCTGGAGGCATGTGAAAGGTGGACAGCTGTAGTAAGTGCTGTTCCCCAACTCAGAGCATCAAAAGGCAAAGACAGTCAGCAGTTCTGTGAGGCCTATTACTCACCTTGAATTGTGTGGGTTTTCCCTGAGTTGGTGACTCCATATGTATAGATGAGCCAGTTCTGTCCTTTAAGTACATCCTTGACCATCTCCTTCACAGTCAGGTTGAAGAAACATTCCTGGCCCACTTCTGGCCCAAAGATCTAGAGACATACCAATTTCTCAGAGGCCCATCCTTCGTTTCCCACTTTTCTCTGTGCAGAGCCAGTAGAGATACATCCCTTCCTGGGTGGTTGGCTCTGGAGACTACTCAAGCAACTTCTTCCTGCATTGCTGCCAGCTGCTGCCTAAATACTCTCTGCCAGTCCATTTTTCATCCAAATCAACAAATACTTATGGAATGCTATCCACTAAGTCCAATGCTGCACACAAAATGGAACAACATAATGGTCACAAGCATGGGCTTGGGAGATAGATGGATCTAGACTCAAGTCCTAACTCTACCAATGACTAGCTACATGGCTTCAGCAACATTATACTCACCGAGCCACAGTATCCTTACCAGGAAATTAGGGACAATGATGATAATAATAACAATAGAGTTGTTGGGAATTAATGCACATACAGTACTCGACACACTGACTAGCACATAACAAGGGTCCCCCAGATTGTAGACCTGCATATATAAGGAGTCACAGTCAAGTAAAAAGCTTTCCTTCTAAAGAGGGAATAAAGTTGCCCCTAGGTATTGGTCCCTTGTTCACATGTCAGTAACTCCATACCTGGGAAAAGGTGAATCTGTGGGTGGCCTGTCCAATTCCTCGCTCATTGCTCTTCTGGGCAAAAGAGTCCTTGGGTGCCTGTAGGGCAAGGGTCTCTATATTCTCAATACGGACACAACCCTGAGAAGGGGGAAAACACAGTTGTCACAGAAGGAAACATTCCTGGGAACCTCTACTGTGCTGTATCATTCCACCTTGAATCCTCCCTCCTCAGAAACTTACCTGATCCTCCTGTCGTTCTAACTCTGAAGATAACAAGGGCCTGACCCTCAGGTATACTTTCACCTTCTCTGTACTATCTTCAGATGGAACCTGTGGCAGAATTCCAGGCCAATATCACATATTAATCTCAACAGTTACTTCTGAGCAGATGGGCAAATATAGCATATTTCCTGGGAATCATGCTAACACTATCTCTATTCCACCTCATATGACTCTGTGCTATTACTTGGGTTCCATAATCATTCCAACCCACATGGAGTTTTTCAGTACTTAATCACCCTTCCTTGTCTCTTCACTATCCTGAAAACTTGGCTTACCACAGAGTATCTGAGTCAGAACTAGTTAACTGGTATGAAAATCGGCGTGTGATATAGCAAAAGACAGTAGTTAAGCACCCTGAAGGCAGACATACCTGAATTTGAGTCCCAATTTCATCATTTAGTAACTATGAGATCTTGAACAAGTTCTTTAAATTCTTTTCACCTCAGTTTCCTCATCTGTAGAGTGGGGTTAATAATAGCACCCACCACGTTCATTCAACAGATATTTAGAGATCTGTCTACTCTGGCCCAGAAATTCTAAGAGCTCTGGTAGTCCACAGTGAAGAACATTAACAAGACTCCTGCTCTCATGAAACTTCTACAAAAGGGGAGACTTCTGAGTAGAGTTGTTCTCAATCATGGCCATTTCCCTTTCAAGGGACATTTAGTAATGTCAGGACAGGTTTCCCGGTTGTCACAAATGGTAAGCAGCTACTGACATCTAGTGGGTAGAGGCCAGGAATGCTGCTTAACGTCTTACAACGCACAGGACGGCCCTGTATAACAAAGAATTATCTGGCCCCAAATATCAATAATGCTGCAGCTGAGAAACCTCAGCTCAGCAGAAAGAAAAGCTCCTTAAATGGAAGCTGTGGTTGATATTAAAACCTGAATTTACATTCCACCTACTTAATGGCAATACGACCTTGTGCAAATTATTTAAAATGTCTGGGACTCATGGCGAAGGAGACACAACAATTGCCTTCCCTCATAGGATTAACTGAGAGTATGCATTTGAGGATGTTTCATTAATGCAATGCAATTAATAGTTTTCTTATGGACACACAACTGTACATTTTTTACTTGTCATGCTCTTAATTTTGAGTTGATCCCTCAAACCCTAGGATTGCTGGATTTTTTACCTCATGCTACTCTGTATGGACAACTAGTAGGCTAAGGATATCACTTTCTGTCCCCAAGCCACTCTTCAACTCCTTTACCTGCTGCTTGTCTTCCAGGGAGGTGGAGATGACAGAGCAGTCTGACAGCAGGTCCTTGCGTACCACAGATCCCAAATCTGCAGCTGTGGACTCAAACATGGGGGAGACTACGACCTCCTCATCCGACAGCAAGCCGGCTGGTGGAGAAAGGATCCCTTGCGACATTTCAGCAGGGGCAGTTTAGGTCTAAAAAGAGACGAGAGTGGGTAGAGAGGAGAACCTTAAGGGATAAAAGTGGCGGCAAATTCTGGGTAAGAAACAATTCCCTGGCCCCAGGACAATCTAGTCTCGCTGCCTGAATTCTTACTCCCTTTTCCCTTAAACTACCAGCAAAGGGGAAGGGAATGAGAGAAAGAGTTAATCATTTAATCCAATCTGAGGCAGCATTTCGGACTGCGAACAGGAATGAACAGATATCCGGCTCCGAAAGCATAAGGCCACGCTCCAAGTAGGGTGCCTCGCTCAACGGTGTCGTGGAGGCGGTGTCAGTAGCCCTAGGCTCCTGCTCCAACCTCGCCCCCCAGGCCCACAGTGAGGACAGTGGTATTAAGAAAAAAAGGGATGGCGGCAGTTCCGCTTTCTGAAAGCCGAATCCGCCAGGGCAAAAGCAAGTACCTCAGCTGGGCTCAAGCACAGCCGCACACTCACCCGAAGACGCCACACTTCTACGGTACCGTCTCACTCTCACTCCGCGGCCGAACCTGGACTTTCCTAGCCTGAGAGCACAACTCCGCCCACGAGGTGCACCTTTGTTACTGATACAATGTTTTAAATTACGCGCTGCTTTCGTTCAGCGAATCAGATAGCGAAATCTGCACCTACCAATCGGCGCAAGGGGGCGGGCGAGCCCGGGAAACTGCTACGGCTTGACCTCTCTGCTCTAATACAGGACGGGTTACCAACTGTCGGAGTTTGGAGTTGGGCCCACTGGAACTCCGGTTTATCAGTTTTTCTTGAACCCTAGGCATTTCTTTTCTAAGAAGCCTAAAGGCAATCCTTAGGCTTCAGTCGCCATCCTCTCACAGGAGACCAAGTTTAGGGCGCTTGTTCATCCTGGGGTGGGGGGGGTGGGGGGGTGGGGACTACATTTCCCATGGCGCACCGCGAACAAACACCGGAACTCGATTTCCCAGAATCCCGCGGGCTTTAGCCCTACCAGACGGTCTTCCTTCAGGGGTTGGAGACTTCGGGGCCAAGATGGCGACCGGGACGGGCAGTAAGTAATTGCGCTGCTCTTGTGTGGAAGGTGTTTGTAGAGCCAAGGCCAGGCAACAGATTTCTGTCACGCTCTTAGAGAGTAGGAGCAATGATTTGCCTGAGGGCCCAGGGCCGTCAAAGACCTGCCCTCGACCGGCGTTGTGAAGGCCAATGGTTGGGGGCCTAGAAGCGTAGAGTCTTGTGTTTCAGTAAGGCCGCGGAGTTTTGAGAGAAGCACCTCAGGGAGTTCTTGTATGTTTGGGCGCTCCGCGGAGTGAGAGGAAAAAAGGTTCCTCAGAGGCTCGGGCGTGTGGGCAGACATGTTGTCCACACAACAGCTATATGGAATGGCCGGCGTCTCAAAGAGTCGTTTTCTGACGAACGTTTGTGAGGCCTGTACTCACAGAGAAATGGGGTATCTTAACCGTGAGCTTTTTCTGCCACTGGGGGGAAATTGCATTTCGTGCATCTCAGCATTTCCCCCTGTTTCACGGAGTGAAAAGGTTTTTTAGGCCCAGCAGCTAAAGGGTAGTGGGTGTTCCTGAGAGAAGTAAACAAGTTTATGCTAAGAAGGAGGTGGGGCAGTGCAGGGTGGGGTGTGGGGGTTGGCCGCTCGGAATCCTGGGAAATAGCCCTTGCGTCCAAATTGGAATAAAGCATTCTTGTTTGGTTACGCCGCGGGGCATGCGGAGTCTTGGTTCCCCCCATCCGGGATCCAACCCGTGTCTCCTGCAGTGGAAGTACAGAGTCTTAACCACTGGACCGCCAGGGAAGTCCCTGGAGTAAAGCATTCTTAAAACTGGGTCTCTGGGGAGAACTGCGATAAATTAATGACTCTTTTTTTTAAAAAAAAACATAGAGTAACCATGGCATTTGAAGAAAAAAATGTTTTGCCATATACTCAGTGCAGTTCTCATGCAATGAATAGGCGTCACCCTAGTGGTGGTGTTTACTAGAGAGGTGAAAATCAAGATTTGGTGATAGTGGCTCACTTTGTCCTTACAGGTTGGGATGTTCTGTGTTAGGCTTTTAGTCCTCCCTTTGGGGCTTAGAATTAGTGTCTCAGTGGTTGTCTCCAAGTCTTCTCTCCTTTCAGAACATAAGCTGCTGAGTACTGGCCCTACAGAGCCATGGTCCATCCGAGAGAAGCTGTGTTTAGCGTCTTCCGTTATGAGGAGTGGAGATCAAAATTGGTAAGGTATCTGCTTTCTTGGGGATTAGAAACTGTCGGGTATTTTTTTTTTATACCGGTGGATTACATAAGTTAACCTTTAAGCAGCATTTGTTTTTTAACAGCTTTATTGAGATATAGTTCACTTACCATAAAATTAACCAAGTATATTCACAGAATTTAGTATATTTGGAATTGTAAGACCGTCACTAGAGTCTAATTTTAGAACATTTTAAATACCCCTGAAAGAAGCCTCTTATCCCTTAGCAGTTATTCTACAGTCTCCTCTTTACCTCTCTAACATCTCCCCTCCCCCTTCCCCACCAACCACTCATCTACTTTGTCTCTCTATAGATAACTTACTTTGGACATTTCATGTAGATAGAATCATATAGTTTGTGGTTGTCTGTGACTGGCTTCTTTCACTTAGCATAGTGCTTTCAAGGGTCATTCATGTTGGAGTATGTATCAGTACTTTATTCCTTTTTTTTTTTTTAAAATATTATTTGGCTGCATTAGGTCTTAGTTGCAGCATGCGGGATCTTTCGTTGTGGCGCGCGGGCTTAGTTGTCCTGCAGCACATGGGATCTTAGTTCCCCTGCAGCACATGGGATCTTAGTTCCCTGACCAGGGATCAAACCCTTGTCCCCTGCATTGGAAGGGATCAAACCCTTGTCCCCTGCATTGGAACCCTTGTCCCCAGATTCTTAGCCACTGGACCACCAGAGAAGTCCCCTTTATTCCTTGTTTTGATTAAATAATAGTCCCTTGTGTGGGTATGCCACATTTTGTTTACCATTTGTCAGTTAATGAACATTTGGGTTGTTTCCATTTTTCTGACTGTTATAATTAATGCTGCTATGAACATTTGTGTACAAGATTTTGTGCAGATATGTTTCCAGTTGTCTTGAAAGAGTGGAATTGCTAGATCATATTGTAATTCTCTATTCAACTTTTTGAGGAACTGCCAAACTAGGAAGTGGCCCCACTGTTTGACATTCCCACCAGCAATAAATGAGGGCCCCAATTTCTCTGCATGCTTGACAACGTTTATTGTTTTCTTTTTTCGTTATAGCTGTACTAATGAGTATGAAATGGTATCTCATTGTGGTTTTGATTTGCATTTCCCTGATGACCAGTAGTGTTGTTGAGCATGTTTTCATGTTCTTATTGGCCATTTGTATGTCTTTTTTGTAAAAATGTCTGCTCAGATCCCTTGGATTATTTTTCATTATTGAGTTTTAAGATTCTTTATATATTCTGGACACAAATCCCTTGTTAGATAGATGATTTGCAAATATTTCTCCTGTTTTGTGTGGTGCCTTTCTTTGGTATCGTTGATATCTGTTGGTATTGCCTACAGCACAAAAGTTGTTAGTTTTGATATGAGTTTATTTTTTCTTCTGTTGCTTGTGCTTTTGGTGTCGTAGCTAAGAAACTGTTTACGTCTATATTTTCTTCTAACAACTTTCAACTCTCCACATTTAGGTCTTTGATCCATTTTGAGTTAATTTTTGTGTAGGTTGTAAAGCAGGAGTCTCTTTTGCATGTAGGTATGCAACTGTCCCAGGACTCAGTATTTGTTGAAAACATTATTCTTTCCCTATTGAATTGTCTTAGCACTCAGTATTTCTTTTAAGTACCAGAAAATAGGACTGTGTGTGGTTTCCAATCTTTTTTGCTACCAGGACATACGCTTTCATTTTTAACATTAGTCCTTTTTTTCCCCCCCTCTTTTTTCCCTCAGGATCTAAGGACACCTTTTAATTGTCTTAAGTGTTCAGATTACTTAATATACAAATTTGCATTTGTATGGTATATCTCTACTACTTTAACCATTCAAATGAGTTTACCAAAGCACCATTGCTGGTCACACTTAACACTTAAACAATTTTATGTTTTTTGTTTGTTTGTTTTTTCGGTATGCGGGCCTCTCACTGTTGTGGCCTCTCCCGTTGCGGAGTACAGGGTTAGTACAGGGTCCGGACGCGCAGGCTCAGCGGCCATGGCTCATGGGTCGAGCCGCTTCACGGCATGTGGGATCTTCCCGGACCGGGGCACGAACCCGTGTCCCCTGCATCGGCAGGCGGACTCTCAACCATTGCGCTGCCAGGGAAGCCCCTTTATGTATTTTTCAAATAAGTTTTCAAAGATGAAACCAGGATCTTCCAGGTAGCAACTGTTCTCGAGCTGGTAAATCCTGTGACAAAACGAAGCACACTAATTTGGTAAATCTCAGATTGAACTTAAATATAACTCAAATATAAACTGAACTCATTTTTAAACGAAATACCAAGTAAACTGAATTGAAGTAGAATCTAATCTGTATATTTTCTTATATTTTTATATAAAAAATAGTAGAACACTTAAGTAAAACTTTAAAATTTTAAATTGTATTTATATTTTGAGAAGGTACTTAAGTTATAAGGTTCAAAATTCAAAATGGTTGGGACTTCCCTGGTGGCTCACTGGTTAAGAATCCACCTGCCAATGCAGGGGACACGGGTTTGAGCCCTGGTCCGGGAAGATCCCACATGGCGCGGAGCAACTAAGCCTGTGCACCACAACTACTGAGCCTGTGCTCTAGAGCCCGTGAGCCACAACTACTGAGACCGTGTGCCACAACTACTGAAAACCACGCACCTAGAGCCCATGCTCTGCAACAAGAGAAGCCACTGCAGTGAGAAGCCTGTGCACTGCAACGAAGAGTAGCCCCCACTTGCCGCAGCTAGAGAAAGCCCGCGCGCAGAAATGAAGACCCAAAGAAGCCCAAAATAAGTGAAGAAATAAATAAAAATTAAAATGGTACACAGTGTTTTCCTCCCATCACTGTATCTTATCTCCCAGGGTTAGCAGTTTCTTGTGTGTTTCTCTGCCATTAAATTTATATACATGAACAAATAAATATTTTCTTTTCCCCTCTCTTTTTTAAACACAACTGGTTATATATTATGCACAGTGTTCTTTACCTTGTCACTGCTACTTTTTCTTTAACTTAGTACTGTATCTTATAGACCCTTGTATATCTTCATATGAAGATCTAGCTCATTTTTTTTAACAGCTGCATGATATTTTATGCAGTACCATAATTTATTTAACTAGAACTCTGTTGATGGACATTTGCTAATATAAATATAGCCTTGAGTAGTTATGTATGAATTGTATCTAAGATAAACTGAAAGTAGAATTATTGAGTCAAAGAATATATATGTTTATAAAATTTGGTAAGTATTTCAAATTGCCCTACTCAGAGATTTGTTTCAATTTATACTCCCATTGGTAATATGTCATAGTACCTGTTTTTCTATGGCCTGATTCATAGAATGTGGTGTTATGTATTTTTGATCTTTGACAGTATAAGATCAAACTTTGAAATAGTTCTCATATCTTTCATTTGCATCTATCCTATGATGAGTGAAGTTAAATATCTTCTTGTGTTGAAGAGCCACTTTTATTTCCTTTTCTGTAAACTGCTTTTTCCTGTTTTTCTATTTGACTATTAGTCTTTCTCTTTGACTGGGGGTGGGGGGGGGGTGGCTCCTTATATATTAGGGAGATTAGCCATTTGTCTATTTTGAGGTGCATTTTTTTAAACCACTTTGCTATTTGGCTTTGCTTAATGTAATATTTTTACATGAAGAGTTTTAAAATGTAGTCTATTAATAATTTTCTCTTATAGCTCCTGGATTTTGTGACATAATTAGAAAGTTCTTCCCTAGTCTGAGGTTATAAAATCTCCTTTGATTTCTTCTAGTACTTTTATGGTTATATTTTTAAAAATATATAAATCTTTGATCGATTTGGGGGCTTTTCTTAGTATAAAGAAAGATGTAATTTACAGATCAAACTTTATTTTTTGCTGATAGCTATCCACATAACAATGTTAAAGTAAATTTTTTTTTTTTTTTGCGGTACGCGGGCCTCTCACTGTTGTGGCCTCTCCCGGTGCGGAGCACAGGCTCCGGATGCACAGGATCAGCGGCCATGGCTCACGGGCCCAGCCGCTCCGTGGCATGTGGGATCTTCCCGGACCGGGGCACGAACCCGTGTCCCCTGCATCGGCAGGCGGACTCTCAACCACTGCGCCACCAGGGATAAAGTAAATTTTTTATAAAAGAAAAAACTCTGAAACCATTATCCCAACACAAAATTCAAAACTTTTTTGTTTTTAAAGTTGTGAAATACTTCAGCCACATTGAAAAGTAGGGAGAGTAATAGAGTGCCCATGTATCTGGTACCTGCATTTAAGAAATCTTAATATTTTGTCATGTTTCCTTCAGATCTTTTTAAAGAAATAGACACAGTTGAAGCCCCTTCACGCTCTTGCATCAAACCATTTCAGTCTATTTTCATTTTTGCCTGTTTCTTCCTTTGTCTTTATACCTGTAACTTTTTAAAAAGTCATATGAGTGTATCATAGCAGAAAATTGTGTCACTTTTTTTCAGTTAATATTATGTTATAAATACATTCTGTATCACCGTATATTTTATATTTCATAGTTATTTTTATGGGTTGGTTAATATTTTCTAGAGATGAAGTGCCATAAGTTAAACATCCTCTTGCAGGTATTTAGGAAAAACCTAACTGTTCATCAGTCTGGTCAAGTCTACATGGTGCTTTCTTCCTGGTGCTTGCTTCTTTTGTTATTTTCTTATATTCCTAAGAGTTGTATTAATAGATCAAAAGATAACTTTTGGGGGCTGGAATATTTTATAGATTGCTTCCCAAATGACAGATGTTTTCTGAAAGAACCAAGATCAACATAAAAATATTTTCCCAAATGAACAGAAATGGTACTTTACTAGGTCCTAATAGCTTCACTTCACTCAGGAAATATATCATGTAGGAAGACTGTTTAGCAATGACGCTTTCCCTCTAAAATGACTTTTCAGTAGCTGTGTCATTTTCCATAGTCACATATTGCAGAATATTTCCCAGTGACAGTTTTTTACTCCAAAGTTTGTACTCTAAACCTTGAACTCTCAGTGTACCTTCTCTCTTTTTTTTTCAATTTGGTATGTGATAAGCTTTTCTAATTTTGTAGGGTATCAGTTAGCAGAGCAATCAAGCCCTTTGCAGAACCTGGCCGCCCTCCAGACTGGTTCTCTCAAAAAGTAAGTTCCCAAGTAAACGTTCTTTTAGAGCACTTTTTGAGGTGTGAAGTGGGTTCCCTTCCAGGTCCTGCCTTTTTTGTTTTTGGTCTTTAAGTATCTTATTTATTTGTTCTTACGTTTATTTCTTTTTTAAATTTTATTGAAGTATAATTGACTTACAATGTTGCGTTAATTTCTGCTGTACAGCAAAGTGATTCAGTTATACATGCATATATTCTTTTTCATATTCTTTTCCATTATGGTTTATCACAGGATATTGAATATTGTTCCCTGTGCTATACAAAAGCACCTTGTTGTTTATCCATCCTGTATATAATAGTTTGCATCTGCTATTCCCAAACTCCCCATCCTTTCCTCCCCCACACCCCCTTCTCCTTGGTAACCACAAGTCTGTTCTCTATGTCTGTGAATATCTTCTTTATTCATTCACTTGTCGATGGATATTTAGGTTGTTTCCATGTCTTAGCTTGGCTATTGTAAATAGTGCTGCTATGAACATAGGGTTGCATGTATCTTTTCAAATTATAGTTTTGTCTGGATATATGCTCTGGAGTGGGATTGCTGGATCATATAGTAGTTTTATTTTTTGTTTTTTGAGGAATCTCTGTGCTGTTTTCTTCAGTGGCCGCACCAATTTACATTCCCACCAACAGTGTTAGAGGGTTCTCTTTTTCTCCACACCCTCTCCAACATTTATTATTTGTAGACTTTTTAATGATGGCCATTCTGACCGGTGTGACCAGGTCCTACCATTTTAATCACAAGGCTTTTGTACCATGAAGAATAGTTTGAGAATACTTTTCCTTTTTCTCAATATTTGCAGATCCATCCATGTATGCCCACACTATTACAAACTATTCTTGTCAGTGTAGCATAACAGTTAAAAGATCAGTCTTGTACATTAGATGGATCTGGGTTTAATATGACTCCACTTGAAAACTTTGAACCATGAGCCTCAGTTTTCTGATTTGTAAAATAGGGATAAAAGTTGATTCAGGATTGTTGAAAGTATTTAGTTGAGGTAATACCTAGAAAGCATTAAGCACAGTGCCTTGCATACGGTAACTACTCAGTAGATATTAAGTATAAATATTGGCTCTTAGCTTGTCTTTCCTCAAATAGACAAACTCCCAGCCAGAAGACTCCCTTTTCTGTGTTATGGTATTGATTATTTTGAACTAACTTGATTGCAAAGTAATTTGTCCTCCTAGAAGCTACTCCTACCTTAAATATTAGCTCCCCTGTCTAAACCTTAGTCTAATATGTTGAAACTTTGAAAGGTCATTTCTTTTTAGGCTTGCTCATCATATTTTCACTTTTTTCCATAGCATTGTGCTTCCCAGTACTCAGAGCTCCTAGAGACCACTGAGACCCCAAAGTGAGTACAGAGCCAGGCACTTGAGCCAAATCTCTTTAGTGGAGAATATTTACTGTGGAAGTCTGGTTTTTTTATGTTTATATCATGGTGTGATAAAAGTTAGAAATTGTCTCTGGTTAGATGTTGGAGAAGGCTCAAAGAAAGCAAGTGGGAGTAGGAAAAAATGTTCTCTTATTCAAATGTGTTTTTTTTGTTTTGTTTTGTTTTTGTTTGTTTTTTAAATTTTTCCATAGACGGAAACGGGGTGAAAAGGGAGAAGTGGTAGAAACCGTTGAAGATGTCATTGTTCGGAAACTGACTGCTGAGCGAGTTGAGGAACTAAAGAAAGTGATAAAGGAAACCCAGGAAAAATATAGGTACTTATCAGAGAATGCAGAATGGTTGGGAGAGACAAATCGGCCTGGCTTATACTAGTCAGAATTTTTTAAATAGATTAAAAAACCCAGTCTACCTACCTCTCATCCTACAGACGGCTGAAAAGAGATGCAGAACTAATTCAAGCTGGGCACATGGACAGCAGACTGGATGAGCTTTGCAATGACATTGCGATGTGGGTTATATTATACTGTTCTTCCATCTGTACTCCTTTTTCTCTTTTTATCCTCTTTACTTCTTAAGTAATCTGGCTTATTTCCTACGTCTGCCATCCCTTTAGACTTGAGAGATTCTGGAAAGGGAAAGCTGCAGAGTGGCCTGGTGGCTGGGAGGGGGTAGTGAGTCCTAGAAGGTAATGTGATAGAATATTTCAGTGTGAGAACATAACTTAGTTCTAACTTAAAAGTGGCTCTAGTTTGCCTGGGTAAAGAACTTGGTAGTTAGGCAGTATACTCAAAATTCCCTATTTTGCTGATAAAGATTTATTTTTTAGGTTTTTCCTCTAGAAAGTGCTAGCCTGGCAAAAAAACTTCCCTGTGAGGGCACTGTGAAGGAGCTACAGCCGGCTAGGATCTAACCCTTATCTTCCTCTTTAGGAAAAAGAAATTGGAGGAAGAGGAGGCTGAAGTAAAGAGGAAGGCTACGGATGCGGCTTATCAGGGTAAGGTGAACCTAGTGACTGTTTAACAATTTGACTATACACTACTGCCTGACGATGACAGTTGAAGACTGTTTGTTAACACAGAATCTACTAATTCCAATTGCATGCTTTTCTCTGTCATCTTCTCTTTTACTAGAATAAAAACGTCCCTTTATGTCCAGGAAGAAACTCTTAGAAAGTGAGCTCTGATGAGATCTCACTAGACCTTGTGTTCTTTTAAGACACAAAAGCCTGATAATAACGTATTGAACATAAAAAAGGTTTTAGAAGTCAAAGCCTGTAAAAAGATTGAGAATAACTTAGTCATTTGATAAGGGGAGGAACTTCAGCATTTGTAATTCTAGGAATACATGCTTTGAGCCATTGAGGTCTTTCCCTCTTGTTAAAAGCAGAATCTTAAGTTGTTGAAGAGGATATTGAGGGATGTTTAAACTACTTTCCTACTCCAAGGACCTTTAGGGTACACAAGTTTGCTTAGGGTGAGAATTGCTCATAGGAAAAATTAGGCTAAAAACTTGTAAAGAAAGCTTTCTAATCCAGATTCTTAATGCTGCCTTAGTAATGTAACATCCCTATTTGTCCTTTACTATATAATAGCAGAGTCTAGCTTTATTTATTCAATCTTGAAGACAGAAATTGTTCTTTTGTATGTTCTAGCCCGTCAAGCAGTAAAAACACCCCCTCGGAGGTTACCTACTGTGATGGTTCGCTCTCCTATAGATTCTGCCTCCCCAGGAGGTGATTATCCACTTGCCGACTTGACTGCAACCACTATGGAAGAGGCCACCTCTGGGGTGAGTATATTTCCATCCACAGGAATTGATCAGCAAAGGGGCAGTAAGCCAGCAGAGAGCTGAGTGACGAGGAAACCACTTTTGGCTTAGAGGCAATTTCCTCTCTTGGTCTGAATTCTAAAGACATAATTTACCATGTTCTGTGCTCTAAGATAAGAATGGACCTAAAAACATTGAGGCTTTTGATATTTTTAGAGATAGGTAAAAGACTAACTTAAGGAATTACTTGTAAGTGTACTGGTCTTACGAAATTCCTGCTGAAATATAGGCTGATTTCTATGTAAATATAATATTGGTAGTGGGTAAGGAGTTTATAAAAGGCAAATTGGGTGGAATGATTGAGTCACTTTGGGTTTGAGTGAGTAGAAGAGAAAAAATTGTGGGGAAGAAAGGTGTGGTTGAGAGCAAGACGGGTAGAGGGTTTCTGGGCAGTTCCACTCAGGACTAATAAAGTAATAGGTAGACACACTAACCCATCCAGATGAGTAGGGAACCTTCCTGAGTTTGAGAAGTCAGATAAAGGTTCTCTGTTGTCTCTTAGGTAACCCCTGGGACTTTGCCGAGTACCCCAGTCACCTCGTTTCCTGGAATTCCTGACACCCTTCCTCCAGGCTCTGCACCCTTAGAAGCCCCCATGACCCCAGTAACAGATGATTCACCCCAGAAAAAGATGCTTGGACAGAAAGCAACTCCACCCCCCTCCCCTCTGCTGTCAGAGCTCTTGAAGAAGGGCAGCCTCCTGCCTACTAGCCCCAGACTGGTATGGAGACTTCTGTGGGTGTTTGAGAGCTGTGGTGATTAAGTAATTTGGAAGGGAGTGCCTGGGACCTAAAATATAACATGGAAAAAAAAGTTCAAAAGAGGAAGAGATCTCCTAGTTAAATGTTAATTTAAAAACACAACAAAACAAAATAGTTGATAGTAGTATCCTTGGGTCCTGAGGTATCTGAAGCCATAATTATTTTGGTTCTCTTCTCCAGAGAACTCTTGTCAATAAGTTTTGAAAATCAGAGTTTCCCTTGGGTCTGAAATCCTTTTCTTTGGATATTAACTTTTAGTTTCATGAAGTTTGGCCAACTGCTGGAGCTTTTTTGGGAAGTGGTAATAAAGGAAAGCTTGAGTGTAGCCTTCACCTCTATTCTTCCCTGGTAGGTCAATGAGAGTGAAATGGCTGTGGCTTCTGGCCACCTGAACAGTACAGGTGTCCTCCTGGAGGTAGGCGGGGTCCTTCCCATGATACATGGTGGGGAGATGCAGCAAACACCCAACACTGTTGCAGCCTCCCCAGCTGCCTCAGGTAAGTCACTACTTTTCCGTTGTCGACTTTATTTTAGAGATGTTGAACGTGGCATTGACTGCCCTTTGTTTCTAGCCTTTGTTATTAATCAACTGTGCATCCTAGATTTAAAGCCCAACCTTGGAGCTACTTTACCTGTTAAACCACGTGGTGCTCGAAATTGTAAATCCATGTCATCTTCAAAATACTGATTGTCCTGGATGACCACAGCGTAGATACTGAATGAGAGGAATAGTGAAGTTAATGGTGAAGGTGCAAAAATCACAAAAGGGTGCTAGGGATACCTGAGACTATAGCATAGGCAGATAAGATTTGGAACTAGAACACTAGACTTAAAGAGTCTCAGGCCTGCCACACACTGGTTTTGTGACCTTGGATAGGTAACTTAATTTTTAAGCCTCAGTTTCCTCTTAATTAATTGCAATATATATACTTCACAAGGATGTAGTGAGAATTAAATGAGGTAGAAAACGTAAAGCAAAAAAGAGTTTTAAAAATTGCCAAACATTTGATTTTAGTATTTGAGTGGTGTTAAATTTGGATGGTTTATAGCATGCTTAACTTCAGCAGAAGGGACAGATTTATTCATACCTTTTTTTTTAAATTACCACTCATTTTTCATGTGAGTTATGTATTCTAGTGCTTTGAGTCATTCCTAACTTGGCAGAAGATCTTAAGTAAGGTTTGAAAAAATAAGGATATAGATAATGAGCTTATTTAACAGAGGAGTTACTTTCATCCTTTGAGACTAAAAATTTTCTTGGTTTGAGTCTTAAAGTGGCTATTGTTTGCTTCTTGCTCATGTGCTTTCTTCTTACCTCGTTTGTGTACCTCTTTGTCTGTTAGGTGCTCCCACTCTTTCCCGGCTTTTAGAAGCTGGTCCTACACAGTTCACCACACCTCTTGCTTCCTTCACTACTGTTGCCAGTGAACCTCCAGTTAAAATTGTGCCACCCCCTGTAGAGTCTGTGTCCCAAGCTACCATTGTCATGATGCCTGCGCTGCCAGCACCATCCTCTGCTCCGGCTGTCTCCACTCCTGAGAGTGTAGCTCCAGGTGCGTCCTTGACCCACGCCCTGAGCAGCAACTAGATCCAAAATTTCATTTTGAGCTTCAGTTAGAGAAAGGCGACCAAGAGCATCAGCTTCTGTTCTCTGTGGACATGTGCATCTTTATTCTTACAAAAACAAGGATGTGAGAAGAAGTGGGTGGGCATTTATGTGTTGGGGCAAAAGGGCTAAGTGTACATATATGAATGGGCTTGAGAATGTGTTTTCACCTTTCTAGATAAAATTGAGGAGAAGAAAACATGGGCGGATGTAAGATAACTTTTACTGAGCTTAAGTGTATGGGTGCTTGACATCTGTCCACAGCATTGGTGTGATCTCCAGGTGGGCAGTTGGTACCAAATAAGCTTCTGAGATCGTTTTCTTTTCCTGTTATTCAGTGAGTCAGCCTGACACCTGTGTTCCCATGGAGGCTGTGGGGGATCCACATACTGTGACTGTCTCCATGGATAGCAGTGAAATCTCCATGATCATCAATTCTATCAAAGAAGAGTGTTTCCGGTCAGGGGTAGCAGAGGCCCCTGGAGGATCAAAGGCTCCTAGCATTGATGGGAAGGAAGATTTAGATCTGGCTGAGAAGATGGATATTGCTGTGTCTTACACAGGTGAAGAACTGGACTTTGAGACTGTTGGGGACATCATTGCCATCATTGAGGACAAGGTAACTATTCAGCAAAGCCCCAAAGAATGTCTCATGGGTCCTACATAGGCTTCTCTCCTCAGCCTCTCCTTGCTTCTTGTAGTAAGAATTACATAAACAACTCTCCTGCTTCTTCCCATCTCTATCTCTGTAGTCCCAAAGGCCTTTGATGCTGACATACTAGTCATCTACCCAGCCTTTCCTATGTTACTGGTTTGCACCAGACAGGTACCTGTCCATTGGTTGCTTCTGCTACATGGAGAAGATGGAGAGAGAAGCTTCAGATTCAGGCCATCTCATTTGGTGCTAATGAATTGAGGGACTTGGGCTTCTTTTTGTGGCTTCAACAGTGTTTATATTATGGGACAGGTAGATGATCATCCTGAAGTGCTGGATGTGGCAGCAGTGGAAGCAGCACTGTCATTCTGTGAAGAGAATGATGATCCCCAATCCCTGCCTGGCCCCTGGGAGCACCCTATGCAGCAGGAACGGGACAAGCCAGTACCTCTCCCTGCACCAGAGATGACGGTCAAGCAAGAGAGGCTGGACTTTGAAGAAACAGAAAGCAAAGGAATCCATGAACTGGTGGACATCAGGGAACCCAGTGTTGAGATCAAAATGGAACCTGCAGAACCAGAGCAAGGCATTTCAGGGGCTGAAATAGTATCTGGAGTTGTTCCAGCCACGAGTATGGAGCCACCAGAACTCAGGAGTCAGGACTTAGATGAGGAACCCAGAAGTACTGCAACTGGAGAAATTACTGAAGCAGATGCTTCCAGTAGGAGAGGCGATGAAACTCCAATTACAACAGTGAAGACAGAGGTATTTAACATCAGGGGCTTGGGGGATGGGGGCAGGGGGTGGAGGGTTATATCTTAGGTAAGAAGTGACATTTTAGGCCTTTGGTTGTCCTGTTGCATGCCTGAGTTCTGACATGTTGATGTGTCCAAAGCCCATAGGTATGATCAGTGCTATATATACTTAACCCTGTTCTATTAAGGTGACCATTAGAATCATATTACATGGGTAGGAGGACTTAGAATTTCTTGTATAGTCTCATTATCATTGAAGAATAATGTATAAGCTGTAGTGATTTACCAGGACTTAAGGTATTTGTTCTTTTTGGTCTTCAGGCATCCCCTGAAAGCATGTTGTCTCCATCACATGGCTCAAATCCCATTGAAGATCCTTTAGAGTCAGAGACTCAGCACAAGTTTGAAATGTCAGGTAAATAATAAAGCCAGGAAATATGTACTCTATAACTAACTTTAAATCATTTGCTTTGGCTTCTGAGGGATTTGTGGGTTGTGGGCAAGTAGAGGAGGTAGAATAGGTCAGCATGGAAAGGAGAGCTGCAGGGGACTATTGTCCATAGGAAGGGGAAGGCTAAGGTGGAAAAATCTTCAGGTAGTCTTTCTCTCCTCTGCAGACTCATTGAAAGAAGAATCAGGGACTATTTTTGGAAGCCAGATAAAGGTATTTCAGACTTTTCTTTATTCCTCTTGCTGTGTGACTAGATTTCCCTATAGCACTACCTTTTAATGAATTTCAGTAAATTCGCATCATTATTCTCTGAGATGAGACTGGTTAAGGAGTTGCATGGGGAAAAGCTGCAGTGGACAGTTAGGCATAGTGGGAGTACTATGGCAACAGGTGCTTCCTAATTGAAAGAGTTTGTGAATATCACACAGACCTTTCTTTGCATATAATGCACAAAGAAGCTTTGATACATCCAGAGTGATTTGGAGTGAGTAGGGATATCAGAGCCAGGGAGAGCATATAGAAATCAGATTATTAATTATACTATTCAGAGAAAGTCATCCAAAGTTTTCTTATTAGAATTACTAAAGCAGTAGTAACAAACAGACTTAGTGCGATGTGAGCTTGCTCCATCAGATGAGACACAAAATAAAAACTATTTTTGATAACTTTGTACCCAGGGTCAGAGTTCCTCTCAAGAGCAAGGGGAAAGAAGGAACGCCTCTTAGCTTAGTCTTAAGTAAGTAGCTTTTTTTTTTCTTCCTTTTAAAAAGATCCTGGGTCTTATTCTTTGTCCAGGTTCTAAGTTACTTGATCAGTCAGTATCTTTAAGTAGATGGTAGTATAAGTGATAGAGGGCTCAGTCAGGAAACAGTGTGAGGTCATTTTCTAGAACTGATCTAACCCAAAAGACAGATCATGTTTAATGATGCTTTGCTGGATAGCTTTGCTCTCCTTTCCATTTGTTGACTGGAGCACACTATGTCTAAGGATGCCCCAGGTGAGGATGAGGAGGAAGATGGAGTCAGTGAAGCGGCCAGCCTAGAGGAGCCTAAGGAAGAAGATCAAGGAGAAGGCTATTTGTCAGAAATGGATAATGAGCCCCCTGTGAGTGAGAGTGACGATGGCTTTAGCATACACAATGCTACGCTGCAGTCCCACACACTGGCAGACTCCATCCCCAGCAGCCCTGCTTCTTCACAATTGTGAGTATCTGCGATTCTTTCTTTGAGGTCAAGGCAGTGAAGGTGAGAAGTAGGAGAGGATCTTTTCTTTAGTCTTACTTTTTCATCTTCTGTTTCTTGGCCTGGAACAAACATCTGACAAGAAGTAATTAAGACACATTTTTTTTGGACTTATGCCAAGTGGGACTCCCATATTTCTTTTATTTCAGCTCTGTCTGTAGTGAGGATCAGGAAGCTATTCAGGCACAGAAAATCTGGAAGAAAGCCATCATGCTTGTATGGAGAGCCGCAGCTAATCATAGGTGAGTGGGCTTTACCAAGTAGTAGGAACATTTTCTCCTGCTCCTCTTCATTGTTGATAATTAGAAAAAAGTCTGAGTATGCTTATACAGGACTGATGGCATTGGCTCTTAAACCTTCAGCCGCTTAGATCAAGTTCCCTCACCTGTGCTTCTTGGAGGATAAGTCAGTAATTGCACCATATTCTTTTTGGACAGGTATGCTAATGTCTTCCTGCAGCCTGTTACAGATGACATAGCACCTGGCTACCACAGCATTGTACAGAGGTAAGCCATGATCCATTCAGCACGCTGACTAGGCCTGAATTGTAAGTTGTCCAGTCTTAGTGGACTTTTTTTTTTTTTTGCGGTACGCGGGCCTCTCACCGCCGTGGCCTCTCCCGCCGCGGAGCACAGGCTCCAGATGTGCAGGCCCAGTGGCCATGGCCCACGGGCCCAGCCGCTCTGCGGCATGTGGGATCCTCCCGGACCGGGGCATGAACCCGTGTCCCCCATATCGGCAGGCGGACTCCCAACCACTGCGCCACCAGGGAAGCCCCTTAGTGGACTTCTGGTTTAGACAAAGTTTAAAGCAGATGTTTTTGATGTAAGTATGACCAAGTGCTAAACTAATTTTTTCACTGACTGGATCACTGAGTCTAAAAGAATTAACCCCCTTTATTACCTTTCTCAGTACTTATTATATAGGCTGAATTTGGTTTTGGGGTTAAGTACTTGTTTTAGGGCTTGGTGTTTGAGTCCTGGTAGCTGGGACTAATGGTATATATGAGGAAATGCATACGGTAATAGTATATTCAGAGATCAGTGGAGTCCTTTTCCCCTCTATGCTCCCATTTCCTCCTGCTCTGTTTTTTAGGCCTATGGATTTGTCAACTATTAAGAAAAACATTGAAAATGGACTGATCCGCAGCACAGCTGAATTTCAGCGTGACATTATGCTGATGTTCCAGAATGCTGTGATGTATAATAGCTCAGACCACGATGTCTATCACATGGCAGTAGAAATGCAGCGAGATGTCTTGGAGCAGATCCAGGTACTTTGAGGATCCTGAGAATTTTAAAATACTCAAGAGAAGGATTTGTATTGATGTTAGGAAGGGGTGTTGTGGTTTTTGCTTGGAATAGCCATCAGGGACACAGGAAGATACAATTTTATTCTTGCTGGATTCATGATGATTTTCTCATGCTGGTTTGGTGAAAGAGTTGTGAGAGAATATTCTGCCTTTCTTGGGCAAATATCTTGTTTCCTGAAGTTTTTTAATAAAATTTTTGTGAAATGGTGAATGTATATTTTTAAGTGATATGAATTATGTACATGGTAGACGATCCTTTTCATTGCAGGGAACCTACTTCTATCCTGTAGTTACATTACCAGGCACCCTTTGGGATATTGAACTTGGAGGGATGTTGTCTATCTCTGCAGTCTGCCAGTCTACTTAAATTGCTTACTGATTACTTAAATTGCTTTGGTTCATCTAGTTTTATTCTCTCTCATTCTTAGAGCATAGAGATTTGTTTTTTAGGATTTTTTTAAAAATTGAAATATAGTTAATTTACAGTGTTGTGTTCGTCTCAAGTGGACAGCAAAGTGATTCAGTTTTATATCTATGGGGTTGGCTAAAAAGTTAAGGTTTTTCAGATAACATTTTACAGAAAAGAATCCTAACGAACTTTTGGCCACCCCAATTTTTTATGTATATTCTTTTCAGATTCTTTTCCATTATAGATTATTACAAGATACTGATTCCCTGTGCTATAGAGTAAGAGCATAGAGATTTTGATGCTATATTATAACAACAACAAAAAATTAGAGCTATTTGGCATTTTCCGATTCCTTAGCATGCACAACTAGAACTAAAACCTAATGTGCTAAAACTCCTAATCATTCAAGACGTATTTGAATGTTGTTTGCAGAACAGTACTGTACTCCTATTTACAAAGCCTAAGGTGTCTTCATTCTTCCTTGATGGATCAGGTCTCTAGGGCCAACTCTGTTTCTTCTCCCTACAGCAATTCCTGGCCACACAGTTGATTATGCAGACATCTGAATCTGGGATCAGTGCTAAAAGTCTTCGAGGGAGAGATTCTACCCGCAAACAGGATTCTTCAGAGAAGGTGAGGAGACCAAGGAAGAGCCTGTGTGCCAGTGTTCCAGTGATAGAAGTTTGAAGCATCCAAGGAACCTTATGTTACTACTTGGTACTTCCAGGCTTCTACATTCCAATGGTATACAGACATAAAGATTTTAAAATGGTAGTTGTTTGCTCCCATCCAAACACTGAAGAAACCTGCTGTGACTGGAAGACCCAGTCACATGGGAGAAATTGTGAGCTGAGTGCATGAATTATTATCTCCTCTCGGAGAGTGCTCACAAGGTGGGAGAAATGACATAGCTTGCAGCATTTGGGGACCATCAGTTCCTATTCCAGAGGCATAATGGCCAGATTGCTTTTGGATCTCTTTCCTCTTATTCTTGAGTTTAAAAATTTTTGTCTTTGTGTGTGTGGTGCTTGTGTCTCTGTCCTGAGGTTTGGGGTGCTTGCAGCTGAGAGTTTCCGTGGAACCTGATCAGTGTTTGTTTGTCCTCTAACAGGACAGTGTCCCCATGGGCTCTCCTGCCTTCCTTCTCTCTCTCTTTGTAAGTATTGAATGGCTGCAAGGGGTGGTGTTGCCACAAAGTTTCTCAGCTCTTGCTGGGGGTGGGTGGCAGAGGGAAATCGAACATGCAGACTGTGGCAATGTCTTAAACTTCTGTTTATTCAAGTCATCGAATAAGAAACTCTCTCTTCTGCACTCCTGTCTTTCTGCATGTGTGTGTGTGTGGGCTGGGTAGGGACCATTTATGACTTCACTGAGCTGAAATGAGGTATTATTGGTAAGGATCTAGGATGCACCTTCTCCTCATTTCTTGACTGCACCTTTTGACAGTTCTTTTCTTACAAATAGAAGATTGCTCAGAGCAGTAACTGCTAGCTGGCTTTTAAAAAGTGTTCCTCATACCTACAGATACTCAGCACATGGGTTTTTTCTTTTCCTCTAATACTAAGTTGCAAGAGTGATGACTGATACACAAACATTCAGTAAAATTTAAGATAAAGATCTCAGTAACGGTGACCACTACATAACAGTAGTGGCTGGTGGAATTAGAGATAAGCTTAGTAAAGCTAGCCGAAAGACTTCTAATCTTTTCCTCTGTGATTTGAACAATACTCTGACTCTCTGTTGTTCATTATGAGACACTAAGTCATGATGTAATGGAAGGATATCAGCCTAGAAAACCACATGATCTTAAAACTCTGGATTATCTCTTGGAGCTTTGTTTTCCTCATCTGTGTGCTGGAGGTAATATAATGAGGTGCCTGTCCAGCGTACCTCACAGGGATGTTGTGAGGATAAAATGGCTTGAAAAAAAAAAGGAAGTGTTATACAAATGCAAGGGTGGTATTTTTATACTTACTGTTGCCTCAAAGGCAACTTGTGTTCATGAGATCTAAGAATTTTAGAGTCCTTGCATGTTAGAAATGTAAAAATGGCCTGGCCCAGCAAAAGTGTTCACTAGCTCATCTTACCTACAGGCCTTAGTCCGTACCACAGTCCGTAATCTCCATTCTTTCCTACTGGCCTGCAACAGTGACTCTGAATCCCCAAGCAATTGGCTGGTTGTTGCAAGGCTGGTTAATAGAATCTTTTATCTATTGAAGACAGCAAAGTATTGCACAAGAGGAAGGAGCTGGGCTGCAGGGAGAGAGCAGCAGATGGAAAGAAGCCTTCTGATTGTCCGGATCTCACGGAAAACAACTCAGGAGGTGCTAGGGAACTAGTGCCAGGGTCAGTCTGCAGGAAAGGCCTTTCTTATAGGGATCAACAGCTGGACAGGTATGTTAGCCAAGAATCTCACTATCCACTGCCCTTTCTGACTCTCCCACCCATCTTTTACTCTTCCTGTTCCTTTGCACATGATTTGGGGCCCGGGTGGGATGACTGATAGTCATTCTGTGGGACCCCAGGTGAACTCCAGTGACCTCTACGGTGGGCAGAAGCAAGGTACTCTGTCCTACATTTCCTCTCACACACTACTACCAGGTGCTTTTTAGCCCACTCTGTGGGAAGACAGATAAATGCCCCTCATTTCCTGGATTTTTCTGCTGATTCTCCCCCCACTTCCCCCCCCCAAAACCAAATCCCCAGCATTCTTGTTGCACCTTTTCTCTAACCTCATAGCTAACTCACTCATGCTCCCTGTCTTTGTCTGCCTGTCATCTAGGATGGGGGAACCAGGGGGCGCCGCTGTGCCATTGAAGCAGATATGAAGATGAAAAAGTGAAGCCCCAGAGTATCTGCACTGAGCTGAACATGAAATAGAAGTAAAGATAGAGCTTGGGCTTGTGGAAGTTCCAGAAGTGGAAGTTACAGAAGAGGAGGTGTCTGGGCCACATGACATGAGCTGGAAAAATCTCTCTCAGAGAGCTGGAGTAGCACAATTGCCTGTTTTAGGGCAAAAATTATGGGATGTGTTAATGTCCTGATGTGTTGCTAGCAGATTGTAGCTAGTTTGTACTGTCTTGTGAAGTGTACAGACTTAAAAAAAAAAAACAAAACCTGTGAAGTGTATGTGTACACAATAAACTCTGAAAGAAAAGAAAACTCTAGCCTTTGGTGTGTTCTTTGAGTGTGTGAATGTGTGTGTGAAACTTGTGATTTCTTCTGTATAGAAACTTTCGTCATTTGTGGGAACGAGATTGTTGGGGGGAAAGTGGTCTTATAATATGAACTGTTCTACTACAGGTCAGAGAAGGTAAGTAACCAAGATTGAGTTTATAATGTTTAAAAGTACTGCATTGTGCTGTAAGTACTGCCTTATTCAGCGTTTCTTCAATGTTTGGTAAAACTTAAGGTTTTCAGAATTCTCTGTTTATGTCATTGCTTAAAGAAGATTAAAGCATGGATATAGGTAGCATCTTTATCCTCGGCATTTGTTTTACTTATACTGTCTTTGCACATGGTATTTCTTGAATAGTATATTATTATTCCTTTCTGTGTGTAGGGTTCTTGTGTATTTTAGAATTCATAACATTACTATTTGAAGGCTAAACTCCGTTATCAAGTTTATCACCTGAGTTTATTCCAACTTCTGTTACTAAATAAAAACTAAATCAGTGAAGTGAACTAGTGAGCTTTTTATTAAAAAGAGATGGAGATTAATAGGGTATTGTCTAGTATTTTGAGCCTTCTTGAGAAAGATATAGAACTTTATGATTGGAAGTCACGGATCTTTTTGGCTTAAGTAAAACTATAAAGCTTGCTAGGATCCTAAGGAAGTAGAAGATACCGTCTTTGTGAGTGATAGTTCAATCAATCCAGGAGTTAGAAAATTAAATACAATTACAGTACATTCCCAAAGCAGTCTGCAAACATGCATATGATATAAGCAACGGAGCCCTAAAAGTTGGAGAAGTTTGTGGAGGAAGAGGTCCATTAAAGGACGTAGATTTTGGGTTGGTAGAGAACGTGATTTACAAGCTTAGCAAGCTAAATTAAGGTATAGGCATCTGAGGTGGGGGAAATAAGGAGACTAATGTAATTAGGAATCATATTAAAGAATAGTGAATTACAGGTACCAGGCTAAGGGGACAAAATAGAGCTTGATTTATGGAGGGCTTTGAGTGACAGATTGAGAAATTTGAGGTGATAGCTATTGTAAAGCATTGAATAGGGAGACTATTCAGAGCAGGTTGGATTAAGAATAGAGAAACTGACCAGGAGGCTATCACATTTATTCAGATGTAAAGGATGGGCATTAAGAAAAATTATTGTGGAAGAAAATTGGCAAGTGGACTTGTTTACTGAATATAAGAGAAGAAAGAGTCAAAATAGGACTAAGAAAATAGTGTTGATCGGCATAAGGAATTTGGGGAGAAACAATTATTGGGAGATGTTCAGAAAGAAAAGTGATTTTAGTTTTATAAGTGTTGAGTTGAAGGAGATGGTAGGGCACCTAAGGGAGTTGACCTTTGGGTACATGGAGAAATGAGACCAGAATGCATATAAAAAGTAAAGGTGGAGAGATTTGGAAGCCACCTTAATAAAGATCAAAGTTGGAACCTCAAAGTAGCTACATTTTTTTAAGGACATATTAAGGAAGCAGAGGCCCAAACAAGAACATAGAAGATGGATGTATTAAAGTAGTAAAAGGGAGAGGATGAAGGACTAAGAAAGCCAGGAGTGCAGTGTACTGAAAGCAAGGAAAGATATTTTTAAAACTTGATTTGCAGTTCTCTTTCTGAGAAGTGAGAGCTGGATATGACCAGAAGGATGCCACAGGTATCTTAGTATGCATTGAGGATTTAATGGTTGATAGGTTAAAAATGTCTGTATGCTGAGGAAAAGATCCCTTGTCCATCAAAATTGTTGCCTTGCAGTTGAGTTTAAGGGTGGTTTGGGATAGAGGCATTCATTTCAGCTAGCAGTGCTCCAGTTTTTTCTCTTTTAGAGTATGAGGAAATCTAACAACAAATAATTATTGGGTGATAATTCTATTATACTGCTTGACATAGGGCTTTTTCTTTATTCCCAATGACGGATCACTTTTTCTCTTGATGTCTCCCTTCAGCTAGTTTTTACTCTTCCTAATGTTGAGTCGAAAAAAATTTCTGACCCCTTATCTTTCTACCAAAATTGGGAGATGGAAATGCCTTAGGAATACTGATTTGAGTGAATTTAATGCATTTTTTTCTGTGTATTTACAGATGAGGCATGAATGGGTTTGGTTGGATTCTGAACAAGACTATCCCAATGACTCTGAGTTGAGCAACGATTGTAGGTCACTCTTCAGCTCATGGGACTCCAGTTTGGATCTTGATTTGGGCAGCTGGAGGGAAACTGAGGAGCCAGGGGCTGAGGAACTAGAGGAAAGCAGCCCAGGGAGAGAACCTCGTGAGCTGCTTGTGGGGGACGGTGGCAGTGAGGAATCTCAGGAAGAGGCGGAGCAAGTCAGCCGCCAGAACCTCCTCCACTTTATCTCTGAGGTAATGGGGAGCCATTATTTCCAAAGGTGGGAAGAATCTCAACTTCCTAAGAGAATGTTTACCCATATATCTACTGCTCTCATTATTGTTTACTAAAATATAAGGTCCACATAGGCGGGAACTGAGTTCATTTCTGTGTCTCCAGCACTTCGTGCTGATACAAAACATGTGCCAAATATGTACTTTTTGACTGAATGTTCTAAGATCCCAGTCATTAGGAGCCTGATCAGAGGAAGTGGGATTTCTGTATATAGGCCTGTCTTTAGGAGTATCCTTGTAATTCATTCTTTCAGAGTCATGGGAGGTGACACTTGCCCAAACTCCCCTTGAAGCTTATAATGTTAAGACTTCCAGGCAATATTTTGCAGTGTTCGTATTTCCCTAGTGAAGGGCTAAGGACCAGAAATAAAGAGTTGGACAGAGAGTTTATATTTATGTGGCAACTCTACATATTCAGTAGAACCTAGGTCAAGACCAGCAAGAATCTGGTCTTGCCAGTTGTTCACATATTGCTAATTCTATCTGCATTGTTTGTGGCAGACAAAGTTTTCAGCAGTTTTTTAGACAGTCGTTACCAGTTGATTTGAGTTGACACTTGAGGTGAAAAATTAGAACATAAGCTCCTTGAGGCAAGAATCATGTCTATCTTGTTTACTGTTAGATCCCAACCAATTAGCCCAGTACCTGTGTATATAAGATATTTGATAAATTTAAAATGACTGAATGAATCAATTAACCCTTACCATCTCAAACTTAGTCACAGTGGTAGTAGTGTTATGATGTGGCATTATTGATATGTAGATGATGATTTCCACTGGTGTTCTTATACATCTAACAGTAAACTATGATTGCAGGTAGTCTATTTAATGGAGCCGTTGTGCATTAGCAAAAAAGAATCAGGTGAAGGCTGCTCCCCTTCATCTGGCATCAGACAACAAGAGGCGAGGGGAATTGAAGCTACTGAAGGAGAGGGGAAGCCCTGCAAAGAGCCTGAAGAGCTTTCAGCCAAGGTAGACCCCTTGGTAACTGAGAAGTCATTACTGGGAGAAAATGGAAGGCCAGAGGTGGCTCCACCTCCCTCAGATATTTGGGCACTTCAGGAACAACCCACAGCGAGTGCAGAGGTAAGTGAATAACTTAAACCAGCTGTCTGATCAGTCCTCTGCCCAAAGAGGCAGGCAGAATGGTTAGAGAACATAGGCTAACTCCAGAGAGTTCAGTTACCTGGGTCTAAATCCTGGTTTTAGCATCAGTTAGCTGTGTAGGCTTAGGCAGGTTAGTGAACTTTTTTTTTTTTTTTTGCGGTATGTGGGCCTCTCAATGTTGTGGCCTCTCCTGTTGTGGAGCACAGGCTCCAGACATGCAGGCCCATCGGCCATGGCTCACGGGCCCAGCCGCTCCGCGGCTTGTGGGATCCTCATGGACCGGGGCATGAACCCGTGTCCCCTGCATCGGCAGGCGGACTCTCAACCACTGCGCCACCAGGGAAGCCCTAGTGAACATTTTAGAACCTCAGTTTTCTCTGCTGAAATGGAATAATAGTGCTCTACCTTACAGGTGTACTGTGAGTTTTAAATGAGATAATTCATGTGCAGCACTTAGCATAGTCCCTGGCTCATAGTAAGCAATCAGTAAAATTTAGAATACCGTTATCATTAATATCATCTGGCCAGCTAGACTAGTTAGCTCCAGGGCCACAAGTAATAATGACAGTTTTAAAAGAAAACAACATCTATCTATAATAGAGTATATTGCTTTTTCATTTTTTCTTGGGATACAGAGTCAGAGTTCTCTAAGAATTCTTTGTCTTAGGTCTAGTTAAGTCACCTTTCTCCAACTTATTCTATAGCTTTATATAACTGGCCTATTCTTACCTTAAGATCAGCCTTCATTTACCCCATGCAAGAAAAATTACCTTGAAGATAGTAAATCTCTTTCTAAACTTTCCTTTGTTTCCTGGCATTCCCAGGGGGAGGTTCAGCAAGAATCCAAAGAGCAGGACCAGAGTGAAGGGTATGTGTCAGAGATGGAAGACCAGCGTTCTTCAGGTGAGTGTGATGATAGCTTCAGCATCCAGGAGACTCCTCTGGTGGATATCCTTTTCAGCCATGCTACCTCCTCAAAGCTGTAAGTATAGACTTTTATCCCATGTTGTTAGGATTAATACTTTTACATCTGTTTACGCCTACTTGAATTTGTTGCCACGGGCATTGATTACTTTTGTAAATTGAAAAGTAGAGAATTAGAGCTCGAAAACACTAGTAATATAATTAAATATAATTTTACTGTATAAATAGCAGTCTATATGCTTTCATCTTATAAAACAAGACTGTTTTATCAACATTAAGAATCTCTTTCATAAGTAATCCTTCTCTCTGTATTTATTCAGGAAACGTTGCTGAGTCAGATTGTCACTCAAGTCTACTATTATACAAACTATACTTTTAAAAATACTAAAACATCTCCTACTAACTTGAAATTAAAAATTATTTTTAAGTTATTATCGCCCTTGTTCCTTTTTCACACATCTTGGGAAATTGTTTATATAATTATCTGATTTTAACATAAATAACTATGGGGCCAGAGGTCACATTTTAGAATCTTAATTTTTTTCAGTAAAGTGAATTTCTTTTTAAATCAGAAAAACAAAGTTATTTTTGTTATGTAACAAATAGTTCATTTTCTGGGCCTAGTTTTGTGTCTAAGTATTGAGAGAAGATAGTATGAACTGTTTTTTTTTCTTTGATGTATCCCAGATCCACCCACATTATCTGTGGGGAGGCAAACCAGTAATTATTTTAGCCTTCTTTTGTTTAAGGTATACAACTGAGCCATGCATATATATTTTTGTAAATAGCAGATTACAAATTTTTGTTACACAAATAGAATACAGCTAAAAACCTAGCTTGTTGAAGAATTGCTTCCTTTGCTTTTCTATAACTCCGTTTGTGAGTATGAGCAGATGGCATATGATGACTATCCCCAAAACGGGAAATCTTTAATAATCTGGGATGTTTTATCTCATGACATTTCAGCATCTTGAAATGCAAACACCACACTCTTATCTTAGAATTTAGGTTAAACATGAAATCTTTATTAGAAAGCAGTAGATATTAGTAATTGAGTCTGCTTGGCTAGATAGCTTAAGGGGAGATAGGCATTTGAGTTCTTGTGCTATCACTAGGGAACCTTAAAACTACTTTGAAAGATAGACATTCCCTAGGCCCCTCTTTTCTGGCTTCTTCCTTAGTCTGTACTGACTCTCAGGAGTAAAGTAGAACCTTTGGAGTACCAGTCTAAGTGCATATCCTTTCCACTCCCACACTTTCACTTGTAGTTGCTTGGCATGCATTTCCAAATAGATGGAAATAAAGGTAAGCAAGGGATTGTTTCTTAAAATATTGCAAAGGTGATTGATTATGAAGTTACAAAACCTATTGTAGTACCTTTCACGTAATGGAAACAATAAATACCTGTTCTGTGGCTATATGAACAAAATTGCATCAGTACCAAGGACCTATTGTTTATTCTGACTGACTGATCAGAGACAAAGGAAGAGGTTTGCTTTGGGCTTTAAGTCCCTTGTTCTTATAGGGTTCTGGGCTTAAGGAAAAATTGATTTTTGTGGTATGTAATTTAGATACAGGTGAGATAGTGCATCATGAAAATGAATAGTTATGTGGAGCTGTTCAAATTGGAGAATGATAAGGTATGAGTTGTGCTCAAATGGATGCACACAATGTGGTACATAAAGCAAAATGAGGGTGTGAAACCTTAGGTGTGAAGAGAGCCTATTTAGAGAGAATAATGCAGTGTATAAAGTGTGAAGTGTAACATGATGTTTAACTTTGGGGTAAATAGAAAACTTGCCAACTGGGAAAATTATAAAATGAAATAAAACATTGAGCAGTTGCACCTCTAAAGAAAAACTAAATAAATTAGGCAGTTTAGCCCAGAGAAGGAAGGACCATGAGGAGAAATGGATTTTTCTTGGTATTTTAAAGATTACTATACAGAGGAGAGTGAAAAGGAAAAGTATTTAAATTGTATAGCATTCAGATGAAGTGTAAGAGAATTCCTTGGGATATGAAACCAAGTATTTTTTCCTCTGGAAGTATGGGAGAGATACTTCTTAATGTGGCATATTTCTGCATAAAAAAACAGGACCAGATTCATTTATCAAATACTTATTTGAGCACCTAGTATGTACCAGGAACTTGGGAGACATCAGTGAACAAAGACTACTTTTATAGACCAGTTCTTTAAAGTCACAGGTGCTAAAGGGCAAATCAGCAAGATTCCAAAAGGCAAAGGCAGTTGCCTATTTTTAGTACACTTTACAAGAATTTAACCACTTCATTTGATAATACTGATCAGTAAGAGAATATTTATAGAGTCTGGGGTTCTTTATGAAAGCATGTTTTCATTCCTGTGGTGTTATTTCCTTCAGATGTTAACTAGGAGCACTATGTGTTGAGGAAACCTTATCAAGCATCTAGGGGGAACAGAATACCATTTGTGAAGTTACTGTTTGTTTTCTGCTCTGCTTTATCCTATAGGTCTGATCTAGGCCATAGTGACCCTGTTCAGGATCACTTGCTATTTAAGAAGACTCTCCTGCCAGTCTGGAAGATGATAGCCAGTCACAGGTAGGACTCCAAGCCACTCTTGGTATTCACAGCCACTCTTCTCATTTAGGGTGACTTTCCAGGGTTTCTTCATCCTCTCTGGGTTTGTCCCTTAACAGGTTCAGCAGTCTGTTTCTGAAGCCTGTGTCAGAAAGGCAGGCCCCAGGATACAAGGATGTGGTGAAAAGGTTAGTGGAAATGGGGTCAAGAAAGGTTGGTTGCTTTTATATCTGTCTTTTCATACTTTATTTCACATCTGTTAGATTATTTATTTATTTCATTTACATTACTTAAGCTCAAGATATATTTTACAGCTGAACAAGTTTATAAAGTTATGGTAAGGTAAGCTCAGTCCTCATTTGAGAATATAGGGAACAAAAGGATAAAGAGGCTTTTATCAGTATTGACTTTTAAGTAGTATGATCCATTTATTATAATCTTACATTTGCCTTTGGTAGTTTTTGGCACTGTTATTTCAGAGCAAAACTTTAAAAGGAACACTGTATTCATTCAGGCAGTTATAGGTATGCTAAAGCAAAGATGGTAATCCAAATGGATGTTATAAACACTGGTTGATTGCAGTATTTTGGATTTTTATAGCATAGTTCATCTAAAATGCTGTCATAAACCAGTGTGTGTTAGTAGTGTATAAAAGATCAGAAAAGAACCTTTGGAGACAGACTCCTTAATTCTGTAGATGAGGAAACTAAGACTCAGAGGTGGTCATGACTTGTCTGTGATCAACAGTGAATAGCAGAGCTAGAACTAAACCCCAGAGTCTTACCTCCCAGTTCAGTCCTCTTTCTACGCTGCTGTGCCGCCTTTTATATACCCACTCTCTGTGTTGCATTATATAATATTTACCTTAATATTCACTTGATTCTCTTTTCATCTCCATGAAAGAAGAAAAAAAACCTCTGAGCTTTTGATGATACAGTAAAAACAGTTGATTAAATACGTAGTATATGACTACACATTGTAAACAATCGGTCAGTAACTACCCTGTGACAAACTGATCATTGGAGCTCTTTATAACTTTGATACCTCCAATTGTAAAGTGAAATGGCTGGGCCTGTGGGCTCTGGAGTCAGGCTGTTTCTGAATTGGAAACTAAGCTGTGTGACTTTGGGCAAGTACCTAACTTCTTTGATTTCAGGTTCCTCATTGCCAATTGTGACAATGGTACCTACCATATAGGTTTATTGAGAGGATCAAGTGAGTTCATATAGAAAGTATCTAGCATAGCACTTGGCTTATTGTAAGCAGTCGTATGTTAGCTGCTATTGCTATTTTATTATCTGATGGGGATTGTTATCTTTACTACTGTTTTCATTAAGAGCTGGTTAGTTCTTCAGGAGAGCATGTTAGGTCACCACATGTTCCACATGAAGGTTTGATTTCCTCTGGTTTCTCTTGGCCACCTGTAGACCCATGGACTTAACTAGCCTGAAAAGGAACCTGTCTAAGGGACGTATTCGCACCGTGGCTCAGTTCCAGAGGGACCTGATGCTGATGTTCCAGAATGCTGTGATGTACAATGACTCTGATCATCAGGTGTACCGTATGGCTGTGGAGATGCAGCGAGAAGTCTTGGAACAGATTCAGGTACTGTAGGTAGAGAGCTGCAAGAAAAAGGAATGTAGTTTCTGGAATCTGATTTTAGAAAGTCTGTGAGAATAAGGGTGGTGTTGAAGTGACCTTGCGTTCCCAGAGTTTATGTTCAGAGGTGATTCAAGGACCTGACGGACTGACATTGTACCTGCTGGTTTGGAAAACTCTGAGCCTCTGTGGGACCAGCTTTAATAGATAGTGAAATAAAATAGTCTAGGAAGGCAGGCAGCAATGAAGAGCTCTTAAGAGACCTGGGGATAGATAAATAATGGGCGCATCTGCTTCCAGAGCCTCAAGTCAGAGGGCTGAACATGCAAACCAGAGGCTGGAGTCACTGTCCATTTTTTGGTTGCTGTACCTGTTGGTATTAATATATGTTCACATTGTCCCATCTATAGAAGGTAAGATATGGTAGCCAGAAGAAGACATTTGAGGGTTTCTTTTCTGGGCAGCTTCTTACTTTAAAGAAAAAAAGTGTAGTTGAATCTCTGCGGAGAAAGAAATAAAACTGCTTTCAAACCTCCATAAAGATTCATAGCTTGTTGTCTGCCTTGACCCTGTAGGTGCTGAGTATTTGGTTAGATGAAAGAAGAGTCTTAAATAGTCTGGAATGAGAACTAACCAGCCCCATGGATGATGGAAAACCTATTTTGCTAACTTGGAGCTGCTACCCTGAACTTTTCTGGAATTTGGATCTTTCATTGAGACTCTGACCTAGAGAAGATCCCAGTACTTGTTTACCATTTCTCTGTTTTCTTTTCCAATAAGAATAATGCCTTAACTTACAATCAAAGAATTAAAGGTGCCCGTGGACATAATACAAAGAAAACACAGAAAGCTGAGATTTGGGGTTATGCCATATGTATTGCCCATGTCTTTGTTTCATAGGCTTAATTTAGAGGTAAATAGATGAAACTTCTTTTACTGCTCTTTAAATAAATGTTATTTCACAAGTCAAAGATTGCCTTTTAATGTTTACAGAAGCTGGGAATAGAGGGGATAGCATTATCTGGTGAAATAAGGAAGGTATTTAACGTGGGTTTTCTTACATACACTGTCTGGGAGGGGCTGGGGTAGGACGAGGGAAAGTGTGTATGATTTGTCTCATCATTTATAAAGTGGAGATAATTGAAGTGTCCTTCGAATGGCTAGGAGGATGAAGTAAGATAAATTATGAGGAAAATGTTAGAAAACGTCTATTGCTTTTAAGATGTGCAAGGGGAATAAAAATGCCTGTGGCTGGTTCCCTTTCTTGAGCTAGCCAAGGGCTGCCAAGCGCTCTGCTGGAATTGGGCCTCTGCAGCCACCGTCTCTAAGCTGGGTTTCCGGTCTCCTAGCAACAACATGTGGTGACTCTCCAGGAGCCCGGGCTGAGGTGAGTGCCCAGTTGAGGGTCGGATTCGGAAGGAATCTGGGGGTGCAGCCCACAGAGGGTCAGGGATTCTCCTTTCCAACCGGGCCTGACGCTAAGCTTCCCCGGGGGGCGGAGGGGGGGGGCGGGGTGGTGCGGGCCGGTGAGCGGCGCGGAGGGTTGCAGACCTAGTCTCCTCCTGGGTCCCAAGGGTCTAGGCTTTCGCCTTGCTCCTTGGTCTCTCCACCTCCATGAAAGTGCTTAGGAAAACCCACCGCAGGACTTAGAAGCAGAGTAGAAATCGTATTATTGAGACGCTTCTTGTTGAAAAAGGTATGACAGTTTCCAGCTTTATAAATTAATAAAATTAAGCACCTGATAATGCTCTTTAGTCACAATTACATTAAATTTGGGTTGGTGGGGGGTGCCTGTCATTACAGTTGATACCAGTCAAGAATCTCTTAAATTGTACACTGAAAAGCCAGAATGGAGCTATCAATGCCCCCACCTCAGATCTATGTAGAAAAGACTCTGGCCATTATCAAACCAGATATTGTTGACAAAGAGGAGGAGATACAAGATATTATTCTCAGATCTGGATTCACCATTGTTCAGGTAACTTCTGGGCAGGATCATCATGTTTTTTTTCTCTCTAGTGAATTAGGCTTTTCCTCCTTAGCTTTTAACTAAAATAGAATTTAAAATTCACTTAAGTAGAAGATATATTTGGAAACTCTTCTTAGGCATAGGGTTATATCCCTAAACTGTTATTTTAGATTACCTTATTTTTTAAAATTAATTTATTATTATTTATTTTTATTTTGGGCTGCATTGGGTCTTTGTTGCTGCACACGGGCTTTCTCTAGTTGCAGTGAGCAGGGGCTACTCTTCGTCGCAGTGCGTGGGCTTCTCATTGCGGTGGCTCCTCTTGTTGCGGAGCACAGGCTCTGGGCACGCAGGCTTCAGTAGTTGTGGCTTGTGGGCTCTAGAGCACAGGCTCAGTAGTTGTGGCGCACGGGCCTAGTTGCTCCGCAGCATGTGGGATCTTCCCCGACCAGGGCTCGAACCTGTGACCCCTGCCTTGGCAGGCGGATTCTTAACCACTGCGCCACCAGGGAAGTCCAAGATTACCTTTGATTTTACCTTTTAAAAATGTTTATGTAAATGTGTCAGCCCATTTAGATCCTTAGTATTTAGCATGAAATTTAGGTTTATTCTTATAAGTATAAAAGCTATATGTGATAATATTACAAAAGTTTTTTCACATTTCAAAAGGATATAAAATGAGAAGTAAAATTTCTTTTTCTTCCATCTCTCCTCTCCCAGCTCAAGTCCTAAACTCCAGAGAGAGGCAACCACTTAACACTTTCCTGTTCTTCCAGGATTTTTTTTATGCATTTACAAACATTTTTCCCCCATAAAGTAGGACAGTCCCCTTCCCTTGACCCCCTTTACAGAGTCCCTCAGATAGCATTCCAGATCATTACATGTGAATTTATCTCATTCTTCCTAACTTCTGTGTAATACTCTTCTGTACAGATGAGCCACAGTCTATTTACTTGGTCTTCTCTTGACTGTTCGGTGTTTTTACGCGCAGGCTCAGCGGCCGTGGCTCACGGGCCCAGCCGATCCATGGCATGTGGGATCTTCCCAGACTGGGGCACGAACCCGTGTCCCCTGCATCGGCAGGCGGACTCTCAAACACTGCGCCACCAGGGAAGCCCCTGTTGGGTGTTTTTTTGGTTGTTTTTTTTTTTTTTTCCAGTTATTTACAAACTTTTAATGTTTTAAGCCTTATACTTGTTCTGCAGTTGATAGTTTTGAAAATGAATATAGAGTGTTGTTAAACATTATCAAATTTAAAGAAACTTAAATAGAATGGAATTTTTTTTAAACATCTTTATTGGAGTATAATTGCTTTACAATGGTGTGTTAGTGTCTGCTTTATAACAAAGTGAATCAGCTATACATATACATATATCCCCATATCTCCTCCCTCTTGCATCTTTCTCCCATCCTCCCTATCCCACCCCTCTAGGTCACAGAGCACTGAGCTGATCTCCCTGTGCTATGCAGCTGCTTCCCACTAGCTATCTGTTTTACATTTGGTAGTGTATATATGTCCATGCCACTCTCTCACTTCGACCCAACTTACCCTTTCCCCTCCCCATGTCCTCAAGTCCATTCTCTATGTCTGCGTCTTTAGAATGGAATATTTTTAATCTTCCTTTTTTCTCTACCATCCTTATTTGAAATTTCAGTTTTTTATTCTCTAATAAATATACAGTGTCATATTGCCTATTGAATCTTTTAGAAAATAGAAAAAGGAGAAAACTCGGGCTTCCCTGGTGGCGCAGTGGTTAAGAATCCACCTGCCAATGCAGGGGACATGGGTTTGAGCCCTGGTCCGGGAAGATCCCACATGCTGCGGAGCCACTAAACCCATGCGACACAACTACTGAGCCTGCACTCTAGAGCCCGCGAGCCCCAACTACTGAGCCCACGAGCCACAACTACTGAAGTCCGTGTGCCTAGAGCCTGTGCTCCGCAACAAGAGAAGCCACCGCAGTGAGAAGCCCATGCACTGCAACGAAGCATAGCCCCCACTCGCTGCAGCTAGAGAAAGCCCATGTGCAGCAATGAAGAACCAACACAGACATAAATAAATAAATAAATTTACTTAAAAAAAAATAAAGTCTAGGTACCGTAAAGGAAAAGATTGATAAAAGTATAAATATAGGGGCTTCCCTGGTGGCGCAGTGGTTGAGAGTCCGCCTGCTGATGCAGGGGACATGGGTTCGTGCCCCGGTCCGGGGAGATCCCACATGCCGTGGAGCGGCTGGGTCCGTGAGCCATGGCCGCTGAGCCTGTGCGTCCGGAACCTGTGCTCCGCAACGGGAGAGGCCACAACAGTGAGAGGCCCGCGTACCGCAAAAAAAAAAAAAAAAAAGTATAAATATAAAAAACTTGCACATGGCCAAATAAACATAATAAGCAAAGTCAAAACACAAATGACAAGACTTCGGAAGAAGATTTGTAATTCATATCACAAAGGCTAATCTCCCTAGTATATAAAAGCTGCTAGAACAGGATAAAAATTCAGTTGAAAATGGGCAGTACATGTGGATGGTCACAGAAAAAGAAAAACAAATGCTTCTGAAACATAGGAAAAGATGCTCAATCTCTAAGCAGGAATAAAGCAAATTAAAATGACACTGAGATACCATCTGGCAAGAATATAAAAGTAAATGACATAACCCCTATGGAAGGGGATCTGGCAGTTATCTATCAGTATTACAGATGCATATACCCTTAAACCCAGCAGTACTCTCTGGGAATCTCTCCTATAACCCATGTATTAATATGAAGTGACCTATATCTAGGTTATTTTTTGCAGCATTATTTATTTACAGGCAAAAGATTGAAAACAACCCAGCATTAGAAGATTGGTTAAATTGACCCTGGCGAGCCACCAAATTGAATACTATGCAACTAATTATAAACCTCTCTGTGTCCTTTTATGGAAAAAAGCAAGATGCAGAACAATGTGTAGCTACTTTCTATGATGGAAAGAGAAAAAGTAATATACATGTTTGCCGGTATTTGCAAAATGAAACTAGGAGATAAATAACCATTAAAAAATGGTTGCATATTGAGGGCGAGGAAGAACAGGCTGGGTTAGGACAGGGATGGGAATGAGATTTTTCATATAAACCTTTTTATATTGCTTTGAATTTTTTAGCCCTGTAAGTATGTTACTCATTAATTTGAGAAAGAAACAAAGTATACAAATAATATAAAGTTCCCAATTTGTCTTTTAAATCCATATTTTGAAAAGAATTAGTGAAAAACTTAATAATTAAGGAGTTAATGATAACTATAAATTAAAACAGTGTTAGAAAAAAAAACTTAGTGTAAAAGCTAATATTTAACACTTTCCCTAGTCAGCAAGAAGTTTCAAACCAAAGAACGCCTTGGTATATTGTATGCTTCTTTTTTGTTTTAATTGTGATAAAATATACACAACATAAAATTTACCTTTTTAACCATTTTTAAGCGTACATTTCAGGGGAATTAAGTACCTTCACACTGTTGTGCAGCCATCACCACTATCCATCTCTAGAACTTTTTCGTCATCTCAAACTGAAACTCTGTACCCATTAAACACTAACTACCAGTTCAGCCCTCTCCTTACCCCTGGTAACTACTATTCTACTTTCTGTCTCTATGACTTTGCTATTCCAGGTGTCTCATGTCAGTGGAATCATTTGTCCTTTGTATTGTATGCTTTAAAAGTAGGCTCTATTATAGGTGGGAGTTCCTTGAACTTGAGGCTTTCTTGTTCCATCTAGGAAAAAACTCCTAAAATATGATGTATTCTTTCAGTAGGTGGCAGCCTTTCCTGTGTTACAAACTAATAACTCCTCTTTGTGAAAATATTTGTTGTTGTTGATTTCTATTCATTTTTTGGCCGCGGCTGCGGGATCTTAGTTCCCCTACCAGGGATTGAACCCATGCCCTTGGCAGTGAAAGCACAGACTCCTAACCACTGGACTGCCAGGGAATTCCCTCTTTGTGAAAATATTAATCTAAATTTCAAAAAAGTTTATCTGATCTAATTTTAAAGCAACTGATGGAATCACTGATTCAGTATCAACTTTAGTTTAAGATGAGCCCTTAATTTTTAAAATTACGCTGCATTAGCTAGCATACCTGCAGAATATAGCTTCCCTTGCTTGTTAAGGGGTATAATGGCAGATAAGGGCTTACAGTGCAGGAAAAAAAACACTCAAATCAATATGCATAAGAATCACAAATACTGGCATATCTTAATTTTAAATAATAGAATCAAGGATTATACTAAATCAGGCACTGTTATAACTTCTCAAATTTCTTCTATTTCTTGACTGTATGAATTTTAATATGAGAATAGATGTCAGCACCTTTTTTTTTTTTTTTTTTTTTACAGTACTGTAACTGATCCTTGACTAGTGAGAATGTTATGTTTGTCCAGTAGAGCCTGTTCATAGCATTGCTGACTTACCTAGTAAGCATCTCTACAAGATTCTTGCTCTGGGCAGTTTAGATCCCTCTCTACAAACCAAGCAATTTTATCAAGTTTCTGAAACTTGAAGACACATGATAGTTTTGGAAGGGACTTTAAGAGGTAGGTCACTTGGTAAAATTCACACTGTACTCTCAGGAAAATCTAACCCATTTTATTTTATTTATTTAGTTAAATAAATTTATTTATTTATTTATTTTTGGCTGCATTGGGCCTTCATTGCTGCGCTTGGGCTATTCTTTAGTTGCGGCGAGCGGGGGCTACTCTTTGTTGCAGTACACGGGCTTCTCATTGCAGTGGCTTCTCGTTGCGGAGCATGGGCTCTAGGCACGTGGGCTTCAGTAGTTGTGGCACACAGTCTCAGTAGTTGTGGCTCACGGACTCTAGAGCACAGGCTCAGTAGTTGTGGCTCACGGGCTCTAGAGCGCAGGCTCAGTAGTTGTGGCGCACGGGCTTCGTTGCTCTGTGGCATGTGGGATCTTCCCAGACCAGGGCTCAAACCCATGTCTCCTGCATCGGCAGGCAGATTCTTAACCACTGCGCCACCAGGGAAGCCCTCTAACCCATTTTAGAAAGATAGATATCTGCCTTAATCTTGGAGATTTTTAGCCTTCCCCTAGTAATTTATCTCCATGTCTCATCATCCTTACTCCAGCAAGTTTTCCTTGATGTCTACTTTGAATCCCTGTATTCTATTTTGAGCCCTTTCCCTCCTGATCCACCTTTAGTGAATTTGATAAACAGTAGTAATGGAGTTATTTTTTAAAAAATGTACTCAAGGGACCTCCCTGGTGGCGCAGTGGTTAAGAACCCGCCTGCCGATGCAGGGGACACGGGTTCGAGCCCTGGTCTGGGAAGATCCCACATGCCACGGAGCAACTAAGCCCGTGCACCACAACTACTGAGCCTGCACTCTAGAGCCCGCGAGCCACAACTACTGAGCCCACCTGCCACAACTCCTGAAGCCCATGTGCCTAGAGCCTGTGCTTCTCAACAAGAGAAGCCACTGCAATGAGAAGCCCGTGCGTGGCGACAAAGAGTAACCCCCTCTTGCCACAACTAGAGAAAAGCCCATGTGTAGCAACGAAGACCGAACGCAGCCAAAAATAAATAAATAAATGAGATATACTCAAAGAGTTGCTCTTAGGGAAAATGTGATGCTTTCTAATTGGAAGAATGACTGACTCAGCTTCTATGGTTTTTAAAATTTAATAATTAATTCATATAGTTTCTCATTTGTGAACAAAATTAACATTTATTTGTCCCAAACATTTCATATTCTTTCAAATTAACAAACTTAATGCTAACTAATTATTCTTAAGATCATAGTGAATCAACATATTTATGGCAGAACCAGAATAAAGAATATACAACTTTCATGTTCCAGTGAAAAACTTGTTTACTGCATCATTATACTGCATACTATTTCTAAATATGTAGGAAAATTTCACAATGAATAGGAAAATATCACAAATAGATAGGGAAAGATGATTTTGGAATATTCTAAAGTCCAATTTTGTTACTTTTTTTTTTTTTTTGCGGTACGCGGGTCTCTCACTGTTGTGGCCTCTCCCGTTGCGTAGCACAGGCTCCGGACGCGCAGGCTCAGCAGCCATGGCTCATGAGCCCAGCCACTCCGCGGCATGTGGGCTCTTCCCGGACCGGGGCACGAACCCGTGTCCCCTGCATCGGCAGGCGGACTCTCAACCACTGTGCCACCAGGGAAGCCCCTCAATTTTGTTGCTTTATACAAAGTACGTATTAACAGAATATTGATGATTGGCGTGTTTTTACTTTAAGAAGGAGATATGATGAATTTGTCATTAACATACCATATGTTGAAAGAGGCTGCCCAACAGGAATAGTTTTTCTTAAGTAGGTTAAATAATTCTTATTTACAGCCTACATTTAACTTTCTTATCTTGCCCTTCGTTCATAATACAAAAATAAATCTCAAATTTGTGGTCAGATTGGTACTAATTTCAAGTTATTAATGACTTAATGAGGTATTATTGAACTGTCAATAATGCTTTTGTTCATTTTGTTTCTCTTTTAGAGAAGAAAACTGCGTCTCAGCCCTGAGCACTGTAGTAACTTTTATGTGGAACAGTATGGGAAAATGTTTTTCCCCAATTTAACAGCTTACATGAGTTCTGGACCACTTGTTGCCATGATATTAGCTAGATTTAAAGCCATCTCTTACTGGAAAGAACTCTTGGGACCAAGTAATAGCTTAGTAGCTAAGGAGACACACCCAGACAGGTAACTTTCCTGGGGGAGAAATGGAATCCAGCTATGAAAATGAAAAAAAAGATCTGATTTCATTGTAATAGGAATTTCCTTTAATTTGAAAGTTTTCCTAAATAACCTGATTTTTTTTGGTGGTGGTGGAGGGCTGGGTGGGGGAGGTCCATTTTGTGTTTTAACTGCTTAAATGTGTATTTTAATATCAAATACCACAAAAGGTCTCAGAGAATTTTGATTTATGGTTGACTAGCCTTATTTTTCTCTCATCCTTGAATTAAACTGCCACTGGTGTAGGATTTTTCATGGGAAAATTGGTATGGTATTTTATAGAATATTGGTAACGCAGGACCAGAAACTCAGATTTTCAGCATTATCATTAATGTCTGGAAACCAGAGGGCATTGAGTTCTTGCACTTTGAAAATGCATTGCTTTTTCAGTTGTCACAAAACAACACCTCTTTTTCACCCAGGTAACTCTTATTTTTCCAGTGTATCCCTCCCACAGATTTAAATATACTTGACCCTCATGTAGATAGATTTATGCTTAAATTCAAAATAGATTAAGACCTCCATATGTGAGAAGTGGCGATGCTTCTGTAAAATTCCTAAATAGAATGCATATGTAAAAAGTAAAGAAAGTATGTCAGATTGGATGGTCATCATCTCTAACTTGCTTTTAGTCTAAGGGCAATTTATGGCACAGATGAGCTAAGGAATGCACTTCATGGAAGTAATGATTTTGCTGCAGCAGAAAGAGAAATGCGATTCATGTTTCCTGCAGGTGAGTTACAGATGAGTAATTAGTTGCATCTACTTGTTTGCTTTCTCTTTTATTTTGGAGATGAAGCTGGGAAGGAAGATAACAGGGTTTTTCTCCAGTATATTCTGTCATATTGTCATATTGTCAAATTGTAGTTACTTAACTTGAAGCCAAGAGTAGAAAACATTTTTCTCAGAACTAAATTGTGACCTCTAGGGAATATTTTGAGAAGAGTTTACTTTTTTTTCTTTCTTTTCTCTTGGGTTTTTCTTCTTCTGTGTTGTAATTCCTTTTAGTTATCCCTAAATGCATCAGTCAAATTTGTTACAGTTGAAAAAGAATCTTCTTTGGAAATTATGACTGATTTGCCATTTTCTCTAACAGTTTCCTGTTTGTCTAACAAACAGTAAATTTATGAAATTAATAGTTCTCAGGCCCTCTTTTTGTTTCCAACCTGTTATGAAAGTTATAAACCTTTTATAAGTGGGTATAATAAGGAGCAGCACTGAGGTTTTTAGTTTATTTTCAGTAATATTTTTAGAGCAGAAAGGAGTTTTGGTGATTTTCATTATAAAGAAAAGTCTAAGCATTGGGCAATTTTGAATTTTTTTTGGCTTTTTTTTTTTTTTCTCTAAGTAATTTAGACCTGTTCCTCAGTATTTTCTGCTGAAGATTTATTCAAAGAAAATTGAAAATTGTCTTGGAGATTTAAAAGTTCAGATTTTTGAACAAAAACTGTTTTAAAGATATCTGTACACAAAAAGGATTTGCCTACTACATACTTTATTTCTGTGACAGAAGTTTCTGTCGTATCCATCCCATTAAGATATTTTTTTCGTTGGAACTGTTTATTGTGGAATATTTACACAAAAGTAGATAGCATGGTATAATAAACTCCTAATGAACCCATCACCCAGCTTCAACAATTTTGGTCAGTCTTTTTTTTCTCTAATTGAAGTATAGTTGGTTTAGTTCAGTATTATTTCATCTATAACCCCTGCTCCTACTTTTCCTGCTTCCATATTATTTTGGAGCACATCTTAAACATGAGATGTCTTTTTAATGTGATAGATCTTTAGATTTAGTCCTACTAGTGAATTAGACTTTTCCTCCTTAGCTTTTAACTAAAATAGAGTTAAAAGCTCATTTATCTTAAGTAGAAGATATTTTTGGAAGCACTTCTTACTCATAGGGTTATATCCCTAAACTGTTATTTTAGATTGATTTTACCCATTAATTAATCCTCTAGATACAGTTAGACATTTGAGAAGCAGCAGTTGTAGGATAAAGATAAATGATTTATTACCTACTACCTTGCAGATCTCTTGCTATGAGAATGTGAAGTTCTTGAGAGAAAGTTCTCAGAGTTGATGATATGAGCTCCCTCTTGCTTAGCAGTCAGTCAGGAACTATATGCAAAACCCTATATGATGAGGAGTCACTAAAGCAAGTTGCAAAGATATTCTAAAACATATTCCTAATCCTTGAAAAAGCTAGTGCTCTTCCCTTCCCTTTTAATAGGGATGGCTGATTCAAAGCTTTGCTATATTCCATTCATTCAACAAATTTATTGAGTTAACTACTGTGTGCCAGAAATACAAAGATGAATAAGATGTCTCTGCTCTTTTCAAGAAGACTGTATTTTAAAAGTCTATAAAAATAAATATACAATGCAGTATATAAATTATGCCATGAAAAAGCTTTTAAAAGTACATTGAAAGTTTATCTATGTAAGAAACATGAAAACCCATTTTAGTTTCTCATTAATTCATCCAGCCCTATTGTCGAAAATCAGTTGGCCATAAATGTAAGAATCTAATTCTAGATTCTCAGTTCTGCTTCGTTGATCTTTATTGTCTATCCTTATGTCAGTACCATACAGTCTTGATTATTGTGGTTTCATAATAGGTTTTGAAATCAGGTTAGTGGAAGTCCTCCAACTTCCAAATAATAAGTGGTCAGAGACAAATAATAAATGGTCAGCAAAAACAGAAACAAACAATCCAAAAATGAAGTTAAGGAAACAGTTTTATTCACAGTAGCATCAAAAATAAGATATTTAATAATAAATTTAACAAAAGAAGTGAAATTCTTGTGCACTGAAAAGCACAAAATGTTGCTGAGAGAAATTCAAGAATATCTAAATAAATAGACATCACTTGTTCCTGGAAGAGTCAATATTGTCAAGACGGCAGTTCTCTCCAAATTGATTGATAAATTTAATACAATCCCTATAAAAGTCTATGAATGCTTTTATGTAGAAATTGACAAGCTGATTCTAAAATTTATATGGAACTGCAAAGGATCTAGAAGAGCTAAAACAATTCTGAAAACAACAAAGTTGGAGGACCTCCACTAACCTCATTTCAAAACCTATTATGAAACCACAATAATTAAGGCAGTATGGTCCTGACATAAGGGTAGACATAAAGATCAATGAAGCAGAAATGAGAATCTAGAATTAGATTCTTACATTTATGTACAATTGATGTTCGACAAAAGTATGTAGAAAATTTGATGGAAAGAGGGTGGGCTCTTCAACGAATGGTGCAGAGACAACTGGATATCCGCATGCAAAAACAAACAAAACAACTTAGACCCTTGGTTCACACCACACACAAAATTTAACTCAAAATGGATCATCAACCTAAACATGAGAGCTAAAAACATCTAGAAGAAAATGTAAAAAATCTTCATTACCTTGAGTTGGACAAAGCTCTTAAATATGACATCAAAAGTATGATCTATAAAGGAAGATATTGATAAATTGGACTACATCAAAATTCAAAGCTTTTCTTCTTTAAAAGCCATCATTAAGAGTATGAAAAGGGGACTTCCCTAGTGGCACAGTGGTTAAGAATCCACCTGACAATGCAGGGGACACGGGTTCTATCCCTGGTCCAGGAAGATCCCACATGCCATGGAGCAGCTAACCCCATGCACCACAACTACTGAACCTGCACGCTATAGCCCATGAGCCACAAATACTGAGCCCATGTGAAGCCCACATGCCTAGAGCCCGTGCTCTGCAACAACAGAAGCCACTGCAATGAGAAGCATGTGCACCGCAGTGAAGAGTAGCACCCCGCTCGCCACAACTAAAGAAAACCCACACGCGGCAACGAAGACCCAATGCAGCCAAAAATAAATAAATATATATATATTTTTAAAAAGTATGAAAAGATAACGACAAACTGGGAGAAAATATTTGCAAATGATTTATCAGGTAAAGCACTTGTATCCAGAATATATAAAGAACATTTACAATTCAATACTAAGAAAAACAACTGAATTAAAAACTGGGCAAAAGAATTGAATAGGCATTTCACAAAAGAAGATGAATGGCTAATAAGCACATGAAAAAGTGCTCAACATAATCATCGGGGAAATGCAAATGAAACAATGAGATACCACCTGCATACCCACTAGAATGCTATAATCAATGGCAAGGGTATAGAGATACTGGCATTCTCCATACATTATTGTAAAATGTTACAGCCACTTTGGGAAACAGTTTGGTGATTTCTTAAAATGTTAACACATCCACGTGACATGTAACTCCACTACCAGTTCTACTCCTGGCAGCATGTACCCACACAAGAAAAATGAAAACATAACTCTACTTAAACACATGTGAATATTCATGGTGGCATTATTTAATACAGCACCAAACTGGAAACAGTCCAACTGTTCACCAATGGATAAACAGCATTTAGTATAGCCATACAGCCATACAATGGAATACTACTCAACAATTAAAAGGAACAGACTCCTGATACATGCTACAACATGGGTGAACCTCAAAACATTATGCAAAGTAGAAGAATCCAGGCACAAAAGACCATATATTTTATGATCCATTTATCGGAAATGTCCAGAAAAGATGTTTTTAGAAAGAGAAAGAAGCTTCATGGTTGCCAAGGGCTGGGGGTGGGAGTGGTAGTGGTGAATTGCAAATGAATACAAGGAAACATTTTTGCGATGATGGAAGTTTTCTAAAACTGGACTGCGGTGAGGATCACACAATTATAAGTTTATTAAATAAGTTGTATAGGGGCTTCCCCGGTGGTGTAGTGGTTGGGAGTCCGCCTGCCAATGCAGGGGACATGGGTTCGTGCCCCGGTCCGGGAGGATCCCACATGCCGCGGAGCAGCTGGGCCCGTGAGCCGTGGTCGCTGGGCATGCGCGTCCGGAGCCTGTGCTCCGCGACGGGAGAGGCCACAGCAGTGAGAGGCTCGCGTACCGCAAAAAAAATAAATAAAATAAGTTGTATAGTTCAGTGGAAGAATTTCATGATAAGGGAATTATACCTCAATAAAACTTTAAAAAATAAAATTATAAAAAATAGATGAGGTTTCTGCTCCCATGGAGTTTATAGTTTAGTGTTCAAAAGATAGCCACTAAACAATAATTACCTATATAATTGCATAGTTATTATCTAAGAGTTGCATAGTTATTGTGTGGTAAGTACTATACGGCAATTAGAGGGTATCATGAGAGACTGGTAACAAGACAGGCCCGACTGAGGAGTGACATTTTAGTTGAGATCCAAAGGATAAATAGTGGTTAACCAGAGAAAGGGAAGAACATTCTAGGAGAAGAACAGCAAGTGCTCAAGTGATGAGCAGGAAAGAATATGGTACATGGCACATATATAAACTGAAAGATTTGGAGGAAGAGACACTAAGATGAGGTTGAAGAGGTAAATAGAGGACACATAGTGTAGTCAGTGGGCCAACGTATGGAATTCTGTCTTGAATATAAGTGCAGTAAGGAATCAATGAAGCGAGAAGCAAGAACTACAGTCCTGCAGCCTGTGGAACAAAAACCACATTCACAGAAAGAAAAGATGAAAAGGCAGAGGGCTATGTACCAGATAAAGAAACAAGATAACACCCCAGAAAAGCAACTAAATGAAGTGGAGTTAGGCAACCTTCCAGAAAAAGAATTCAGAATAATAATAGTGAAGATGATCCAGGACCTCGGAAAAAGAATGGAGGCAAAGATCAAGAAGACACAAGAAATGTTTAACAAAGACCTCGAAGAATTAAAGTACAAACAAACACAGGTAAACAATACAATAACTGAAATGAAAACTACACTACAAGGAATCAATAGCAGAATAACTGAGGCAGAAGAACGGATAAGTGACCTGGAAGAATGGTGGAATTCACTGCTGCGCAACAGAAGAAAGAAGAAAGAATGAAAAGAAATGAAGACAGCCTAAGAGACTTCTGGGACAACATTAAACACAGTAACATTTGCATTATAGGGGTCCCAGAAGGGGAAGAGAGAGAGAAGGGACCTGAGAAAATATTTGAAGGGATTATAGTCAAAAACTTCCCTAACACGGGAAAGGAAATAGCCACCCAAGTCCAGGAACCGCAGAGAGTCCCATACAGGATAAACACAAGGAGAAACACGCAGAGACGTAGTAATCAAATTGGCAAAAATTAAAGACAATGAAAAATTATTGAAAGCAGCAAGGGAAAAACGACAAATAACATACAAGGGAACTCCCATAAGGTTAAGGTGATTTCTCAGCAGAAACCCTACAAGCCAGAATGGAGTGGCATGATATACTTAAAGTGATGAAAGGGAAGAACCTACAACCAAGATTACTCTACCTGGCAAGGATCTCATTCATATTCTATGGAGAAATCAAAAGCTTTACAGACAAGCAAAAGCTAAGAGGATTCAGCATCACCAAACCAGCTCTACAACAAATGCTAAAGGAACTTCTCTAAGTGGGAAACCCAAGAGAAGAAAAGGACCTACAAAAACAAACCCAAAACAATTAAGAAAACGGTAATAGGAACATACATATCGATAATTACCTTAAACGTGAATGGATTAAATGCTCCGACCAAAAGATACAGGCTTGCTGAATGGATACAAAAACAAGACCCATATATATGCTGTCTACAAGATACCCACTTCAGACCTAGGGACACATACAGACTGAAAGTGAGGGGATGGTAAAAGATATTCCATGCAAATGGAAATCAAAAGAAAGCTGGAGTAGCAATACTCATATCAGATAAAATAGACTTTAAAATAAAGAATGTTACAAGAGACAAGGAAGGACACTATATAATGATCAAGGGATCAATCCAAGAAGAAGATATAACAATTATAAATGTATATGCACCCAACATAGGAGCACCTCAATACATAAGGCAACTGCTAACAGCTATAAAAGAGGAAATCGACAGTAACACAATAATAGTGGGGGACTTTAACACCTCACTTACACCAATGGACAGATCATCCAAACAGAAAATTAATAAGGAAACACAAGCTTTAAATGACATAATAGACCAGATAGATTTAATTGATATTTATAGGACATTCCATCCAAAACCAGCAGATTACACTTTCTTCTCAAGTGCACACGGAACATTCTCCAGGACGGATCACATCTTGGGTCACAAATCAAGCCTCAGCAAATTAAGAAAATTGAAATCATATCAAGCATCTTTTCTGACCACAACGCTATCATATTAGAAATCAGTTACAGGGAAAAAAATGTAAAAAACACAAACACATGGAGGCTAAACGATACGTTACTAAACAACCAAGAGATCACTGAAGAAATCAAAGAGGAAATCAAAAAATACCTAGAGACAAATGAGAATGAAAACACGACGATCCAAAACCTATGGGATGCAGCAAAAGCCGTACTAAGAGGGAAGTTTATAGCTATACAAGCCTACCTCAAGAAACAAGAAACATCTCAAATAAACAATCTAACCTTATACCTAAAGGAACTAGAGAAAGAAGAACAAACAAAACCCAAAGTTAGCAGAAGCAGAGAAATCAGAGCAGGGCTTCCCTGGTGGTGCAGTGGTTGAGAGTCTGCCTGCCGATGCATGGGACACGGGTTCGTGACCCGGTCCGGGAAGATCCCACATTCTGCGGACTGGCTGGGCCCGTGAGCCATGGCCGCTGAGCCTGCGCATCTGGAGCCTGTGCTCCGCAATGGGAGGGCCACAACAGTGAGAGGCCTGCATACCGCAAAAAAAAGAAAAGAAAAGAAAAGAAAAATCTTCCAACAAACAGAAGTCCAGGACCAAATGGCTTCACAGGTGAATTCTATCAAACATTTAGAGAAGAGCTAACACCCATCCTTCTCAAACTCTTCCCAAAAATTGCAGAGGAAGGAACACTCCCAAACTCATTCTATGAGGCCACCATCACCCTGATACCAAAACCAGATAAAGATAGTACAAAAAAAATTACAGACCAATATTACTCATGAATATAGATGCAAAAATCCTCAACAAAATACTAACAAACAGAATCCAACAACTCATTAAAAGAATCATACACCATGTTCAAGTGGGATTTTTCACAGGGATGCAAGGATTTTTCAATATACACAAATCAGTCATTGTGATACACCATATTAACAAATGGAAGAAGAAATACCGTATGATCATCTCAATAGATGCAGAAAAAGCTTTTGACAAAATTCAACACCCATTTATGATAAAAACTCTCCAGAAAGTGGGCATAGAGGGAACCCACCTCAACATAATAAAGGCCATATACAACAAACCCACAGCAAACATCATTCTCAATGCTGAAAAACTGAAAACATTTCCTCTAAGATCAGGAACAAGACAAGGATGTCCAATCTCACACTCTTATTCAACATAGTTTTGGAAGTCCTAACCACGGCAATCAGAGAAGAAAAAGAAATAAAAGAATTACAAATTGGAAAAGAAGAAGTAGAACAGATGACATGATACTATACAAATAGAATCCTAGAGATGCCACCAGAAAACTACTAGAGCTGATCAGTGAATTTGGTAAAGTTGTAGGATACAAAATTAATGCACAGGAATCTCTTCCTTTCCTATACACTAATGTTAAAAAAATCTGAAAGAGAAATTAAGGAAGCACTGCTATTCACCATTGCAACAAAAAGAATAAAATACCTAGGAAGAAACCTACCTAGGGAGACAAAAGACGTGTATGCAGAAAACTATAAGACACTGATGAAAGAAATTAAAGATGATACAAACAGATGGAGAGATATACCATGTTCTTGGATTGGAAGAATCAATATTGTGAAAATGACTGTACTACCCAAAGCAATCTGCAGATTCAATGCAATCCCTATCAAATTACCAATGGCATTTTTCACAGAACTAGAACAAAAAATCTTAAAATTTATATGGAGACACGAAAGACCCCGAATAGCCAAAGCAGTCTTGAGGGAAAAAAACGGAGCTGGAGGAATCAGACTCCCTGACTTCAGACTATACTACAAAGCTACAGTAATCAAGAAAATATGGTACTGGCAGAAAAACAGAAGTGTAGATCAGTGGAACAGGATAGAAAGCCCAGAGATAAACCCACGCACTTATGGTCAACTAATCTATGACAAAGGAGCCAAGGATATACAATGGAGAAAAGACAGTCTCTTCAATAAGTGGTGCTGCGAAAACTGGACAGCTACATGTGAAAGAATGAAATTAGAACACTCCCTAACACCATACACAAAAGTAAACTCAAAATGGATTAGAGACCTAAATGTAAGACCGGACACTATAAAACTCTTAGAGGAAAACATAGGAAGAACACTCTTTGACATAAATCACAGCAAGACCTTTTTTGATCCACCTCCTAGAGTAATGGAAATAAAATAAAAAATAAACAAATGGGACCTAATGTAACTTCAAAGCCTTTGCACAGCAAAGGAAACCGTAAACAAGACGAAAGACAGCCCTCATAATGGGAGAAAATACTTGAAAACGAATCAATGGAAAATACTTGCAAATGAATCAATGGAATCAATCAATCTCCAAAATATATAAACAGCTCATGCAGCTCAATATTAAAAAAACAAACAACCCAATCCCAAAATGGGCAGAAGACCTAAATACGACATTTCTCAAAAGAAGACATTCAGATGGCCAAGAGGCACATGAAAAGCTGCTCAACATCACTAATTATTAGAGAAATTCAAATCAAAACTACAATGAGGTATCACCTCACACCAGTTAGAATGGGCATCATCAGAAAATCTACAAACAACAAATGCTGGACAGGGTGTGGAGTAAAAGGAACACTCGGGCTTCCCTGGTGGCGCAGTGGTTGACAGTCCGCCTGCCAATGCAGGGGACACGGGTTCATGCCCCTGTCTGGGAGGATCCCACATGCAAAAGAGCGGCTGGGCCCATGAGCCATGGCTGCTGAGCCTGCGCATCCCGAGCCTGTGCTCTTCAACGGGAGAGGCCACAGCAGTGAGAGGCCCACGTACCAAAAAGAAAAAAGAAAAAAATCTACAAACAATAAATGCTGGAGAGGGTGTGAAGAAAAGGGAACCCTCTTGCACTGTTGGTGGGAATGTAAATTGATATGGCCACTACGGAGAACAGTATGGAAGTTCCTTAAAAAACTAAAAATAGAATTACCATATGATCCAGCAATGCCACTAATGGGCATATACCCTGAGGAAACCGTAATTCAAAAAGACACATGCACCCCAATGTTCACTGCAGCACTATTTACAATAGCCAGGTCATGGAAGCAACATAAATGCCCATCGACAGATGAATGGATAAAGAAGATGTGGTACATATATACAATGGAATATTACTCAGCCATAAAAAGAACAAAATTGGGTCTTTTGTTGAGATGTGGATGGATCTAGTGACTGTCATACAGAGTGAAGTAAGTCAGAAAAACAAATATCGTATATTAACGCATATATGTGGAAGCTAGAAAAATGGTACAGTTGAACTGGTTTGCAGGGCAGAAATTGAGACACAGATGTAGAGAACAAACGTATGGACACCAAGGCGGGAAAGCGGTGGGTGGTGGGGGTGTGGGTGTGCTGAATTGGGTGATTGGGATTGACATGTATACACTGATGTGTATAAAATTGATGACTAATAAGAACCTGCTGTATAAAAAAATTAATAAAATAAAATTCAAAAAAAATGATGTGACGTATGTACACACACACACACACACACACAATGGAATATTACTCAACCGTAAAAAAAGAAAATTTGTCATTTGCAACAAGATGGATAAACCTAGAAGGTATTATACTAGTGAAATAAATCAGAGAAAGATAAATACCATATGATTTCACTTATGTGTGGAATCTAAAAACCAAAACAAATGAATAAATATAACAAAACAGAGTCATAGATAGAGAGAACAAAGAGGTGATTGCCGGAGACAAGTGGGGTTGGGAATAAGTGAAAGAGGAGAGGGATATTAAGAGATATAAACTTCCAGTTACAAAATAAATGTCACAGGGATGAAATGTACCGCATGGGGAATATAGTCAACAACATTTCAATAACTTTGTATGGTGACAGGTGGTAACTAGACTTAATCATAGTGATCATTCTGTACTGTACAGAAATATCAAATCACTATGTCGTGCACCTGGAACTAATATAGTCTTGTAGATTAATTATAATTCAGTAATAAAAAAGGAATTCATACAAAACTCCAACAGATAACTGGACAAAAGATAAACAGATAATTCACAAAGGAGGAAATACAACTAAACATAGAGGGCAATGTTTAACCTCACCATTGTGTGAGGTTAAAACAACTGAATGGAAGTTAAAACAATTGAATTACCATCTTTAATCTATTTTTCCTCTCATCAAATCAGTCCCACTCCCACTCCAGTGTTTTTAACTTAATAAATTTATTTAAAAAAAAGAAAGCAATGTGAGAGTATGTATTGTGACTGAAAATATTCACATTAGAAATTATAATGCAAAACAAAATTAAGAAAATTCTGAAAAAAAAGAGTAATTGAAAGGTTTAGAACTGACTTTGAAATATATTACAAACCTATGACTTAAAGCAATGTGGTACTTACAAATGAACAGATGAAATTAACAAACCAAAAAAAAAAAAAAAAGAGAAACCCACTAAATGCATGTAAGAACTTAGTATATATTAACAGTGGGTTTGGGCTTCCCTGGTGGCGCAGTGGTTGAGAGTCTGCCTGCCGATGCAGGGGACACAGGTTCGTGCCCCGGTCCGGGAAGATCCCACATGCCACGGAGCGGCTGGGCCCGTGAGCCACGGCCGCTGAGCCTGCGCGTCCGGGGCCTGTGCTCCGCAACGGGAGAGGCCACAGCAGTGAGAGGCCCGCGTACCACAAAAAAAAAAAAAAAAAAAAAAAA
>NW_020837948.1:2470234-2754377 GCF_003676395.1 Aethalodelphis obliquidens
GGGGGGAGAAAAAGGAAATATTAAAAAGTACTAGAAGGCAGAATGAGAGAATGTTACTTATAATCTTGAAACAGAAAACCTTCTTCAAATATAACAGAAACCTGGAAGGCATAAAAGAGCTCAACAAATATAGTACAAAAATATTAAAATATATCCTGGAAGTAGTATTAAACTGAGAAAATCTAGTAACCAACAAAATATGTTGGTTAAAATATGTTTAATTTCTTAAACATAGAGAGTACCAATACAGTAAGAAAAAGACCTAGACGATCAAGCGCTGGCAAATGGACAAAGGCCTGGGGTAGGAAGTTCACAGAAAAGGAAATGCAAATGGCTTTAAGTAGCATATACTAAAAGATACTCAAACTCAGTCATAACAAAAGAAATACAAATTAAGTTACGAGATAACCACTTTTCACCTGAGATTGGTAAAAAAAAAAAAAAAACCCACAAAACTTGAAAAAACATCAGGTACTCTCATTCACTTTTTTTTTGTTTGTTTGTTAGTACGCGGGCTTCTCACTGTTGTGGCCTCTCCCGTTGCGGAGCACAGACTCCGGACGCCCGGGCTCAGCAGCCATGGCTCACGGGCCCAGCCGCTCCGCGGCATGTGGGGTCTTTCCAGACCAGGGCACGAACCCACGTCCTCTGCATCGACAGGCGGACTCTCAACCACTGCGCCACCAGGGAAGCCTTCTCATTCACTTTTTAAAATTTAATTAATAATTTATTTTTGGCTACATTGGGTCTTTGTTGCTGCACACGGTCTTCTCATTGTGGTGGCTTCTCTTATGGCGGAGCCTAGGCTCTAGGCACGCAGGCTTCAGTAGTTGTAGCTCACGGGCTCTAGAGTTCAGGCTTCAGTAATGGTGGCACATGCGCTCAGCAGTTGTGGCTCACGGGCTGTAGAGTGCAGGCTCAGTAGTTGTGGCTCTCGGGCTTAGTTGCTCCACAGCATGTGGGATCTTCCTGGAGCAGGGCTCGAACCTGTGTCCCCTGCATTGGCAGATGGATTCTTAACCACTGCGCCACCAGGGAAGTCCCCTCTCATTCATTTTTGCTCAGAGTATAAAATGGTACAACCACTACAAAAGGTAATTTGGCAATATTTATCCAAATTAAAAATGCACACATCAGGCTTCCCTGGTGGCGCAGTGGTTGAGAGTCCACCTGCCAATGCAGGGGACGCGGGTTTGTGCCCCGGTCCGGGAGGATCCCACATGCCGTGGAGCGGCTGAGCCCGTGAGCCATGGCCGCTGAGCCTGCGGGTCTGGAGCCTGTGCTCCGCAGCGGGAGAGGCCACAACAGTGAGAGGCCCGTGTACTGAAAAAAAAAAAAAAAAAAAAGCACATATCAAAAACATCAAAATAACATTCTTTTTGACTTAGTATTTTCATTTGTAGAAATTTATTCTACAAATAAATGGTATGCTGACAAATGAATGAAGATATTTACTGTAGCAGTTTATAATAACAGAAGAGTGGAAACAACCTGAACAACCATCCATATGTGACTAATTAATAAATTGTAGGGAATTCCCTGGCGGTCCAGTGGTTAGGACTCCGTCCTTCCACTGAAGGGGGCATGGGTTCGATCCCTGGTCAGGGAACTAAGATCCCACAAGCTGCACGGCCAAAAAACAATTTAAAAATTTGTAGAAAATCCATAAAACAGAATGCCATAAGCTGTTCTTTTAAAATGGGGCAATTTTGTTTATGGTGCTATTTAATAATTTATAATACATATTAAGTATATAAGGTAAAAAGCGTCAAATAGTGTGTTTAGTAGCTAGCATTTGTATCTATATGTGTTTTTAAGTACATATAAATAATAAGTATTTTATTTTATGCTTATATATGTATAGAGTTTCTCTGAAAGGATATACTAGAAGCTGGTAACAATAATCAACTCCAAGGAACAACTGGGTAGCTGAGGAAGAGGAATGGAAAGGAGAGTTACTTTTCACTATATATCCTTTTGGAACTTTTTAATTTTATACCATATTCCAACATTGCTTATTCAAAAAATTAAACAGCTTAAAAAATAAGTAAGTTTTTTAAGGGATAAAATTTTTTTTTTAATTTCATGTTTTGAATTATAATCTGACTTTTTGATCTCTTTCCAAATGAAATAATCTCAATGTATGAAAAGTGTTATACTCAGAGATGTTTATTGTTACAGTATTTATAATAGCAAACAACTCAAACAGCAAAAGAATGGTAAAGGTAACAAAAGAAACATCATGTAACTATTAAAATAATCTCTATAAAATATATACTTAAATATAGCAATATTTATGGGATATGTGTTTATATGTAGTGATATAAAAAAATAAAATCTGGGCAAAGAAAAAAAAAACAGGACTAGTTTTTTTGAAACTAAACAGGATTAGTTTCATTGGAGATATAGGCTTTAAAAACCAAACCAAACCAAAACAAAACAAAACCAGTAATAGCAGCAGCTAATGTTTGAGCACTTACGCACCAAGCACTTTAAGAATTTTACATGCACTAATACATTTAATCCTAACAATATCCCTACTAGGTAGACAGTTGCCAATATACCTACATCTTATTGATGAGAATAAAGAGACTCAGAGAGAGGTTAGGTGTCTAGAGTCAGAGCTGAATCTAAGCAAGATGACTTGGGAGACCATGTTTAGGAAATGGAACCAGGAGTATCTTTTTCTTCTCTTCTTTACATTTTTCAGTAGTTTCAGGTTTCTTACTAAATGAAAATATACTATTTTCACAATGAAAAAAGACATATTAAAGAAATAACCTGTCAATCTTTTTCTTTTTGGTAAAAGTGGTAATGTTAGTGGGAAAGATTAAATCTTTTGTCTTCCAAAGGGGATTCCCTTTGAGAATGCTAACAAAGGCTAGAGATATTATTTTGGTATGGCTGGTATTAAAATAACCTTCCTTGATTATCTCAGATGGGTGGGAGTATCTATAAAGAAGGACCCCGGCTGACACTTGGCCCTGGACAATCATCCTAGGTCCTCATACTCAACCGTTCTTCCCCCTGAATGAGCAATGTTGAGGCCTCTAGGTATGTGAATAAATGTTTTCTGTTAAAAAAATTTAGATAGCATGAGAAACAAAAATGTTGAACACAATTCAAGTAAATAATTTTATCATTTGATTATATAAATTATATACAAAAACAATGCTCAGCAATGAAAGGATGCAATGACTGAAAATGTACTTAGGAAGAATTTTTTTTTAAGAGTTAAAACACAGCAAGAAAATAAGTACAACTGACCCTTGAGCAACATAGGTTTCAACTGCGGGGGGGTCCACTTACACGCAGATTTTTTCCAATAGTAAATACTACAGTACTACACAATCCACGACTGGCTGAACTCAGGATGCAGAATCACAGATACAGAGGAAATGAGGATACGAGGGTCTACTATAAGTTTTATGTCAGATTTTTGACGGCACAAAGGGTCAGTGCCCCTAACCCCGACTCTCAAGGGTCAACTATAATCAAAAGTTATACAAAATGAAGTATCTAAAATGTATATATAAAGTTTTTTTAAATGACTCTCAATATGTTTCAAAGAATATAATATTTTAACTATGAAAACTATAGACAATATTGTTTAGTATGAATAAAAAGATTTCTTACAAAAGGATCTGCTGGTTTTTGCTTACAAAGCTCTGAAAGTCCTTTAAGCAGAGTTGGCATTACGTGCACATTTAAATAGTCCTTAGCAGCTTGTCCAACTGGAATGGGCTCAACAATCACTGCAAATACAAATGATTAAAGCTAATATAAATGATGAAATATTACACAATCATTAAAAAGGACACCTTCAAATAAATTTTAACAGCATGAGAAATACTTAAGAGTTATTTTTTTTAAAAAAGGAAACAGAACTATATACCTAATATTTTGTTCAAAAACACACAAGCACACACATACAGAAAATAATAAGACTCATAAGACTGGCAAAAAAAACCCATCAAAATGCTGACAGTGCTCATACATAAGATTCCGATGATATTTTCAACAATCTCCTTTTCTGCATTTACATTTCCATGTTTTTTACAGTAAATACATAATGGACAATATTATGAAAAAGAAAAATATGAAGAATGTGTATAATCTAGGAGATTAATTCATCACAAAAATTAACTCCTGTCAACAAAATGGTAGGCATTTTGCAAAGTGTTACAGATACAACAGTGAATAATACATGCTTCTTGCTCTCTTACAGACTACTGAATATACACATAAAACCTATTTCTATAATACTCTGAATATTCCTGCTCTTATTTTTCAGGTTTAAAAATAAATAATGTAAGATTTAGGGAAATTTTAGTGTTTTCAGCTTTTTTGAACACTATGTAGGTGAACCAGACTTGCAGTACAACAAAAAATATATTTCTACCAGAAAGAAATGTGTAACTCTTCATAGGTCTTTTGAGGTTGATCTCCATCAATGTGCTTTTTTTTTTTTTAAATAAAATTTTTAATTTATTTTTGGCTGAGCTACGTTTTCATTGCTGGGCGCAGGCCTTTTCCAGTTGTGGCAAGTGGAACTACTCTTCGTTGTGGTGAACGGGCTTCTCACTGTGGTGGCCTCTCTTGTTGCAGAGCATGGGCTCTAGGTGCACAGGCTTCAGTAGTTGTGGCTCGCAGGCTCAGTAGCTGTGGCTCACGGGCTTAGTTGCTCCGTGGCATGTGGGATCTTCCCAGACCAGGGCTTGAACCATGTCCCCTGCATTGGCAGGCAGATTCTTAACCACTGCGCCACGACGGAAGTCCCAATGTGCTACTTTTGATAAAGATAAGAAAGCAAAGCGACTAGTCTCATGTGTTCAGATCTAAATCCTCACTGACTGAAGGCAAAGGAAGGTGGGAGGATAATTTCTGTATGACTGTATGTATATGTGTATAGGCTCAGTCTCAATGAGACAAAGACTAACAATGGGAGTCATTTGCCAGGATGCCATGAAGAGCTGGGAGAAGTCTCACAGGTATTGGGTAACAGGCTCCTTTCCTATTAGTCTCATGATAGTACCCTTTATTACACTGATTACTGTAATAATTTTGTTTCATTTTGATGATATAAATATTTGTCATCTGTCTCTTCTACTCTGTAAGACCATGTTAAGACAATGTTTATCATGTTCACTGGCCCCAGGTCCTTTTATACTATTTTAAACATGAAAATCTGAAAAAAAAAAAAAATTAATTAAAAAATAAAAATGAAAATCTGATTATATCGTTTTCATCCTTAAAATGCTTCACTGATTCCTTCTTTTTCTGTTTTTTTTCTTTTTTTTTTTGCAGTACGCAAGTCTCTCACTGTTGTGGCCTCTCCCGTTGCGGAGCACAGGCTCCAGACCCGCAGGCTCAGCGGCCATGGCTCATGGGCCCAGCCGCTCCGCGGCATGTGGGATCCTCCCAGACCAGGGCACAAACCCACGTCCCCTATATCGGCAGGCGGACTCTCAACCACTGCGCCACCAGGGAAGCCCCTGGTTTTTTTTTTATACAGCAGGTTCTTATTAGGTATCCATTTTATACATAGTAGTGTATACATGTCAATCCCAATCGCCCAATTCATCACACCATCACACCCCCCGCCACTTTCCCCCCTTGGTGTCCATACATTTGTTCTCTACATCTGTGTCTCAATTTCTGCCCTGCAAACCAGTTCATCTGTACCATTTTTCTAGGTTCCACATATATGCGTTAATATACAATATTTGTTTTTCTCTTCCTGACTTACTTCACTCTGTGTGACAGTCTCTAGATGCATCCACGTCTCAACAAGTGACTCAATTTCGTTCCTTTTTATGGCTGAGTAATATTCCATTTTATATATGTACCACATCTTCTTTATCCATTCATCTGTCGATGGGCATTTAGGTTGCTTCCATGACCTGGCTATTGTAAATAGTGCTGCAGTGAACATTGGGGTGCGTGTGCCTTTTTGAATTACGGTTTTCTCTGGGTATATGCACAGTAGTGGGATTGCTGGATCATATGGTAATTCTGTTTTTAGGTTTTTAAGGAACCTCCATAATGTTCTCCATAGTGGCCATATCAATTTACATTCCCACCAAGAGTGCAAGAGGGTTCCCTTTCCTCCACACCCTCCCCAGCATTTGTTGTTTGTAGATTTTCTGATGATGCCCTATCTAACTGGTGCTGTGATTTATTTCAAAGAGTGTTCTTCCTGTGTTTTCCTCTAAGAGTTTTATAGTGTCCGGTCTTACATTTAGGCCTCGAATCCATTTTGAGTTTATTTTTGTGTATGGTGTTAGGGAGTGTTCTAATTTCATTCTTTCACATGTAGCTGTCCAGTTTTCACAGCACCACTTATTGAAGAGACTGTCTTTTCTCCATTGTATATCCTTGGCTCCTTTGTCATAGATTAGTTGACCATAAGTGCGTGGGTTTATCTCTGGGCTTTCTATCCTGTTCCACTGATCTACACTTCTGTTTTTCTGCCAGTACCATATTTTCTTGATTACTGTAGCTTTGTAGTATAGTCTGAAGTCAGGGAGTCTGATTCCTCCAGCTCCGTTTTTTTCCCTCAAGACTGCTTTGGCTATTCGGGGTCTTTCGTGTCTCCATATAAATTTTAAGATTTTTTGTTCTAGTTCTGTGAAAAATGCCATTGGTAATTTGATAGGGATTGCATTGAATCTGCAGATTGCTTTGGGTAGTACAGTCATTTTCACAATATTGATTCTTCCAATCCAAGAACATGGTATATCTCTCCATCTGTTTGTATCATCTTTAATTTCTTTCATCAGTGTCTTATAGTTTTCTGCATACACGTCTTTTGTCTCCCTAGGTAGGTTTCTTCCTAGGTATTTTATTCTTTTTGTTGCAATGGTGAATAGCAGTGCTTCCTTAATTTCTCTTTCAGATTTTTTTAACATTAGTGTATAGGAAAGGAAGAGATTCCTGTGCATTAATTTTGTATCCTACAACTTTACCAAATTCACTGATCAGCTCTAGTAGTTTTCTGGTGGCATCTCTAGGATTCTATTTGTATAGTATCATGTCATCTGTTCTACTTCTTCTTTTCCAATTTGTAATTCTTTTATTTCTTTTTCTTCTCTGATTGCCGTGGTTAGGACTTCCAAAACTATGTTGAATAAGAGTGTGAGATTGGACATCCTTGTCTTGTTCCTGATCTTAGAGGAAATGTTTTCAGTTTTTCAGCATTGAGAATGATGTTTGCTGTGGGTTTGTTGTATATGGCCTTTATTATGTTGAGGTGGGTTCCCTCTATGCCCACTTTCTGGAGAGTTTTTATCATAAATGGGTGTTGAATTTTGTCAAAAGCTTTTTCTGCATCTATTGAGATGATCATACGGTATTTCTTCTTCCATTTGTTAATATGGTGTATCACAATGACTGATTTGTGTATATTGAAAAATCCTTGCATCCCTGTGAAAAATCCCACTTGAACATGGTGTATGATTCTTTTAATGAGTTGTTGGATTCTGTTTGTTAGTATTTTGTTGAGGATTTTTGCATCTATATTCATGAGTAATATTGGTCTGTAATTTTTTTTGTACTATCTTTATCTGGTTTTGGTATCAGGGTGATGGTGGCCTCATAGAATGAGTTTGGGAGTGTTCCTTCCTCTGCAATTTTTGGGAAGAGTTTGAGAAGGATGGGTGTTAGCTCTTCTCTAAATGTTTGATAGAATTCACCTGTGAAGCCATTTGGTCCTGGACTTCTGTTTGTTGGAAGATTTTTCTTTTCTTTTCTTTTCTTTTTTTTGCGGTATGCAGGCCTCTCACTGTTGTGGCCCTCCCATTGCGGAGCACAGGCTCCAGATGCGCAGGCTCAGCGGCCATGGCTCACGGGCCCAGCCAGTCCGCAGAATGTGGGATCTTCCCGGACCGGGTCACGAACCCGTGTCCCATGCATCGGCAGGCAGACTCTCAACCACTGCACCACCAGGGAAGCCCTGCTCTGATTTCTCTGCTTCTGCTAACTTTGGGTTTTGTTTGTTCTTCTTTCTCTAGTTCCTTTAGGTATAAGGTTAGATTGTTTATTTGAGATGTTTCTTGTTTCTTGAGGTAGGCTTGTATAGCTATAAACTTCCCTCTTAGTACGGCTTTTGCTGCATCCCATAGGTTTTGGATCGTCGTGTTTTCATTCTCATTTGTCTCTAGGTATTTTTTGATTTCCTCTTTGATTTCTTCAGTGATCTCTTGGTTGTTTAGTAACGTATCGTTTAGCCTCCATGTGTTTGTGTTTTTTACATTTTTTTCCCTGTAACTGATTTCTAATATGATAGCGTTGTGGTCAGAAAAGATGCTTGATATGATTTCAATTTTCTTAATTTGCTGAGGCTTGATTTGTGACCCAAGATGTGATCCGTCCTGGAGAATGTTCCGTGTGCACTTGAGAAGAAAGTGTAATCTGCTGGTTTTGGATGGAATGTCCTATAAATATCAATTAAATCTATCTGGTCTATTATGTCATTTAAAGCTTGTGTTTCCTTATTAATTTTCTGTTTGGATGATCTGTCCATTGGTGTAAGTGAGGTGTTAAAGTCCCCCACTATTATTGTGTTACTGTCGATTTCCTCTTTTATAGCTGTTAGCAGTTGCCTTATGTATTGAGGTGCTCCTATGTTGGGTGCATATACATTTATAATTGTTATATCTTCTTCTTGGATTGATCCCTTGATCATTATATAGTGTCCTTCCTTGTCTCTTGTAACATTCTTTATTTTAAAGTCTATTTTATCTGATATGAGTATTGCTACTCCAGCTTTCTTTTGATTTCCATTTGCATGGAATATCTTTTACCATCCCCTCACTTTCAGTCTGTATGTGTCCCTAGGTCTGAAGTGGGTATCTTGTAGACAGCATATATATGGGTCTTGTTTTTGTATCCATTCAGCAAGCCTGTATCTTTTGGTCGGAGCATTTAATCCATTCACGTTTAAGGTAATTATCGATATGTATGTTCCTATTACCGTTTTCTTAATTGTTTTGGGTTTGTTTTTGTAGGTCCTTTTCTTCTCTTGGGTTTCCCACTTAGAGAAGTTCCTTTAGCATTTGTTGTAGAGCTGGTTTGGTGATGCTGAATCCTCTTAGCTTTTGCTTGTCTGTAAAGCTTTTGATTTCTCCATAGAATATGAATGAGATCCTTGCCAGGTAGAGTAATCTTGGTTGTAGGTTCTTCCCTTTCATCACTTTAAGTATATCATGCCACTCCATTCTGGCTTGTAGGGTTTCTGCTGAGAAATCACCTTAACCTTATGGGAGTTCCCTTGTATGTTATTTGTCGTTTTTCCCTTGCTGCTTTCAATAATTTTTCATTGTCTTTAATTTTTGCCAATTTGATTACTACGTGTCTCTGCGTGTTTCTCCTTGTGTTTATCCTGTATGGGACTCTCTGCGGTTCCTGGACTTAGGCGGCTATTTCCTTTCCCGTGTTAGGGAAGTTTTTGACTATAATCCCTTCAAATATTTTCTCGGGTCCTTTCTCTCTCTCTTCTCCTTCTGGGACCCCTATAATGCAAATGTTGTTGTGTTTAATGTTGTCCCAGAAGTCTCTTAGGCTGTCTTCATTTCTTTTCATTCTTTCTTCTTTCTTCTGTTGTGCAGCAGTGAATTCCACCATTCTGTCTTTCAGGTCACTTATCCGTTCTTCTGCCTCAGTTATTCTGCTATTGATTGCTTCTAGTGTAGTTTTTTTTTTTTTTTTTTTTTTTTTTTTGGCAGTATGCGGACCACTCAATGTTGTGGCCTCTCCTGTTGCGGAGCAGAGGCTCCGCATGCACAGGCTCAGCAGCCATGGCTCACGGGCCCAGCTGCTCCATGGCATGTGGGATATTCCTGGACTGGGGCACGATCCTGTGTCCCCTGCATTGGCAGGCGGACTCTCAACCACTGTGCCACCAGGGAAGCCCTAGTTTAGTTTTCATTTCAGTTTTTGTATTGTTCATCTGTGTTTGTTTGTACTTTAATTCTTCTAGATTTTTGTTAAACATTTCTTGCATATTCTCGATATTTGCCTCCATTCTTTTTCTGAGGTCCTGGATCATCTTCACTATCATTATTCTGAATTCTTTTTCTGGAAGGTTGCCTATCTCCATTTAGTTGTTTTTTGGGGGTTTTATCTTGTTCCTTCATCTGGTACGTAGCCCTCTGCCTTTTCATCTTGTGTATATTTCTGTGAATGTGGTTTTTGTTCCACAGGCTGACGGATTGTAGTTCTTCATGCTTCTGCTGTCTGCCCTCTATCACATCTTTTTAATCTGTTCATATATTGACTTAGGTTGCTTCCCTATCTTGGCTATTGTAAATAATACTGCAATGAACATAGGGGTGCATATATGTTTTCAAATTAGTGTTTTTGTTTTCTTCAGAAAAGTACCCAGAAGCGGAATTGCTAGATCATATGGTAGTTGTGATTCTAACTTTTTGAGGAACCTCCGTATTGCTTTCTGTAGTGGCTGTATCAATTATTTATATTCCCACCAACAGTGCACCAGGGTTCCCTTTTCTCCATATCCTTGCCAACATTTGTTATTTTTTCTTTTTGATGATAGCCATTCTAATTGATGTGAGGTAATATCTCCTTGTGGTTTTGATTTGCATTTCCTTGATGATTAGCGATGTTGAGCATCTTTGCATGTGTCTGTTGGCCATCTGTTTGTCTTCCTCAGAAAAATGTCTATTCAGGTTCTCTGCCCATTTTTAAATTCATTTTTTGTTTTTTTGATGTTGAGTTGTATGAGTCACTTGTATATATTGAATATTAACCTTTTATCAGGTATATTGTTTGCAAATACCTCCTCCCATTCAGTAGGCTGCCTTTTCATTTTGTTGATAGTTTCCTTCACTGTTCAGAAGTGTTTTAGTTTTATGTCGTCCCATTTCGGGTTTTTTGCTTTTGTTTCCCTTGACTGAGGAGATACATTCAAAAATATATTTCTAAAAGTACAACATTGTGAATCAACTATAGTTCAATAAAATTTTTCAAAAATATATTGCTAAGACTGATTTCAAAGTGCATAATGCCTGTGTTTTCTTCTAGGAATTTTATGGTTTCCTGTCTGCATTTAATTCTTTATTCCATTTTTAGTTTGTTTTTGTATATGGTGTGAGAGAGTAGTCCAGTTTGATTCTTTTGCATGTAGCTGTTCAATTTTCCTAAAACCATTTATTGAAGAGACTGTCTTTTCCCCATTTTATTTCCTGTCTCCTTTGGCATAGATTGATTGACCATATAAGTGTGGGTTCATTTCTGGGCTGTCTGTTCTTTTCCATTGATCTATGTGTCTGTTTTTGTGCCAATACCATACATTTTATTATTTTATTTTATTTTATCTTTTTTGACCATGCTGCACGGCATGTATGGTGTGAGATAGGGGGTCCAACTTCATTCTTTCGCATGTGGAAATCCAGTTTCTTAGTACCATCTGTTGAAGAAACTATATCTTCTCCACTGAATGGACTTGATACCATTGTCAAAAATCAGTTGACCATATATATATGGGTTTATTTCTGGCTCTCAATTCTATTCCATTGATCTATATGTATATCTATATGCCACACTGTTTTGATTACTGTAGCTTTATAGAAGATATTGAAATTGGGAAGAACAAATTCTACAGCTTGATTTTTTTCTTTTTTCATGATTGTTTTGGCTATTTGGAGCTCCTTGAAATTCCATATGAATTTGAGGATTGTCTTTTCCTTTTCTGCAAAAACAACTGTTGGAAATTTGATGGGGATTGTGTTGAATCTATAGATCACTTTGAGTAATATTGACATCTTAGCATCTGAACGTTATTAAATCTATCCATGGACATGGGATGTCTTTCCATTTATTTAGGTTTTTAAATTTCTTTTGGCATTGTTTTATAATTTTCAGGACACGAGTTGGTTAAATTTATTCCTAGATGTTTTTTCCAAATCCATTATAAATGAATGTGATTTCCTAATTTCCTTTTTGAATCATTCATTGCTGATATATGGAAACACAACTGATTTTTTTGTATTGATCTTGTAACCTACAACTTTGCCATATTAATTTATTAGCACTAGTAGCTTTCTTTGATTCTTTGGGATTTTTTAATACAGGCATACCATGAAGATGTTGTGGGTTAGGTTCCAGACCACCACAATTAAGCAAGTATTGCAGTAAAGCAAGTCATACAAATTTTTTGGTTTCCCAATGGGTATAAAAGTTATGGTTACACTATTCTATAGTCAATTAAGTGTGCAACAATACCTTATTGCTAAAAAATGCTAGCCATCATCTGAACCTTCAGTGAGTCATAATTTTTTTGCAATAGTAACATTAAAGATCCCTGATCATAGACCACTATAACAAATATAATAATAATGGAAATGTTTGAAATACTGTGAGAATTAGCAAAACATGACATGGAGACAGTGAGCAAATACTGTTAGAAAAATGGTGCCAATAATCTTGCTCTTGCTCAATGCAGAGTGATCAAAAATCTTCAATTTGTACAAAAAAAAATGCACTATCTGCAAAGTGCAGTAAACTGATGGAGATCTGCCTATATATAATAGGGTCATGTCATTTGTGAATGGACATAGTTTTACCTTCCTTTCCAGTTTGGATCTATACTTGACAATATTGCATAATGTAAAACTTATTGTTTCAATTTTTTTAATTAATTTATTTATTTTTGGCTGTGTTGGCTCTTTGTTGTTGCACACAGGCTTTCTCTAGTTGCGGCGAGTAGGGGCTACTCTTCCTTGTGGTGGGCGGGCTTCCCATTGTGGTGGCTTCTCTTTTTACAGAGCACAGGCTCTAGGCACATGGGCTTCAGTAGTTGTGTCACACACAGACTCAGTAGTTGTGGCTCACGGGCTCTAGAGTACAGGCTCAGTAGTTGTGGCACACGAGCTTAGTTGCTCTGCAGCATGTGGGATCTTCCCGGACCAGGTTTCAAACCCGTGTCCCCTGCATTAGCAGGTGGATTCTTACCCACTGCACCACCAGGGAAGCCCCTTGTTTCAATTTTTAATGCTCATTTTCTTATTATTCTTAAAGTGATTTTGGAAACTGTTTTAAATTGAAATAGTATATATTGAAGAAATATGTAATCATTAATTAACGTAAGGGTTTTTTTTTTCTTTTTTCCATAGATTTGGCTGGCTGATTGGTTGCTGAAAAATAATCCCAACAAACCCAAACTTTGTCATCATCCAGTTGCAGAAGAACCTTATTAAAATAAAGCTCTCAAAGAACAAATCACGAACTCTCTCACTGTAAAAGGCATGCTTCTACTTAAGAAAGAAGTAACTCCTAAGGGTTTAAGTAACTACATGTGACATAAATTATTTCTTAAAAATAAATTTTAAAAGAATAACTATTTCATGCAGCAGATAACATTATCTAAAGTAAAATATTGGTTTAGGGTGTGATTTTTTTTAATAAGAAAATTGTATTAGCAGGATTTAGAATGTCAACAAAGTAACTGCAACTTTTTATTTTTACAGTTACAAAGTGGTATTCAGTTAAGAGAACAACAATTCATATAGGATGCAACAGAGACAACTGAAGATAATAAGATACCATTTCTATATATAACTGATTTTTGCTGTGCACCAACAAGAACCTACTTTAAATTTCTCTGCCAATTTACAACCTCCATAATGTACTAGGCAAGGTTAGTAGCTATTGAAAATACCACCAGGACAGGGGTAGCTAAAGACACATTTGGTAGTATGTTAACTATACACAAAAGACACTATACAGTTTAAAAACAAGTTTTGCACAGCTTTACAGTGCAAGACATGGTCCTCCATCTCTCTGAGGACTTTTGGAAAACTCTGAGAAGGTGACTGGGTACTTCTTGTGCTCCTTCTGACAAGTTTGCCCAAAGAATGCATATGATGGTGCTTCTCGGTCTCTTAGGATATCCTTTCCCATATTTAGTTATTTTTCCTCCGTGAGTCACAGTCATCCAGTGCCCATCTGGCTCTCACTTGCCCTGGTGCTGTCTCTGTGGAGGAGCTCATTGTGTTGCAATGGCTGTCGATTTAGGATATGATTTTAACAATGATGTAAGCATTAAGTAATAGAAGGCTGACGTAAGATATTGCTTATTATTTTTTAATTTCGAGAAGATATGGAATTTTCGTTATATTTTCCCTAGCCTATATCTACATGCATAATTAATGCATAGTTCAGACAGCTGAGTTTAAAAAGTATAAGTATATAAATAATTACGGGTTTTTTCCGCTATCCAATAGTAGAGTGTTCCTATGAAACCTTTCGTAAGCTGAAAGGGTGTAATGTGAAGAATCAATTACCTTAGTTCACAAGTTGCTAACAGATTCACAGAATCAATTGGGATAAAGGCCAGGTGTTCACTGACAGTTCAAAGCTATCACGGCTTAATGCTGGGATGCTGAGTGTAGTTCCCTAGGAATGATATTCGTGGTGCTACTCTTGTTGCTCGCTGTGCGCACTGCCTCTGAATTGGCTCATTGCAAAACAAATAGTTCTGTTTTCCCTTTTTGCCTTTTATCATAAAAGCAAAAATCCTCTTCAGATTTCTTTTGGTTAGTGAAAACAGATACGAATGCAGGTCTTTCGTAAGAGCAAAGTGGCATCAAGTGAACTTTCAGAAAGGGGGGCTACCTATATTTAGTAAAATGAAAATGGTTAGAACTCAATTATAGTTTTAACCAGTCATATATAATTATTTCCTCAACATTAATAAGTGCCCTACAAGGGTGACCGACAGTAGCATGACAACTCATTTCTGGTTGTATCACTGAAAGTCCTGCATGCTTTGAGGCCCCTTAATCCTTCACAAAATGGAATGATTGGTCCCTCTACCAAAGTCTTTAGGTTAATATTTCTCAATTATGTTTTTGTGATGAAATGCTAGTTTTCAAAAAATGAAAAATTCTCAGTTATTAAAGAAATTTTAATTTACTTAAAAAAAGATACAAGTTGTAAAAGACTTTTTTTAAGAGTAAATAATTAAACTGGCCTCATCTCTTCAGAAAGGCAATGTCATTATAAAACAAAAAATGGAAATGGGGAAGACCAAAGAAACACCTTAACCAAAAGCAATGAGTAGCTCTTGCCTAAAAAAAACATCTATAGAAGACCTTTGGGGGGACAATTAAGGAGATTTAGATATGGACTAAATATTAGGTGATATTAGGGAATAATTGCTAAATTTCAAAGGGTCAAAATGATATGGCCATAAAAGGAGAATATCATGTTTAGGTTATGCATTCTGAAATTTCTAGGGGAAATTTTTTGATGTTTGCAACTTATTTTCAAATGGTTCAGCAAGAAATATTTTTATACATGTAAAGATAAAGCAAAGTTAACAAAATATTAACAATTGTTCAGTCTAGGTGGTGGGCACTCTAGTGTACTATTCTTTCAACTTTTCTGTGCTTTAAAACTATTCACAAATGAAGTTGGGGAAAAAAGATCTGTATGTTATTATCAAAAGCTGGTGATCAGTTTTTCACATTGTTGATAGGGAAACATTCAGATACTATATAGCTCTTGATTTGATATAAAAATTACATATACTAATCATCTATGATGTGTTTTAGCCAAACATGTGTACCTTAAAATTATCAAGCCTTTAGGCCCACCTTCCTGCTTACAGTAGTAGGAAATAATGTGGCCATCTGAATGATACCATAAAGAAGCAAAAATTTACAAGATGTGATGTTCTGTAAGACAACTGCCTTGGTCTTTCAACAAATTGGTATTATGAGAAAAGGAACTCTTTTAGATTAACAGAGATGTGAGATACATAATCAGAATCAACACTAGTTTCTAGATCGAACCCACATTTATGCAGACAAGCTGCAAAGGACATTTTGAAAAAATTTTTATTTATTTATTTATTTATATTTGGCTGTGTTGGGTCTTCGTTTCTGTGCGTGGTCTTTCTCTAGTTGCGGCGAGCGGGGGCCACTCTTCATTGCGGTGCACAGGCCTCTCACTGTCGCGGCCTCTCTTGTTGCAGAGCACAAGCTCCAGGCGCGCAGGCTCAGCAGTTGTGGCTCATGGGCCTAGTTGCTCCACGGCATGTGGGATCTTCCCAGACCAGGGCTCGAACCCGTATCCCCTGCACTGGCAGGCAGACTCTCAACCACTGCGCCACCAGGGAAGCCCTGCAAAGGACATTTTTGAGATAACTGGGAAGATTTGAATCTAGACTGAGTATTAGATACAATGAAAATGTGTTGTCTTGGAAGGTAAAGATTGTTAACTGAGAAGACATGTTACGAAGCAATATGTACAGTGAGATCTTACTTTTTTTAAAATAAATTTATTTTATTTATTTTATTTTTGGCTGCACTGGGTCTTCATTCCTGTGTGTGGGCTTTCTCTAGTTGTGGCGAGCGGGGTCTACTCTTTGCTGAGGTGCGCGGGCTTCTCCTTGCCATGGCTTCTCTTGTTGCGGAGCACAGGCTCTAGGTACGCAGGCTTCAGCTGTGGTTCATGGGCTCAGTAGTTGTGGCTCACGGGCTCTAGAGTGCAGGCTCAGTAGTTGTGGCGCACGGGCTTAGTTGCTCCGTGGCATGTGGGATCTTCCTGGACCAGGGCTTGAACCTGCGTCCCCTGCATTGGCAGGTGGATTCTCTTTTTTATAAAGTTTTAAAATTTTAATTTATTATTATTATTTTTTTGGCTGTGTTGGGTCTTTGTTTCTGTGCATGGGCTTTCTCTAGTTGCGGCGAGCAGGGGCCACTCTTCATCGTGGTGTATGGGCCTCTCACTATCGCAGCCTCTCTTGTTGCGAAGCACAGGCTCCAGATGCGCAGGCTCAGTAGTTGTGGTTCGCAGGCCTAGTTGCTCCACGGGATGTGGGATCTTCCCAGACCAGGGCTCGAACCCGTGTCCCCTGCATTGACAGGCAGATTCTCAACCACTGCACCACCAGGGAAGCCCTGGCAGGTGGATTCTTAACCACTGTGCCACCAGGGAAGCCCAGTGAGATCTTACTTTGATAAAGAAATACATATATATGTGTGGAATAAGATGTAGAAGGGCGCCCACTCAAATGTTATTATATAATCTCTGGATGGTGGGAATACACTGATTTTCTTATTTTTGCTTAGCTGTATTTTAATTTTTCTACAGTGTTCATATTACTGCTTTTGTCATTTTTTAAGGGTTTAAAAAGATAAATGTTTTAATGGTTGTCAGCATTAAAAGGGTTAGCAACACTTCCTTATTAATAGACTATCTTTAAGCTATCTAGAGCCATGATGTTTTACAAGTTCTCAGTCATGGTGTTTATATGAATTTTTGGACATATTCCTCCTGGGACTGGTGTGCCCACTGTATTTCAAAACACCTTTAACATCGTGTTGGGAAGACAAACTAAAATCTTAAAAACAAAGGTAAATAGTGGATGGCTATATTTTGAGCAATGGTCAAGAGCATATAGGAAAAAGCAAATAGTTTTTACAATGAGATTCCAGCTTCAGGAAGTCATTTCCACCACAAGAGCCTCCTCTTGTGCAAAAAAGAGGCAGCACTGTGTATGGCAGAAAAATTCTATACTGGAAGTCAGCTTCAGTCGCCAAACCTGCCATTTGTTTTTGGGTTTTTTTTAAGTGGAAGAAAAAAATAGAGAAAACAGACTAATTTGAGATACATTTTGGAGGAAAAATAGATAAAAATACATGCAGATGGAAAACAATGTAGTTAGCCATAGGATTTTTAAACTTGGGACACATTTGAGGTCATTATTTCATGGGCCAGAACTGGAAAGTATAGCATAGAATGAATAAGAAAATGAGAAGACTGCCTTCTGACATAACCTGTTAGGTGGTATCAAAGTCCTGTGTACACATTTGTTATTGTTAAGTAGTGGTGGTTTAATGCATTTCTCTTGCACTGAATGATAGTGTGGTATTCTGGTTAAAAAAGATATACCACTTCATTTAGTTTCTTTCTCTAGGACTCAAAGAGATCATAGAAAAAAGCAAGCAAGCATGCAGCTCTCTTATGACTTGGGACTAAACAGAAGTTTAGATTTTTCTTTACTTCTTTAGAAGTTTAGATCTGGGATGACATGTAGAAGCCCCCCCCCGCCCATTTGGAGAACCCAGGGCAATAGTTTATCTGCCCTGGCTTAAGGGTGCCACAGATTAGCTTGATTTGAAAGTGTCACAGATACTTTCTAGAAGTACTTTTCCATCTCAGAAATACTGCCACTTCTCTCTTGTTGTTAACTCTATGTAAGAACTATTTAGATTAAGCTTTGAATTTTCATTCAGAGATGGCTCAATTCTTCTTTGTTTGCTACTTCTTTGACTTTAGGTGCTTATCTTGGGTTCTTTATTTTTGTTAGTCCCCTTACTAATAACATTCACTGTACTAACTTTGCACCTTTCATTTACTTTACAGAAGTTAACTAAATCTCAGAAACTCCCTGGCTTATGAGAGCCTTTAGTAGAGAAGTTCACTTCTAAATGTAGAGTCCAATGATTTTTGGCAATTTCAGATAAATACTGTAAGGGAGATAGCTTTCTCCCACCTCATTGAAGGACATGACTAAAGAAAAAAATCTTTGTGGAGCAGTCCAGCATAGTTTTCCTATTAAATTAACTACATACTTTAGTCCATTGGAAAGGGGAGATTACTAAATATGATGTCTGTTCCTTTCCTGCTTCCAGGATGACCCAGAAAGTTCTCTCCCCTCATCCAAATCAAGGGTTGATGACACTGCTGTGATTGATGCCTTTTGTTCCCAGACCAAATTGTTTTTTATAGCCCACCCCCTGCCAGCACTTTCCAAAGTGCCACTGCCATCAGCTCCTGAGGGAGCCCCTTCCTCAGGCTTCCTGGTCAGCAGCTGCACTGTGATGGCAGGGAGCTCGGAATGGGAGGAGAAAGCAGCTTGCAGACAAATGGGCAGCTAATCCAACCAACAGCCCATCACTAGAACCATAAAAAAAAATTCCTTTTTTCCCCCGCTTGCCTCATCTGCATTTCTTGGCTGAGACGGCGATGGAATGCTCCTTGGAAAAGTTATGGCTTCACATAAAGCAATCTCAAATTTCCCTCCCTTTTTTTTCTTTCTCAAACAATTCTACTTAGCCCAATATTGTCAAATCACTACAGACCTTACCAGTAGTAAAAGGACAATAAGGGAATAGTAGGAACAACTTTATGCTTATAAATTTGACAAATTAGGTGAAATAGACAAAGTCCTTTAAAGACACAGCTACCAACAATGTGTCAACCTAAACTACAATTTCTGGATCCTTCTTTAAACTTTCTGTCATCATTGTTTGGATCTCTCAGTGCTCAACTTTTTAGTTTTGAAGCAGCCCTACTGAACTTACTTAGTAAGCATTCTCAGCTGTTCTACTAAGATCTAGTTACTTTTCAGCTCAAGTTTTCTAATTTTGGGATAGAGAGGGTAAAGCTATTTTTTAAGAATAAGCATCTCAGGGGTTAATAAATCTTATTTTAATCAGGATTATAAAATCCTGATCCTTCTGGGTGGCCTTTATGTTGGGGCCAGAATGACAGCCTCTCTGGTCTTTATCTAGTGTTCCTAGTCCTTGCCAATGTGAGAACATTTCAAGGCGTCTTTAACATATATATGTGGTTAGAGCCTCTTGCACCATAAAACGGTTAGCCACGGACCCACATAAAACAGTCAGTCTACAATGAGGTTGAAGCTTTCGAAACAAGCACATCCTTTTCAGTGGTGCTTGCTTTTATAATGTGTCATTTAGCAAATGGACTGTGAAGAATTAGTCATGCCAAACTTCTAACCATCAGATGACTAGCTACAGACTAAACATCCCAGATGAAAATTTTTAGATTTTAAAGCTTCAGTCTTTCAAAGTTCAATTAAAATAAAATATTTACTAGGAACCCCAAGTTCTAGTCTAACTTGTTTGCACATTTCAGAGATACAAGTTCAACACGTAAGTAGCAAACCATTATGAGTTCCTTCATGCCTCTCAGGGATGGTTTGAGAAAATGGATTATTTGAAACCACTGTAATCTTTGTGGTAAGAAACACAATATACTAAGTTAAGTCAAAATGTAATATTTTTAGGCACATTAGTGAAATCACATTGTTATATTCCTCTTTCTGTTGCTAATATTGTACGTCCAACCTGAACACACTCTTGTATTTAGGAAGCCAGACCCTTTGTCTAGCTTCCTGTAGGTCTGGGTGCCCTCAACCTGTCCTCAGCTCTTCAGTAGTTACCTAGGTCTGAGGCCTGACCCTGGGATCTCCTATGCCATCTGAGCTGACCTTTTCACTGGATTCCATGCACTGGTATCTTCTTAGAATACTCTTCTTCCTTTTTAGAGCTCTATTATTTTAAAATTCTCCTCATCTTTTTTCCTGTCCTCATCTTGATCATTTCCCTTTATCTTTATCAGTGAGTTCAGTATTCTTGACCATAAGCTGCTATAAAGATCTTGATATGTCAGTTATATTGCAATATGATTTTTAAAAAGATTTTGAAATTATGAAGCACATCACAGAGTGAAAGAGTTAAAGAGAGTGTGCCAACGTGTTTTCTTCCTATTCAGTTTGGTCAGGGGAACCCAAGTTGAATAGACATTGTCCGTATAGAAAACAGGTTTCCTACTTCCATGGGTAGCTGTTTGAAATTAATGTTCACTACTTTGTGACAATCAACAAATACTTATTATCTTGTATATATATAATATGCTGGAAAAATATTTTATAGTTGTTAATCTGGCATTCAGGGCTCCCACAGACTGGTCAATGCTTATCTTTCCAAACATATATCCTCAGAACTTGCCGTATGGACACTGTTCTAGCTAGAGTGTTTGGTTTGCTCGCCTTGCCCATTCCTAATTCTGTTCATTTGCTAAAGCCATTCTTTGCTTTACTCTGTCATCCTACATCACAAACACTGAAGATTCTCCTATTCTTTTATGCTTGTATAATTCCTAGCCTAGGAGACAATGTCATATAGTTTTGCTCTAATACAGCTTAATTGCTGACTTATCTGGCACTTAATAATATACTCCTTTGACATAATGTACTGGACATATGGTGAAATGGTTTAGCATTTGGCCTTTGGAAACAGCAAAGCAGTTTTCTATCATAACTCCATGACTTCCTAGCTCTGTGACTGTGGAAAAATTTGCTTAACCTCTCTGAGTCTGTTTCCTCCTCTCTCTACTGGGGATAATGATAATACCTACCTTACAGGGTTGTTTTAAGGATTAAATGTGTAAAAGTACCTAACAGTGCCTTGTGACACAGAGTAAGCACTCAGTTAAAGTTAGCTATTATTTTTTACCTCAGGTCTTTTTCTTTAAACTTATATATGGACTCTCTTCGCATCATTAATGGAAGGATTACTATCTGTCGTTACCTGTTATGTGCCAAGCACTGTGCTAAGCACTTTCACTTATGTTATCTTAATCCTCACAACAATCTTGAAGTTAAAACGATTTGATGGGGGCTTCCCTGGTGGCGCAGTGGTTGAGAGTCCACCTGCCGATGCAGGGGACACGGGTTCGTGCCCCGGTCCAGGAAGATCCCACATGCCATGGAGCGCCTGGGCCCGTGAGCCATGGCCGCTGAGCCTGTGCGTCCGGAGCCTGTGCTCTGCAACGGGAGAGGCCACAACAGTGAGAGGCCCGCGTACCGCAAAAAAAAAAAGAAAAAAAAAACCCAAACAATTTGATGTAGAGGCCATATCTGGGAATTATTAGAGCTGGGGTTTTGAACTTAATTATATTTGGCTCTAAAGCCTTTCCATTACTTAATGGTGGTTCTTCATAGACATGGGAAACTTCTTGTTTTTCTCATAGGGCCAACTGAGTGTTGTGTATAAACCAAGTTCATTCATTTAATGGATTTATTGTGTATAAATTAATGAAGTGGGACTTGGGGCTTTACTCCATTTATGCTATTGCTTTTTGTGGCTGACAGTCATAGGTTTTCTTCCTTCTTCACTCAGAAAGTGCTTCCAAACCCCTTTTCATTCTCCGTATTACTAAAGGCACTGATACCTTTATTTACACTTAACCACTACATGCTCTTGCACATCAACTTTATAAAAAAAAAAAAGCTTTGCTAATTTTATTTATTTATTTATTTTTTTAAAGGGAACTTACTTTATTTATTTATTTTTGGCTGCATTTGGTCTTCACTGCTGCGTGGGCTTTCTCTAGTGCGGTGAGCAGGGGCTACTCTTCATTGCGGTGCATGGGCTTCTCATAGCAGTGGATTCTCTTGTTGCAGAGCATGGGCTCTAGGCATGCAGGCTTCAGTTGTTGTGGCACGAGGGCTTAGTAGTTGTGGCTCCCAAGCTCTAGAGTGCAGGCTCAGTAGTCGGGGCACATGGGTTTAGTTGCTCCGCGGCATGTGGGATCTTCCTGGACCAGAGCTTGAACCCATGTCCTCTGCATTGACAGGCGGATTCTTAACCACTGTGCCACCAGGGAAGCCCACTAATTAATTTTAAACCACCTAATCCAACCCCTTTATTTATAATTGAAGCAAACAAGGCTCAGGGTAGCTAAGAGACATGCCCAAGGTCACACATAAAGCTAATGGCTGATGATCCATGTTCTTAGCTCATACCCAGAGTGCTATTCATTATACCAGGAACCCCTTGAGAAGAAGCACTTGAAAATATTATTGTCATAAGCAGTTAAAAACCTCCACCTGCCATCTTACTTGTGGTGGTAATTTAATAGTAAATCCTTGTAAAATATAATGTACAAAGAAGCTTCCTTCTGCACTAAATTCAAATGAGTAAAATCTAATCATAAGACTCTGTGTACATGAAGAACATCTGACTATTGCTATTTTACAGGCTATATGTTTCATGAAACCAGAAGGGGTTCTAATTTATTCTGTATGGCAATTGGCATGGGACATCTTATAAAGGCCAGAACTGTCAGGATAGAAAAATTTAGAGGCTCAGAATAGAATTTTAGAATTTGAAAAAAATGTTGTGAATATCTAATGTAATCTAATCAAATTCCCTTCTTTTTTATAGTAAAGATTTTGAAGCACAGAAAGTGATTTGCATGGCTTTACAGTAAAATCTGTGGCAAAATCAGCAGCACTTTTCCCACAATACTAAATTACCTCTCTTGATTACCTCAAAATTAAATTGTGTTGATTGTCACAGAAGATTGCAGGAATAAATCCTTTTGGAAAAATGTAAGACAACCTTCAGGGAACTAAAATTAAACATTACCTTAATCTCCTTTTGGAACATGAACCCCATTATTATTCAGGCAACTTCATTGCATGTGCAGATTTTCTTGGCTTTTTGATAGTCCTTATGTGTTACTGGCAGAATTGTTTTTTCACCAGAAACATCAGACTTCAGAAAGAGAGAAAAATGGAATTATTCAGCTAAATGGGAGCTTTGAAAGTCTCCAGATTGTGATCTATTCTAAAGTGGCCTCGATTTTTCAGCAACTTTCTGGACATGGAGAAGAATCAGAATGGGAATCATTCTCTAAGAGAATCAACGATTCTTTTCTAATGTCTTAGCCATAGAGACAACAAAACTGTCTGGCTGTTCAGTAGAACTTTAACAAAATTTTCGTCCTTGCTGTTTTCTTTAGGTTGTGGAATGAGTAGGTACACCTATTGGAGCCCAGAATTTGAGAGAAATGTTGTATTATTGTCAATTTTTAAAGAAAATTTCATTCTTCCCAGTTTGTGCTCATATAGATTCCTGCCTGCTTTTTTTCTGTCACACCATACTACCCAGCCTGCGTCTAAAAAATCAAGAGGAGAAGATGGCAATCAACATATGGCACAATGGGGAAATGCATCCATACTCTCAGCTCAGCCCTGTCCTTCAAACTCTGGAGATTATTTAGAGTCAACCCCAGGACACTGGTGAGTGTGGGAAGCTCTTGGAGGGGTGAGGAGTGGGAAGGTGCCAGGAGCCTGAAAGATCTTATGAAAGCGCCCTGCCTAGCTGGCCTAGGATTAACCCGTCATTTCCCAGCCAGAGCTAACCCAGCTGTCTTGCTTTCCAGGGGTCTCTCATGTTAATCTGTGGAATTGACCAACTGAGTTTGACCGTGACTGGCTTTGTTTTGCAAAACAAAATTGGTAAGGCAGGCCTCATGCTGACTGACTGAATGGTGTCATCAACCCAATTCAAGGGGTACCACAAAAGCAAGGAAATGAAACTTCAATTTCCTCCTCATGTTAAATGATAGCTTATCATACCAATTATGACCCTTCTGCAGCTCAGGGCAAAGTATTTTATTGCTTTTTTTTTTTTTTTTTGTGAACAGCCATAAACCACTCTCTTCTACTTTTTCCTCTAACCCCTACCCCCACCCCACACCTGATTAAGGCTCATTGGAAAGGGCTAGTCTCTGTCGTCAAAGGACAGAGAGCCAAAGCCTCCTTTTTTACCCCTACCAACCTGTCATGATTTTACCTTGATTCTAGGAAGTACGAGATTTGTTTTAAAGCAAAACAGAAACAAACAGGGTGCAAGGAAGCCTTTCTGGCTTCAGAGCACCCTTTTAATGTTCAGCTCCTCTCACTACTTGGATGAGTTTGCCTCAGTTTTGGGCCAGGCAGAGACTGGTTGCTTTCATCCCTATGTTCCTACTGCCCCCGTACACACTTTTTTTTTTTTTTTTTTTTGCGGTAAGCAGGCCTCTCACTGTTGTGGCCTCTCCCGCGCAGGCTCAGCGGCCATGGCTCACGGGCCCAGCCGCTCCGCAGCATGTGGGGTCTTCCCGGACCGGGGCACGAACCCGTGTCCCCTGCATCGGCAGGCGGACTCTCAACCACTGCGCCACCAGGGAAGCCCCCTTGTACACACTTTTATTAGAATATTTATCACACCACGTTTTTATGGGCATAGGTGTGCTTTCCTTCTTGATTGGGAGGGAACGTGTCCCTTCGTGTTTACCTCCCAGACAGGCACCTAGCACAGTCCATCACGACCCATAGAAGACATTTACTGATTGAATAGATTGATGGAGGCCCCCCACAAAGGTTAGCTCTTATATTTCCCTACCTGCCGGCAAATCTGTACCCATCTGTTCCTAAAATCAAAAAGAGGCTCAGTTGCTCAGGTTATTCAATAGGCGCTTGTGGACGTCAATGGGAGAGGTGTGGTGCTTCTTTGGACCTGTGCCCTCTTCCCTTCACTTCCTACTCCTTTTAGGAAATCTCATTTACTCCCATGGCTTCAGAAACTCTCTCTGTATTGGCGACTCTTAAGTTTGCATCTCCATCTCAATTTTCTTTTCTAGTTTATTTAGTATCTTTCCCAGACTTAATAGCCAAATTGCCTGCTTGATATTTCCACTTGAATGTCTCAGAAAAATTTCTAAGTTAATGTGCTTGAAATGAAACTCTTGATCCCCATCTTCCCATTAGCCCTAACCTGGTCCTCTCATTTTGCCTATGTCCGTAAACAGCACCACCTGCCACTCAGTTACTAAAGTTAGGAAACTGGAAGTCACCCTAGATCCTTCCCCTTCTCTCACCCATCACATCCAATCCATCAGCAAATTTTATTGGTTCTACCTCTTTTATACATACTGCCCATCTTCCTTTTTCCCTCTGTTCACTTTATCCCTACCTTAGTCCAAGTCACTATCAGCTCTTGCCTGTCTTAATACAACTGCCTCCTTGTCTTCAGCCTTCCACGCTTGACTATTTCCAGATAACAGCCAGTTTTCTTACAAGGTAAATAGGATCCTATCATCCCCTAGCTTAAAATCTTAATGGTTTTCCATTTCTCTGGAACAAAATTCAGACATTTTACTGTGACCGATTGGGTCTTCAATGATCTGACCCCTGCTTACTTCTCTAAGTTCATCTCATGCCACCACACGCAAAGCATTCTCCAGTCATATCAAACTTTTATCAGTTCCTGGAATTTTCCAAGCTCTTTTCTGCTTTGGGCCTTATTGCTTGTTAATGCTTCTCTCTGAAATATGTTTTCTTGAAGCTCTTATAACTAGTTCCTTTGGTATAACTTTAAATGTCAACTTCACAGAGAACCTTCTCTGACCACTTTTTCTTAAGATGTTGCCACCTTGTTATAAAAACCCTACTATTTCCATCATGACACTTATCTCAATCTGTAATAATCTGTTTTTTAACTTGTTCATTGTATGTGTCCTCCATGAAAATGCTAGTTCCATGAGGGCAGAGACCTTGTCAATGTCATGAACTTCTTCATCTCTCGCATTAGTGCTATGCCTATAACAGAGTATGTGGTCAAGAAATGTTTATTGAATGGATGAAGTGGGTTATAAATAGGAGGACTATATGATTGCCATCAAACAGTACACTTTTCGGAGTGAAAGGAGGCGCAATTACAATTATACTTGGGACAGCAGGCATAAACCATGAAGCAATAGGAAGAGCAGTGGATTTCTAGAAATATCAGCATCCAAGATGACTCTGATTTTGTGCCCTTCAACATTTTTATTCAGGTGAAGCCAATTTAAGGTGAATACCGAGGAGGGGGAAAAGGGGTACATGCCATGAAGTGTAGTGTAGCAGGGGGAATGAATGGGCTGACTTTTTCCTTTGCTTTGGGCTCAAGTGGTAATGGTATGTTTGGGAACCTCAAGTGTTCTCTTTAAACTTAAAAATTTTTTAATATCACATACCATATACAAGACCTCCCCCATCAGTTACCTGTCTGAGTTACTGCCTAGCTGATTGGTCCTGAGAGTATTTTGGGCCACTCCCCCCACCCCCAAGAGCAGAGGTCCTAGCAATTGCTTGAACTTGGAATTAGGAGACCTGAGGTCTATCCTCAACTTGACCTTTAACTAGGCAAATGACCTTGGGCAAATGTCTTTCCTCTTCTGTAAAGTGAGAGGTTTGTAGGAGATGGTCTCTTCCATCTCTGAAATTCCATGACCTGTACACTTAACACCACCTTTGAGCAAGACTGGCTAGTGTCTGGAGAGCAGTAATCACCCACCAAATGCAGAGTGTCGTGAGAGGCTTGCAGAGGCACCAAGGTGGGTAACATGGCCCTACCTCCAAGGAGGAGACTTGTCAGCTCTGTTGTTGAGGCATAGAGAAATACATAATGCCTAGATATCATAGGCAGTGAAATTTAGATTCTTTCAAATAAATGGCAGGTCATTTCAAAGAGCAGATAGACCTTAAGGAGGGAGTATTTGAAGTTGAGGAGGCAAAGGTATCTCAGGGAGGGAAATGGTCTCAACTGGGATACAGAAATTGCATGGGAATGGCATATACAGAGAATTGTCATAACCTGGTCTAGCTGGAACTGAGGAAGCAAGGAATAAAACTGGAAAAGCAAAATAGGAACAGTTACCTCTGGGGAGGGCAGTGAGCTGGGGGAAGAAGGGAGTGAAGGTATTATTCACTTTTTGGTCTGTTTACTTCTAAATTTTTTGGATTTTTATGAGATTATATTCATAGAAAAAAAATTTTAATGTTTACAATAAGATAGTGTCAAGTTTAGGAGACTTGAAATGTCAGGCCAAAGAACGGGAATTGTATTCTCTAGGACATTGCAGGCTTTTTGTTTTTAATCAGGTAATGATGAATTGAATGTAGTGTACTAGTAAGATAAGTATGGTAGCATTGTGTTAGGTGGAGAGTTGAGGGGCAAAATATCAGTTATTGAGTTAGTGCAAAATTCAGGTACAATATGAAGAGTTGAGCAGAGGGACAAGTGAGGGGTGACTCATTAGTAAGCCTTAGTCACTCAAAGTTTAATTGGATTACTGATGGAAGCAGAGGAATCATAGAGAAAATCAATTCTGTCACTCAAGTTGAAACATCCCGTGGAATATTAGAGCTGTGGTGCCTAGACCTTGCACAGAAGTGGGGATTTTGGAATCATCAGCACAGAAATAAAACTGGACTTTCTAAAGTAGCTAAATGCTTCACGGGTGAGAGCAGAGAAGGAAGTGTGTCCTGTCAGTTTCATGTTCTTGCCCCGCACTGCCTGCAAGTCTCTAGCACAGGAGGACCCTGATGACTGAGGTTCCAGCTGATGCAGCTGGGAATCAAGGCTACTTGGCTGAAATGGAGGGGTTAGAAATGAACTTGGGCCATGGAGAAATGCAAGTGGGCCTGATGGGGCAATCAAAGCTCTGTGACAGCCAAGCATAGGCAGATTCTTCAGATACTTGAGGGCAAAGAGGTGATGGCAATTGAGGTTTGAGAAGGGTTTCTGGCTCACACCCTCACCTAACCCCTCACAGAAACCCAAAGCTGGTGTGCATTTGAAGACGGTCTAAGAAAAAGTGTGTGAGAGAGAATTAGTGAAAAACTGAAGTAATTAGGGTTATTCGGCTTGGAGAAAAGGAGTATTTTGAAGGCCTCAATCCTTAATGAGAGGTCCTAGAAGATTTCATAGACTTAAAATATATCAGTGCTTACTCAGCCATAAAAAGCAACGAAATTGAGTTGTTTGTAATGAGGTGGATGGACCTACAGTCTGTCATACAGAGTGAAGTAAGTCAGAAAGAGAAAAACAAATACCGTACGCTAATGCCTATATATGGAATCTAAAAAAACGGTACTGATGAACCTAGTGGCAGGACACAAATAAAGATGCAGACATAGAGAATGGACTTGAGGACACGGGGGCGGGGTGGGGAAGGGAAAGCTGGGACGAAGTGAGAGAGTAGCACTGACATATACACACTACCAAACGTAAAATGGATGGCTAGTGGGAAGCAGCCACATAGCACAGGGAGATCAGCTCAGTGCTTTGTGGCGACCTAGAGGGGTGGGAAAGGGAGGGTGGGAGGGAGGCTCAAGAGGGAGGGAATATGGGGTTATATGTATACATATAGCTGATTCACTTGGTTGTACAGCAGAAACTAACACACCATTGTAAAGCAATTATATTCCAATAAAGATGTAATAAATAAATAAATAATAAAATAAAATATAGCAGTGCTGATTCAGGTTAGGCATGCAGCAAATGTCCTAATAGGCACTTTATCCCAGGAAGGGAAGTACTAGCTTCTCCCTCCCTCTCTGATGGTCTTTCAACACAGAGTGTAAAATGTGCTCCTCTTCCTTAGGCCTTAGATTAGGAGCTCTCCTATTAAGAAGCAGGTAGCTGAATCAAGTGATCTCTTATAGATTGCAAGAAGCTCCTGATGAAGAAGTGGCCATTTTAGGATCCCCTAGTCCTATCATAGGTCTAGGCAGGTATCTGAGAATCTGAGAGGAATGCGCACCACCTTTCCCTTACCCACATCCCACCCACCCCCTACCCATATTCCACTTCTCTTACCCACAGCCTCCTTCCTCCCTCACTGACCAAGTGCAGTCTGAGGCTTCCCAGAGCCTGGGCCTAATTTCTTCAGTGCCTTCACTGGTCATCATACATTCATTTCCTGATAAAAAGGGCAGCCTGGCAGGGTGGGCAGGGCACCAGCCATGGAGAGTGTGCAGGGCCCTGGAGTCTAACGTTCAGCTATCTCACTTGGTGATACTGGGTGCGGGGGAACTTTCCTCCTCTAAACCTAGCTTACCTCCTCTGGTAGGGAATGCAACCGAATTAAAATGGTGTAGAGCACTAGTCCTACCCGAAGGTCTTTAACCGTCTTCTGGAAGTCTTTGCTCTGGTCTTTCTTTTCGTTTCATCCCCCACACCTCAAACCTCATTATCTGGGCCCTTGGTCACTGTCTTTTGTGATCAATGATATGAGTGGTATGTGATCTGGGGCTAGAAATTTGTCTTTCTGTCTTTCCTGTATTTTTTTCCTCTAGCCTCTAAAATAAACACCCCTCTTTTGACATTCCTTTGAAACTTTGACCTCTAATGTAGACCACAATGGTTAGCCTTTTTCTTTGAGTACCCCCTGGAGAACCAGGATTCTGCCCTCCCAAGTCAGCAGGAGCCAGGCTATCTGCTTTATCATTCTAAGGAAGGCCTTTGCAAGTCAAAAGTTAGGTTTCTTCTTTCTGGAGAAGGGCTGAGAAATGTGACTCTTCTACTTGTAGAAGAGGGAGGAAAAGGACACCTTTCACTGCATATAAATGGAGTCATTCTACAAAGCTGTCATGACAGCTGGAGAATGTCGCAAGAGATCCCTGGGGTCCCAGAGTGTAAGTGGTATAAAGGAAGAGTATAGATTTATGTGGTAATAGGTCCGAATTCAAATCTACCTCCATGTGTTTAATTTTAGGTTGGGTGCTTAACTTCTCTGAGCCACAGTTTCCTCAGTAGTAAGAGGGGAATAATTGTAACTCTTTAACTGGATTGTTCTGAGGATTGAAGGAGATAGTATATATTAAGCATCTGACACTTAGTAGGTCCTCAGTTACTCCCTTTCCACCCTTGTGATCACCCACCAGCAAGCCCTGAGGAGACTGGCAGGGGACCATGGGAAACTCTGGGAATAGGCCTTAGGGTTTTCTTAATTCTGCCCATGGCAAAGATCAGACAGGAAGAAAAAGGAGAAGGAAGAGGAGGTGGAGGAGGAGGAGAAAAAGTTTTGTAGGGGCCTGGCAAGCATAGACTGAGAAAATACAGGCTTCTGTTCTCCAGGCAATGTGAATCAGTGCCTGGATTTACTGAAATGTGGGACTAGGCTCATGGACAGGTTTCTCTCATTGAGTCAATTCCTTTTTCAGCAGCTTTTCAAGATCTACTATCAGATTGTGGCTGCCAACCTGCCTGTCTTGGGCCCTGGACCTATCAAACACGGGGGTTTTACTGTTCTGTCACCTTAATGATAGCCAGCTTGTTAAGGATGAGCCAAAAGGGAAGGAGTGTAGGGTTGTAACTAATGAATCTGAATGCCACTGTAATGCCTTGGAATGAGTCCTTGACAGGAGGGTGATGGATGCAGAGAAATCCAAATTCCTTTAGTTTCTGGCCCAGGATCCATGTGGGAAGATTGGTTGATGTGATTGATTGCCATGAGGGTAAAATGAATGAGGTTGGAAGAGGCTTGGGAGGAGTGGGACTATGAGCTTTTTGGGGAAGTAGGCAAACTTTTCATGGAATTCCCAATTGTTCTCCCATAAGATTATTTGGGAATGTCAACAAGGTCCTGGGGAAAATGTCAAAGCATCAGATACCTGGGGTCTTTGGATGGAGATTCAGTTACGAATAAAGAGAAAAGTCTAGTTTGTTCAGTTCCTTGGCAGTGTTACAACTCAGGTTTCATGAGTAATTTGGCATCTGTGTTTATTGTCTATGTTTATTGAGGGTTTTGAGGGTTCAACATCAAGCTAGATAATTTTTTTTTTTTGTCTGAGCCCCAGGGAAATAATCTTTTCTTTTGGTTGCCTATTGCTTCACCACAATTTTTGTGCTTGGATGGTATCTCTCCCATTCTCCCTTCTCCCACTGCCACCACTACCATCACACACACACACACACACACACACACTTCTTCGTTGCTAACTGTAGTGTGTTTTTTTTAACCTTCCTTAGAAGGAGGGAGGTAGAGGAAATCTTCCATTTCCTTGACATAGGCTGCATTTTTATGGATTTCTCTTTATCTCTGGCTTCTGGCATCTGTGGTAGTTTTAAATGCACAGAAGTAATAGATACCAGGGTAGACTTTCAAGGCACCTGCTTATGTTTCCTCCTGAGATGCCAACTTGCTTAATGAACATTTCACCTTTTTTTTCACTCAAACAAAAAAATGGATTGGTTATTCCCTGCTGACATTAAAAAAATAACTTACTATTAATTTTTTTGATGACAAAAATATTTGTTTATTGTAGACAAATATAAAAATACAGAAAAACACAAAAAGGAAAACAAACCACTCTACTTTGGTATTACATGATAGCTAATATTTTCCTATTTTTAAAACAAAATTGGGTTCATCCTGAACATGCTGTTTTGTAATTTACTTTATTCACTTAATTATATCATGCATGTTTTTCATGTTACTAAATATTTTTCAGAATATTATTTTAATGGCTAATATTCCATTGTATAGCCATGACTTAACTAGTTTGCCCTGATGTTGAACGTTTAAATTGTTTTTTAATTTAAAACATTAAGCTAAGAATGTTTCCCCACTCTTGGTGACCAGTCATTTTACTTGTTTATTCAACATATTTGAAATACGTCCCCCCTGCAGGGTGCTTGACCTTCGCAGAGAGGGGAGACTCCAAAGGCCAGGATGCTTAGATTTAGGAGACCAGTGGTTGAGCCCCTAGGGCTCTCTTTATGGAAACTACTCCTCCCCCAAAGCTTACCAGTAGAAGATGTAGAAGTGTAAATGAGGAAGGTAGAATCCACAACTTTCCTAGTCTCTTGCCTTGGGGCCCAGGTCCTTGGTGTACAGACACCCCAGGAAACCCAAGTTAAGAGAGCAAACACACTTTGAATATGATTCAAGTTCGAAGGGCTTGCTTGTTCCTCAAGTTGCTTAGGTTGCATTAAAATAATACTTTCCAAATTCAGAAATCTGGATTCTTTTCCTATAGGCCAGTTCTTGGGTCTCAATTTTATTATCTGTCAAACACTGATATCAAGGGGCTTGGATATTTCCAGTTTCTCCTTTTAGCCTTGTGTATAATTGGGATATAGAAGCAGGGTTTCTCATTCCCTTTCTGATTCTAAGGTTTCCAAGGAGAGAAATAAAAGGTCTCAATTAAATATATATTCTAGAAGCATTTATTGCAGAATGAAGATGAGTTCCCAATCTGGGAAAATAACAAAAGAGAGTTGTTCTACAGCTCTTTGGGGGAAAATCCCTCTTGGGGGGCCTTGAGCAGGTAAGTTGTAGTCATCTGTCCACTTACTGTAACCATCCCTTCTCCATGGCTCCAGAGATAGTTTCTGAGCTGGAAAAGTCATCAGGTTATATTGGGTACTGGTTTCCCCAGGGTTGGGTGGGGTGAACTTTTCAAAAGTGCATATTGAGGTAAAAAACCCAACACCGTATATACCTCCCTCTAGGCAGGTAGGTAGCCTCTGCCCCACTTATCTGTATGAACTTGTAGTTGGTCTTTCTGGAGCTTGCCAGAGTAGGGGAAGGTTGCTCCTTCAGGACTCTGGACAGAACTCTCATTTTTGGCTTCCATTCTCTGATTCTCAGCCATACAGCTGGGTTGGACATGGTCTGAAACTCCAGGGGCAAGTACTTTGAAGGTCTTTTTGGATATGGACCCCAAACCAAAACTCCCCCTTTAGCAAACTGCAAAATTACAGGCAGAAAGACCAGGAAGTAACTTGTAGGAAAGATGAAATGGGGTCTACCCAAGTTAGGAGGCCCAGATTCCCATTTCAGCTCTGTCAAGAACATGCTGTATAATCTTAGGCCTCCATTTTCCCATGTACAGCAGATATCAAGAGGACTACAGATCAACCCTGTGACTTTCCAATTGTTTTTCTTATCTCTTCTCTCCCAGAGAAAAGCTGTGTCCCTCCTCCATTGTCATGCAACTGAGCAAGTAAGTTCCTGTGGGGTGCTATCGTGTGCTGCCCTTGCCCTGGGACCAAGCACTGCCTGGGGAGCGCGTGCAGTAGTACTTTCTCACCACATGCCTACACTGGTCACACTTGACCGTGCAGCACCACTGGAATTTGCAGTTACAGCTGCTTATAGCCTCAGTTCTCTTCTCTTCCACCTGCAGGCCACACTCTGTACACAAGCGCCCGCAGCTGCATTGCTCCCACCTGGATGTATTGTGGCTGTTCTGCAGACACTCCCGACCCTCTGTGCCATAGATGCCCAAGCTGGAATTGCGGGTACAGTAATCAGGCGATTCCTCTAAAAAGATCAGCTCAGCTTCTGCACTAGGAAGGAAGGCCTCAGTGGGTGCCCAGTGGCCCTCGGCACTGTTCCCAGCCCTTAGCCGCCGCTTATCCATCTCAATTTTCAGTGCCTGGTCATACTTGGCCTTTAGGTAGTTGCCCATCTCCCGGAAGTTAGCCAGCTGCAGCCAGCATGTCTGGATGCTACAGCTCCCCGAGATGCCATGACATTTGCAAGTCCTTTTCATGGTGGCTCTCACTGCCTTCACAGAGAGAGAAAGAGAGAGGGAGGACAAAAGGAGATTGGCTCTGAGTAGAGAAGACCAAAGGCTAGCAATTAATGGAATATTTTAGATTTGTGCTTCTTAACTTTAGAGTACATTAGAATTATGAGGGAGGCCCGTAAGAAGATCTGGGCCCTACCTCATATCTTCTCAATTAGGAAGTTCAGAGGTTTAAAGGCCATGGTATTGGTGATTTTAACATTCCCCTGAGTGATTCTTATGGAAGAAGTGAGGCAAGTGTTGAGGAGGTTACTGAAGTCAGGTAACCTAGGCTGAAGGCCTAACTTCATCACTTGTGAGCCTGTTTCTTTTTCTGCCCATAAGAATAAGAATGATCAAGAAAGTAATTTGTAAATTAAAAATGAAAAACATGATCATTGGCACTGTTATTGTGTTGAAGCTGGGGGCTAGAGTATTTGTGGGTATTTGGATTTGTCTTTTGGGCCCTCTCCCAGAGGGAAGGAAGCTCTGAACCCCTACCCCCAAGGCGATTACCCATGGTTGTAATTGCCTTGAAAACCTCTTCCCTTTGCCATGGGCAACCAGGACATCTAGTATAGGTTCAAAGGGAAATTTCTATGCTCTTAGCTTCTAATACAACTAGACTCCAGATTTCAGTTCAGAACACTCCAAGGATTGCTACCCCACCAAAAGTCTTGGGGGAGATTAGACCTTCCAGAGAAGCTTAGATCAGTCCCAACCCCTCCAAGCCCAGAAAGACATTAGGACATAGGTTGTATGATAAACCCCTGTTAATTTCCTAGAAATGCAGTTGAAATGGTTGAAATTTTAAGTCATGAAAGCAAGGCCTTTGTTCTGTGTTCTCAGAAACCTGCCTGTAGAAGGAGCTAGCATATAAGGTTTAGTGATAAAAGGACTAGGCTAAAAGATCTGTGTTCATTGTCTGGTTCTGATACTTATTAGATGTATTGCCTTGGCCAAGCCACGGCTCTGCCTTAACTGGCTTTGTCATCCAGAGAATGGGGGTAGCTATCCCAGTCCTGCTGGGTGGTGTGAGGATGAAACATGTATGAGACAGCTCTTGGTAAGTTGTGAAGGTCTGTATGGATGTGAGGCTTTTGTAAATACTGAGCCTGTTGGCTCATTGGTCAACTCTTATACGTACCAGCCTGCCTGCCCTGTTGTTATGAAGATTCATTAGGGCTCTGGCATCCTTCCCCTTCTCCAGACTGTCCACGAAGAGTTTGGAGATTCTTTCCCCAAACTCTACATTGTCGCTGCAGCCTCCCCAGATCCAGCCATGGCCTCCTACGCATAAGGAAAGAATAAGTTCTGTGTATAGCTTCCTGCTAAGTCCCTGGAGAAGAGTCAAGGTCATTTTAGCTGACATAGACCATCCCCAAGAGTCCTAGAAGTGTGTAAAGCTATAGCTAACGGTGAGACAGGGAGGGAATTCCCTGGTAGTCCAGTGGTTAGGACTCCGCACTCTCAGTGCCAAGGCCGGGGTTCAATCCCTGGTCAGGGAACTAAGATCCTGCAAACCACGCAGGGCGGCCAAAAAAAAAGGAAAAAGGTGAAACAGGGAAATGGAGGTATTTTCGGTGGGGGTCGGGGGGAGTCCTATTCCCAAAGCCAACTACCCACCCTTCAGGTACTCCCCAACTCTAGACAGTTCAACTCTATACCCAAAGTAAAGGTAGGCACGCTGGGGCTGGCCTAGAGGATCTCAAATGTTCACTGCAGTTCAAACATTCTAGAATTCTGTACCATTATGCTACAGTAGTCTTGTTAGAGCCACCTCCTCCCTCATTAGTGACAAATCCAAGTCTCTTAGGCTGTCTGCAGATAATTGGGTAGCTCTGGATTATGCACAAGTCATTCTAAGGCTGAAATACAAGGGTTAGCTTTAAACTCTCTTTGGCCTCCTCCTTCCTAGATGCCTTGTTGGCTTTAGAGCTTGGTGCTACTTGCTGGTCCTAGAATCATGGATCCAGCTCAGTTCTTAGGAGGGTCTAGATCTAGGAGCTCCCACCAATGAAGCTGCTGCTAGAGTCTAGGGGTTTGAAGAAGCTGTGTCCCTCAGCCTTTCCCTGGAAGAGTTTAGCCTACGCTCAGCTCTATACCCTTCACCTCTTCCCACCCCCATCAGAGAGCACAACTTACCTGTTTTTCCATTTTTTGACTCATCACAGCCACAGTTTTCAAAGTCGCCCATGCTACAGTTCTTGGTGATGGTGTACATGACTCCAGCAGAGCTGATAGCATGAATGAAGGAAGTCTCCCTGGTGGCTTTGGAAAGAAAGAAGGGGCTGGAAACTAGGACCCTGATGACCCAAAGAAGAGTTTTTGGAAAAGAAATGCCATTTCATTTCTCTCTCCTGTCCCCCTCCCTCTTTGGGTTTATTAAGAGAATGCTCTTCTACTTGAGAGAACAGTGCATGCCTTTCCAGCATCCTTACTTCATCCAGGCAGGAATGAGCATCCCCATGCTACAGATGGGGAAAGTAAAACCCAGAGATAAAGTGATGAGACCAAGGCCACTCTCCTCACCAGTTATGGTGTTGGGACCAGGACACTATCCCCCTGATATCCAGCCTAGGCCTCTGTTCATTAGCCATTGCTTCTTGTCCTTAGGCAGTGAGGACTCAGAGCTATGAGGCTGGCTCATGAAAGAGAGAAGGGTATTTTCTTCTCTCTGACATGGAGTTGGAGCCATGTAATAGTCATCATGATAATACCTACCACTTACTGAGCTTGTATCTTCCTAACTCTTTATAAACGTTGTCCCATTTTACTTCTCATCCTATTTGTATACCCCACAGGAAGATACTTTTTTTCCTATCTTTACTCCCTTCCCCCTAGCTTTTCTCAGGCAACTCTTCATTAATAGTTTCTACATAAACAACTTTCATGCAAACTACTATACATAGTTACAAACAACTGCTGACACACACACACACACACACTCAAGTTGAAGCATAGCTCAATGTGTGATCTCTGTTTCTCTGTTGTTGGGATTTTATGACAGTTGAAACTCCCTCAGGGGCTGCAAACACAGAGCCCTTTCCCCATTTTTGTTTCATGCAAATCAGTACAAGATAAGTGTGTACAAACACAAATACAGACATGCATTAAAAAATAGAGTAATTACATTTCTATAGAGATACCTTTGTATTCACCTCATTCAACCCTCACAACACTCCTGGTGAGCTAAACAGCTGACCTTATTGACCCAAATGACAACACTGAGGTTGAGAGAGGAAGTAACTCACTTGAGGTCACACAACAAGGAAGTGGCAGATCACTGCTAACTTTTTCATTGCACTGTACACATACATGTTACACATACATATATACTTCAAGCCCAACTTCATGGACATACACCCCTTTGTACAGGTGCACAAACTTACCACTTCTCAGTCTGTTGTGAGTGGAAAGCTGGAGAGCATTTTCAGGGCAGTTCCAGCGTTCCCAAGCAAATTGGAACTTACACTCCTCAATGCCACTCTGGGCACCCAGGGCCACACTGGTGGTGTAGGTCAGATAGGCCTGGCAGAGGGGAAAGGATGTGAGCTTCAACCCTGGCTCTAGTCAGGTCATCTGGGTCAGAGGGTGCAAGCAAGACTCAAATGGGTTAGCTCTCCATTAGGGAATAATCAATCATAGGTTCCTCTGGGTGGGTGACTTCTGGCACTATCTCCCTTCCCCTCTTTTCCTTCCCCATAAGAGTTCCCTTAGGAACCTGGATGGGTAAAAACAGGAGCAGGAGATCATCCTACCTTGGGACCTGTTATCAGGAAATTGTTCACTGACCTACCAAAAAGAGAAAAAGTGAGGTAATGGTGAATGGGGATGAGGTAGTAGAAGCTTCCTTGGTGAGGAGGGGGGGTGGGGGGGAGGGAGAGGGAAGGACTTACCAGGCAGAGGCACTGAAGGTTGCATAGCATATGCCCACAGCCACCCTGAGCATAAACAAGTCCCCCATGGCCCTTCCCACCCCCAGGGGACCAAGTCTAGCCCAGGGCCAAGTCCAGAGAAGTGAGGAGAAGGCAGGATCTTTCTCAGTATTTATGTAGGGAAATGCTGAATGGCCAAGGGGGAAAAAATCAACAGCTCTTCTCATTTGTCCCTCACTGGCAGGGCTGTAGGAGCCACTGACCCAATGGGGGACCAGGGAGGAGGGACTCAGCCCAAAGCCTCCAAGGGAAGCCCCGCCCTGCCCCGCCCTGCCAGCCCTTCTTCCCTCCCAGGCTGACAGATGGGCTGAGGCCTTTCCCTACCCAGGAGGTTTCTACCCTCTATAAGTCAGACTTTTGTCTCTTCCTGCTTGAGGGCTCATTTTTCAGGATCTTGTAGCCCAGAGCAAGCAAGTTTCCTAGCTCTGCTAATTCTAAAGATAGGTCATCTATCCCTCAAAGTTATGGTGTCCTCACCCGTTAATAAGACCCCACTCCTTACCCTGCCTTCCTCCTCAAGGTGTTAATAATTATAGAGGAACTCTACTTGGGGCCCTCTCCTACTCATTTTACCCAAGCAACCAAGTGCACCATTCCTACCTCCTCCCTTGGTGACTGTAAAGTCACGTGGGACCCTGGAGCAGACACACTTCAGAGGCCACCTCTCAACAGTCCCTTCTACCATATTCTACCAAAGTAAGTTCTGGTAAATCTCCTTCATTCCTAGTAGGTCTACCATTTTATATTTGTTAGAGCTCTAGTTTGTTAACTGCTTGTATATGTGAGAATCAACCTTTGGGCCACCCAGGGCTATATTTCAGAAGACTGATGCCTTTCTTTCTGATAGCACTTTGTTGCTAGGACATAAGCTCCTTAGGCAGGAATCTGTCTTTAAGATTCACTTTGTATTCTTAGTGCTGAAGAAGATGCCTGGATGAATGAACAAATGAGTGAAGGAATGAATGAATAAAAGAACTTGTGAAAAAAAAAAAAAGAACTTGTGGCCCCTAGGAAGAACCCGAAGCAATATTAGGTAGGGTCGGGGACTGCAATGAAGGGGTGGAGACCTTCCTTGGTTGGTGAAACTCTTTTCTAAGGCTGGGGAAGGCAGGCTAAAGAGATGCAGAAGGAAGTACAAACAGGAAGTTACAGTCCTAACTCATTACTCTGTGACCACAATCCAGATCACTTCACAGCACCCTGGACTGGATTTAGATGAGAAAGGGAGCTCAGAAATCCCCCCACCAAAGGAGTTCCAGGGGCCAAGGAGTTCCCCAGGCCTTTTTAGAGCAGTGAACTCAAAGTGTGGGCTGGGATTAGTGTCAGCCTGCAAACTATTATCTTTATGTGAGAAGATAAGTACAGAAATGAAAATGTTTAGAAATTTTTATAGCAGTTTGACAGAGTGATTTTAGATATGTTGAAATCTAATAAGAAATTTGGGCTCCTATTCTGTGTCTTTTTTTCTGTTTCATTTTTCTAGGAGGATGGGTATGAATGTCTCAAATGCAAAATGTCCTTAATGGACTAAAGCTCTGGCTCTCAGCCCAGCAAGCTCTCTTCCTTTCCTTGCTTGTGGGATTCTCTCCTTGGGGAAGAGAGGTGTCCCACACTGAGTTACTTGGGAAAAGCACACTGAGTTTTGCCTCAGTGGCCTTTTCTCTCTTTCCTACTTTTCCCAATCAAGAATCTAATATTTACACCTGAAACTGATTTAATATTGTAACTGAATGATACTTAAAAAAAAAATCTATTGTTTAATTTTCACTTCTTAAGACAGCAGGGTTGATTTCCATGCCACTGACTGTGTGTTCAGAACAGGGGTCACATTAGACCCAAGGAATCTCCCACACCCCTTGAAAGAGTTTTAGGAGTGATCCCACATTCACTTCCTGTGTATGAGTGACTGGGTCTTATTCTTCTGTGCTCCCCATAGCACTTGGCATTTAGTTGGTACTCTATAAAAACATTCTTTAATTTTCTAGGAAGGAGAGGGGAAGGTGGTGAGCTTTTTGCATGTAAACTTTGTGCTTGCTCCTGCTCACATTCTCTAAAGATCATATAAATTCTCTAAAAGGAATTTAGGATGTTAAAGAAAGGCCTCTGCTCCAGGTATTAGGAGCCTTGGATGTTGGCCATTAATTTATTATGTGACCCTGGGCAAGCTATTTACTGTCATGTGGACTCAATTACTTCATTTGAAAAATGAGAGAGTTGGGAAGATGTTGAGTGTTGAATAACCTCTAAGGATTCTACCAGCTCTCTTACATGCTATAATCCTAATTTTATGATTTACAAAATTTATTAACCCCAGAGGTGATTGTAGGCCAGAGATGGGAAAGTCTTGTCTTCTCCAGCTGTCAGCATGGAAATCTTATGTATCTTTAAATCCTTCAGTTGGCCATCTGGATAAGCCTGTGAGATGGATACCTGGAGGGCAACCAATGGCTTCTTCAGAGTGCTTTGGGACTCTGTCTACATAAGACCGTGGTGCTGGACTGATGATAGTCATTCATTGTGGTAGAGGGTCTCCTGGAGGGAGAGAAGAGCCAGAGATTGGTGCTCCACACTGAAGTTTACACATCATTTATAGCCAGCTTGTGCATCCATTTCCTTAACCTCAGCTCTATTATCTCATTAGTTTTTATTTATTTATTTATTTATTTATGGCTGTGTTGGGCCTTCCCTGCTGCATGCGGGCTCTCTCTAGCTGTGGCGAGCAGAAGCCACTGTTCGTTGCCAGGGCATGTGGGATCTTCCCAGGCCAGGGCTTAGAACCTGTGTCCCCTGCATTGGCAGGCAGATTCTTAACCACCATGCCACCAGGGAAGTCCCTATCTCATTAGTTTTTAAGTGACGATTCAACTCTTTCAACTGTTGGTTTCTCTCTTTTGGGAATGGAAATCAGGAACTGAAGACCAGAGTAGACGACAATAGTGGAGCAGAGTGGGCCTATGACCAGACAGACAGAATAGTAGTATATCTGAGCTAGTGGTGTGCTGGTAGATATTCAACAACCAGTTTCAGTGTGATAGGAGACATGATTGGTAGTGTTTGCTGATTTGCATGGTGTAAATACTTCCACCATGGCTGATTTCAAACTACCAGTGTAGACTTGGGAAGAGACAAATAGTGGCACATCATTATACAGTATTTTTATCGTAGGTATGATAGATGTAATTAACCTTAAGGGTATAGATAATAGTAAAATCTAGTAAAATAATAAGGAAGTGATAAATTTTGACTACTTATCTTTGTTTTTGTTTGGCCGTGTCATGCAGCTTATGGGATTTTAGTTCCCTGACCAAGGATCGAACCCCAGGCCCCAGCAGTGAGAGCACTGAGTCCTAACCACTGCACAGTCAGGGAATTCCTTTTTATTTTCCCCTTTGTTTTTAATATAATTAATTTATTTATAAGTTTAATTGTAAGTTTATATAATTTAATTTTAATAACAGCTGTGTTTAACAACCAGTTTGCAAAATTCCTAAAAATTTCACAATAGGTTCTCTGAGACTGGACAAGCTGCCTCCCACCACACTGCTGGATCCCTGTATCCTCCCTCTAGGCCACTGGGAGGTAAAGTGCAAAAGATTTCTCTGTAGAATTTAACACCAAATATTTGTTTGTTCCAGTTATATGCAAGGCTTTAACCTTTGCTGAGCCAAAGTCTTGCTACCTGCCCTCAAGGAGCTTAGTATCTAGTAAAAAGGAGATAAGGTCTGTATCTAACTATAATCTAGGGCATCGAGTGGTAGGTGGAATGCAATGAATAAATGCACTGTATTCCACTGGAATGGTATTCATAGAGCTAGAGAGGAGTAGGACGGGCTAATCCTGAAGGCCCCTTCCACCTCATGTTCCAGGATGTTGAGATACCAGGAGTCTTAGGGGAACACTGGGGGCAGTAATCAGTGAGGAGTAAGCCAGAGTCACCCTTGCTGTGCCCAGCTTCAGGAAATCTAGAGGCCATTTATAGTGGCATAGAGTGTCTAAGCTAGAGGCTCCCATTTTTACAAGGATATAACTGAGGCCCAGAGAGAGAGGATTTACTTAGTGTTACAGTGAGTTGGGGCCAAGAGAGCCTTGATGCTACCATCCTGGTTTGCCCAGGACTGAGGTGTTTCCCGTGGTATGGGACTTTCAGTGCTTAAACCAGAACAGTCTTGGGCAAACCAGGATGGTTGGTCACTCTGCGGTAATGGTGGTGTGCATCCTAAGCTAATGCTTCTTCCAGATGTGCATTCTCACTAAACTCCCCAGATCCCTGATTCCTCCACATTTCTTTTCCAGGCTCCTTTTTCAGGGCTCTGAGACTAGAGGGGCTGCTTAGACTATGGAGCAAGTTGGGGGGTGTGGGAGTTGAGTGAGAGGGTGGAGAGAGGGTGGAGATGGCTGGAGAATGCCAGAAGAGAAGGAGATAGGATTTCTGACTTTTAACACTCCTCTGCTAATTAGATAAGGGGTGGAGATGGGGGGTAGAGAGAATGAGCCTCCATGCATATTCTTCTGAGCAGTGACACTGAGCAGAGCTCAGGAATTTTTAATCTCTGGTCTCCACCCCTCCTCCTTGGAAGCTTGTCTCTTCCCACCCCCTGGTGACTCCCAGTCCAAATGCCACAGCTGCTTGAGCCCCTGACCCTCCCTTTGACCCCCCAGTTTAGCCTCAATGACTTGCAAAGTTCCTCAACAATATACCCAGGGAAGGAAGAGGAGAATACTTCAATTTTCCCTTTGAGATCTAGGTTTCCAAGTGTGGGGAAGAAAATAGGCCTTCCTGTGTGGAAAATTGGAGCAGTTCCTGGAACACATGGGCCTGTGAGGCCTGGGGTACATTAGAGGGGATAAATCTGCAAGCCATGACTAGCTGTTTCTTGCTTGAAGGTATATTTCCTTCATCAGTTGGGAAGCTCCTTAGGGCTTGCCCTTGTCAATCCCAACCACACAGGAATCTCTCCAAGGATAGCAGCATATTCTCCCATCAACTGAGGTGCCCAGGTGGCAGAAGCTGCATCATCATTAGCCTAGAAAGGTTTGGAGTTGGAGGGGCTCATCCAAGGAGAGATTTCAGTTGGCTAAAACCCCTTTATTATATTTTTTATTCTCTCACTGTTCAAAACTCCCATCTCTGGACATTAGATAGAACACAGAAGTTCCAAGTTAATGTTTCTTGATTGATTGTTGTTGAAGAAAGTACGGAGATGATTGTGGAATTTTATTAGTTTTCAGAGAAATATGCATCCATCTATCCACTTATTTATTCTAAAAATATTTACCTACTTAGTTCAGGCTAGTATTCAACACTTATGGGTCTAAGATGAATTATCATTATTTGTTTTTATCCTGGAGGAGCTCTTAGTCTGGTCTGAGAGAGAAAAGCTTAAATAATTTATAACAATACAGTGAGATAAAGTACTCTGGAAAAGTTGGAGGGGGAGTAAGGATAATGAGTAAATCTCCATAGACAAGGACTTCTGATAGAGACCTGCCATCTGGTGGCGATGAATGGTACAACACGCTCTTTGTTGCTCTGATGTGGGATTCAGTATTGCAAATTTCAGCCTTTATTGAGCACCTGCCCAATGGGTAGCCAGCCCAGTGGTTGGCACTGCGATGCATATACATTAAAGCTTCTAAGACGACATTGGTCCTTAAAAAACTTGCAGTGTGCTTGTGGATATAAAGCATAATTGAAAAAGTTATCAAGCAAACAACATTATATTTGATATACACACATGAACAAATATACATTAAAAATATGTAAATGATTAATAATTGTTACCAAAAAGTAAACAAAATGGAAATATGTAAAGTAAAAAATGAGAGTCTCAAAAAAAAAAGAGAGTCTCCCCCATCCCACTCCCTGTGAGTAACCATTATGAACAGTTTAGTGTGGATTCTTTGCATGTACAAATGTTGGTAAATACATACATAATTTAAAAAATAGAATTGTGTTGTTATTCCTCAATTTTGTTTTTAAACTTTTATATCATGGACCCCTTTCTGTGATACTACATATTAATCTAACTTGTTTTCTCTTAATTTTTATATTAAATAAAAAATTAAGCATGTTAATATGAGTAAGTAGTCTATAAGGTTTGTTAGGAAAAGCAGCAGCCTCAACTACACCCACACCGTCCTCTCAAGAAGCAGCAACTTTCAATTCTTTTATCTGCTGCTATTAGTGTTATCTCCATGTTTCTAAAAAGCCTATTCGTGTCCTATTTATTGTTTTTTTTTTTCAATTTTAGGTATTATTTGTTGACTTCCCACCATGGATGATGAGGATTGGCCTTTCTTTTCTCTTCCCATTTACCAAATACAAATGCATCTTTCTCATCTTTCCATCTCCTCTTATAGTTAAATTTACTTAGGTCAATATTGAATGTTTACATTATGATCATGTATACTATTTAGAGGACAGTCATGTAATAAATCAGGCTTACTTTTCTTTCCCTACATGTCTTTTTGTTTTCCCTGGAATTAATAATTATCTGTTTTTGTTTGCTTAGTTTTCTATGTAAATTCTGCCCTTACCCAAAAGACCTCTCATTTAGCTGTCAGACTTGCTCCAATCTGGCCTAGTTACTTCTCTGCATACTGCATAGCTGTCATCCTAGTGTCTTCTTCCACCATCAGCATGAGGGTTCACTTTGCTTCTCCACTTTGTTGCACATCCTGTTTCTTAAATCTTATGTCTTTTTATCTCAGTTTACTCCCTCATTTTGGTAGATAACATTTCAGTAGCTTCCTGAGAAAGGGTGCATAGGAAGCAAATTTTTTGAGACCTCACATATCCAAAATGTTTTATTCTACTCTCACTTAATTGATATTTAAAATTTTTAAATTACTCTTTTGGTAAGGTATAGAATTGTAGATTGGAAATAATTTTCCTAAAGAATGTTAAGGTAAGTGTTCCAATGTCTTCTAGTTTCCAAGGTTGCTGTTGAGAAATCTTATGCTTTATTGAATGCTAGTCTTTTGTAGGTTACCTGTTCTTCTTCTCCCCACCCTCCTTAGAATCTTTTAGAAACTTTTCTTTATCCCCAGCACACTGAAGTTTCGCAATGATGTGGCATTGGTGTAGAACTTTTTCATTTTTCGTGTTTAGTACTCATGAACTCTTTCAATCTGTAAACATGTCTTTTTGGACTGGTAAACTTTCTTATATTATTTCTTTGATAATTTCTTTCATTTTCTATGTTTTCTTTTTCTACAATTATTTTTGTGTGTGTGTGTTTGGGGAGGCGGAGTTATTGAGCCTCCTGGACTGATCCTCTCATTTTATCTCTTCTTTCCTGTTTTCCATTTTTTTCGTTGTTTTATTTTCTAGGAGAAAATAAGAGTTTTCTCATATTCTTTGTTCTTGTTTCATGATTGCAATAAAAAAAAGTGTCTCAAGACTTTTTTTTCCTGGTTTCTCAAGACTTGTAAATTCAGTTGCTTTCCACCTTTCCAAATTTTGTTTTCCCTCTACTTTTGGCTCCTCTTTGACTTTGGAGTTTTGTGCTTAAAAAAAATCCCTTTACTATTTTGTGAGGAAGGGACAATAAGTGCATGTATTCAACCTGCAATGTTTAACTAGAATACACGTACTTGTTGTTTTATGTCAGATTTCTTAAAAATAAAATTTAAATTGGGGAAGTGAAATGCAACTGGGATGGTCTGAGTAAGATCAATTTCTGCCAGTGCTTAGCAGGGACTATCTTCCAGCAGCTGACTTGATCTCTCCCTGCCCAACCCAGGAAATAGAACCAAGGAAAAATCAGGACAGATAATGAAAGGACCATTCTTAAGTACTTGGAACTATTAAAAAATGGAAGAGCAGATTTAACATTTTAGTTTTAACATTATAGTGAACAGTGCTTCTTTCTAAATGTTTACAAACTTCTCTAACTTTTTCTTTCACGCTCACTGTTCCATTGAAACTACTTCAGATTACCAGTGATCTCCACATTGCCGAATCCAGAGTTGTTGTAGATCATTCAGTCTCCATCTTGTAACCTTCACTTCTTTCAGCTTCCAGGACTCCAGAGATGATTGGTTTCCCTTTTACCTCTGGCCACTCTGTCTCAGTCTGCTGGTTCCTCTTCAATTCTCAGACCTATTAATATTGGAGAGCACTGAGGCTCATTCCTCAGACATCTTCTATTTTTTTGTCTGTATTTACTCCCATATGGTGGCTATCCCAAAATTATATCTTTTTTCTTAAATTGTCCTCTTGTGCCTTTAAGAGCCAACCCTATTCTTGGGATGGCCCTCCTAAAATGAGAGGGAGATTGCTGCATGTCCTGCCAGACTCCAAAATTATATCTTTAGTCAGACCTCACCTATGCTCCAAACTTGTGTATCCAGCTGTCTGCTGGGCATCCTCCAGGAAGGCCTAATTGGCTATCTAGCAGGCATTTCAAATGTGACATGTCCAAAACAGAGCTTCCCATTCTCTTCCTCTTCACTCTCAATCTGATCCTCTAACCAGTCTTCCCATCTCAATAAATGGCAACTCTGTCTTTCAATTGTTAAGGGCAATTCTAGGCTCCTCTTCCTCACACCCCATATCTACTCTGATAGCAAATCTTACCAACACTAACATGCTAGATATTTTACATATTAATCTTGTTTATTGTCTGTTTCTCCCAACAGAACATAAACACCATGAAAACAGAATTTTGTCAATTTTAGTCACTGTTGTATCCTCAGGGCCTACAATAGTACCAGGCACATAGTTGACATGTAGTAAATATTTGTTGAATGAATTTGAAAAGATATACATTCTTAGAAATGTTTAAAGGTTTAGTGAGGCATAACTTACATACAGTAAACTTTATCCTTTTTAAGTATATAAAAATTTTGACAAATATATACAGTGATGTAGTAACCACCACAATCAACACACAGAACATTTTCGTTACCCCAAGTTCTTTTGTGCTCTTTTATAATCAACCCCTCCCCCATCGCAACTCCTGGCAACCCCGATCTGATTTCTGTGTGTGTATATGTGTGTGTGTGTGTGTGTGTGTGTGTGTGTGTGTGTGTGTGTGTGTATAAAGCTTTTTCTTAGAGCAGTTTTAAGTTTACAACAAAATTGAAAAGGAGGTACAGAGATTTCCCATATACCCCCTGTCCCCATACATGTGTAACCTCCCCTGTTATCAGCATTACTCACCAGAATGGTACATTTCTACCTACACTGACCCATCATAATCACTCAAAGTCCATAGTTTACATTAGGGTTCACTCTTGATGTACATTCTACGTATTTGGACAAATGTATAATGACATGTATCCATCATTATGGTATCATATGGAGTATTTTCACTGCCCTAAAAATCTTCTGTGCTCCACCTCTTCACTCCTTCTTCCTTCCTGACCCTCCCACCCAATGCTGGCAACCACTGATCTTTTTACTGTCTCCATAGTTTTGCCTTTTCCAGAATGTCATGTAGTTGGAGTCATACAGTATGTGGCCTTTTCAGATTGGCTTCTTTCACTTAGTAATATTCCTCCATGTCTTTTCATGGCTTGATAGCTCATTTCTTTTTAGCACTGAATAATATTTCATTGTCTGGACATACCACAATTTATCCATTCACCTGCTGAAGAACATCTTGGTTGCTTCCAAGTTTTGGCAATTATGAATAAAGCAGTCCAGGTTTTTGTGAGGACATAGGTCTTCAGCCTGTTTTGTAAGAAACAGCCGAACTGTCTTCTAAAGTGGCTGTACCATTTTGCATTTCCTCCAGGAGTGAATGAGAGTTCCTGTTGCTCCACATCCTTGACAGTATTTGGTGTTGTCAGTGTTTTGGATTTTGGCCCTTCTAACAGATGTGTAGTGGTACCTCACTGTTGTTTTATTTATTTATTTTTAAAATATTTATTTATTTATTTATTTATTTGGCTGCATCGAGTCTTAGTTGTGGCATGTGGGATATTCAATGAGGCATGCGGGATCTTTCATTGCGGTGTGCAGGCTATTCTCTCTAGTTGTGGTGCGTGGGCTCCAGAGCACGTGGGCTCAGTAGTTGTGACATGCAGGCTCTCTAGTTGTGATGTGTGGGTTCTAGAGCACGCAGGCTTAGTTGCCTTGGTGGCATGTGGAATCTTAGTTCCCCACCCAGGGATCAAACCCACATCTCCCACATTGGAAGGCAGATTGTTATTAGAAGGTCCATTCTAACCACTGGACCACCAAAGAAGTCCCCTCACTGTTGTTTTGATTTGCAATTCTCTGTTAACATATTGATGTGGAGCATGTTTTCATGTGTTTATTTGCCATCTGTATATCTTCTTTAATGAGGTGTCTGTTAAGGTCTTTGGCCCAGTTTTTAATTGGGTTTTTGTTTTCTCATTGTTGAGTTTAAGAGTTCTTTGTATATTTTGGATAACAGTCATTTATCGGGTTTGTCTTTTGCAAATATTTCTTCCAGTCTGTGACTTGTCTTCTCATTTCCTTGATATTATGTGTTTTTTTCAACCACAGTTAATAATAATATAGTGATTATTTGTTCCACGAAAGTTTGATAGAACTCACCAGTAAAACTCTCTGAACGTGGTACCCTCTTTAAAATAGAGATTTGAGGGACTTCCCTCGTGGTCCAGTGGTTAAAAATCTGCCTTCCAATACAGGGGATGCGAGTTCGATCCCTGGTTGGGGAACTAAGGTCCCACATGCCAGGGGACAACTAAGCCTGTGCACCGCAACTACTGAGCCCGCACGCTCTAGAGCCCGTGCACCACAATTAGAGAGCCTGCACGCCACATCTACTGAGCCCATGCACTCTAGAGCCCACACGCCACAACTAGAGAGAAGCTGGCACACTGCAACAAAAGATCCCTCATGCCACAACAAAGATCCCACATGCCACAACTAAGACCCGATGCAGCCAAGTAAATAAATAAATAAATATTAAAAAAATAATATAGAGATTTGAAAACTCTTTTAGTGTCTTCTATGGTACTTGATCTTATAAAGGTTTTCTACTTCTTCAGTTTTGGTAATGTACTTATTCCTCAAGAATAATTGATTATGCCATAAATAAAATTAAAAGACAAATGAAAAATTTGGGGAAAAGATTAACAATTAATATTACAGAGAAAGATTAATCTACCTAATACAGAGTAAGCCTAGAAACTGAGAAAAGATCATAACTCAATAGAGAAATTGACCAAGAACATGGATAAACCATTCATAGGCCAAGAAACAAACATGGCCCTTCAAAATATGAAAAGATGCTCAAGCCCAGTCATAATAAGAGGAATGCAGGTAGAAACTACTCCATTGTTCACCAGTCAGACTAGCAAAAATCCAAGAGTTTGATAACATTCTATGTCAGCATGGCTGTGGAGAAATAGTAAGACTCATTTGCGTTGCTGAAGGGAATGCAAAATGCCATAACCCTTGAGAAAGGAATCTGAAGATATTGGCAAAAATTATAGATGCATTTACCCTTTGATCCAGAATTCTGCTTCTGGGAATCTATCTGCAGACACAACTTCAGAAGTATTAAATGATGCGTGTACAAGATTATTCATTGGAGTATTATTTATAATAGCAAAACATAGAAACAAATCAGTAACAGGGAATGAGTAAAATAAACTATCCACCCAATGGTATACTCTGTAGCCCTAGAATAGTAATATCTCCTCTCTGTGTACTGTTTTGGAGAGATTTCCAGGATACACTGCTAAGTGAAAAAAGTGAGGTACATAGCCATGTGGAGAGTGTGTCTCTTTTGTATTAGTACAGGGAGTAAGAAGAATATATATTAATATTTTTCCACATTATCATAAAGAAACAGGAATAATATATAAGAAACTAATAAAAGTTGTTTCCTGTAGACTCAAAAATGAGATACGTAGTATATGGATAGATGTGAACAAGATGTAAGGAAGACTTTTCAAATCTTTTTATATTGTTTTGATTTTTTTTGTTTGTTTGTTTGTGGTACACGGACCTCTCATTGTTGTGGCCTCTCCCGTTGCGGAGCACAGGCTCCGGACGCGCAGGCTCAGCGGCCATGGCTCATGGGCCCAGCCGCTCCGCGGCATGTGGGATCTTCCCGGACTGGGGCACGAACCCATGTCCCCTGCATCGGCAGACGGACTCTCAACCACTGCGCCACCAGGGAAGCCCTATTGTTTTGATTTTCAAATGTGAATTATCATTAAAAATTATTACAATTTAAAAAATATATTCATTAGCTTTTTAAAAGGTATTTTAGGGACTTCCCTGGTGGCACAGTGGTTAAAAATCCACCTGCCAATGCAGGGGACATGGGTTCCAGCCCTGGTCCGGGAAGATCCCACGTGCCGCAGACCAACTAAGCCTGTGCGCCACAACTACTAAGCCCACGCACCACAACTACTGAAGCCCGTGTGCCTAGAGCCCATGCTCCGCAACAAGAGAAGCCACTGCAATGAGAAGCCCGCGCCCAGCAACAAAGACCTAATGCAGCCAAAAATAAATACATAAATTTATTAAAATAAATAAATAAATAAAAGGTATTTTAAAAGGTTGTACAAATGTAAATTGGTCTAGTGAGCTTGCTGCAATTCAGGATATAAAGAATGGTCCTTGCTCTCAGAAGAAACTTTATATCTGGAAAATAAAACAATATGCATAAAACATTTAAAAAATTGACAATACTGAAATAAGGAGAGGATCTGATAAGTACTGAATGATGGCTCTGACCCTAAGTTCTGTGGCATTCATGGCAGGAGTGATTTCACTGGGCTCGGTCTCAAAGAGGAGGTGATATTGGCAGAGCTTTGAAGGACAAACAGGAAGTGGGTAGAGAGGAGGACACAGGTCTCCAGACACAAACTCAAGTGTAACCTTGTATTTGGGAGACAATAAGTAGCCCTCTGATATTTCTCAAAGCACTTAGGGGTTGGGTTAAAAGTGAAGCAGATTTTTATTTATTTATGTATTTTGGCTGCACCGTGAGGCATGTGGAACTTCTGCCTGCACCACCTGCAGTGGAAGTGTGGAGTCTTAACCACTGGACCACCAGGGAAGTCCTGCAGCAGGTTTTTTTTTTTTTTTTTTTTTTGTGATACGCGGGCCTCTCACCGTTGTGGCCTCTCCCGTTGCGGAGCACAGGCTCTGGACGCGCAGGCCCAGCAGCCATGGCCCACGGGCCCAGCCGCTCTGCGGCACGTGGGATCTTCCCGGACCGGGGCATGAACCCGTGTCCCCTGCATCAGCAGGCGGACTCTCAACCACTGCGCCACCAGGGAAGCCCCTGCAGCAGGTTTTTAAAGACAAGAAGTCAGCCATGCAGAGAGTAGAGGGACAAGAGTCCCTAGCAGCAGAGGACCCCCAAGGGCACATGCTCTGAGATCTTGATGGAGTCCAGGAGAGAGAAAGCTGAGGGGTGAAGGGAGCAGCAGGAGCCAGATAACCCGGACCCTTTATTTTAGGTGCAATGGGAAGTCAATGCAGGACTTTAAGTGTATGTATGGGAGTGAGGGGAATCTGACTCACTTTTTAAAAAGATTACTCTGGTTGTTGTGTGGACAATGAATTGGGGGCGGGTGGGGAGAAAGATTGAGAGATCTTCTCAAGAAGAATTGACTATGTCTTTGTATTGATGAAATAAAATTCACATTTTAAGGCAAGACAAGAAAAGTTTAAACATAAAATTTTTTCCTGCTCCTTTGGACCTCCTGGTTCCCCTCCAGTGTGTGTTGTACATCGCATTATGAGTTAACCAGACCTCCCCAATGACAGAAATGCCTGTTCAACTGACTCAACTGTAAAGATCAATTTTTCTCCTTCTGGTGCCAGCCATGTAACTCCTTAGAAGGTAACCTTCCTTTCTCAATTCTTGAAGGGGTCACGATGACCTACCACTTGCCTTGTACATGCAGACAGCTTTAGGGATCTTTATGTACAATGCCAATATATCATTTCCCTTAAAGATAGCAATTGGTGCAGGACAGACTGTTCAGATGACCTGGGTAGATACTGGGCCACACCTAAAGGAAGTTCTTAGCTGAAATACTACTTATGACCTTATTAATGTTACTAGCTCTATTACTTGTATTCTGCCTATTTTATAAGATTATTGTTTCTTGCATTACCAAATGTGTGACTGAGCCTCAGATGAAATTAATGATGATTAGGTGACTACAAACAATTGACCACTATAAATATATAGTTCTATAAGATCAGTGAGTGTGATAGTGTAACTCTAGATATGTGAAGAAGCAACAAGAGGGAACCATTTCCTGGACCATAACAAACTAGTGAGATAGGCAGTTCAGAGGCTTTTGGTTACTGTTAACAGGGCCTAGTCCAGTAATAGCACGTTGGATGGACTGTCAATGAAATCCTTGCCTGACCTGAGAATCCTGGGAATCCTTGCCTAGCATTCCTAGTGCCGTGGGACAAATTGGTCATGAAATGCCTCCCAAACCTTGGTCGAAATTACAAGAGATGTGTGCTTGATTACAGGTAACTTTTGCCTGTCGCATGTGTACTGACCTCCTCCCTTATTCTTTGGAACCATCCTCATAACTCTCTGAGAGACTCTCTCCTGGGTTATAATCCTCAGTTTGGCTCAAATAAAATTTTCCATTCTTTAAAAAAATTTATTTATTTATTTGACTGTGCTGGGTCTTAACTGCGGCATGCAGGATCTTCATTGCGGCATGCGGATCTTTAGTTGTGGCATGTGGGATCTTTAGTTGCGGCATGCGGGACATTTAGTTGCAGCATGTGGGCTCTTAGTTGCAGTATGCAGGATCTAGTTCCCCAACCCAGGCCCCCTGCATTGGGAGTGTGGAGTCTTAATCACTGGACCACCAGGGAAGTCCCTCCATTTCTAAGATTGCCTATTGATTAATTTTGTTATTGTTGTTGATAGTACTTACCTTTCTCCCTCATCCCTCATGGCTGCATTTTCCACCCTGTGTGACTGGGGAGAAGGGTGATAGTAACACCTGGGAAATCAGGGCTTCATTTGGTGAGAAAGGTGATGGCAGCAGAGCCCATTTCCAACTACCAATGTTTCATTGGTAGTTGGAAATTTGACTCAGGAGCTGGGGAGAGAGGACAGAATTTTGAAGGTCTAGATTTGGGATTCTACTGTGGAGAGGAAATAGTTGAAGCTGTGAGATTGTATGAGGCATCAGAGAGAGGGAACTGAGAGAAGAGAGCAGAGGGCCAAAGACAGATTCTCAGCAAAGCGACACCAACAAAGGAAGCAAGGGGATGAAGAGAGTAAGGTTGCTGTACCAGGGCAGTGTGGAATACCAGGACAATTTAAGTTGAGGGGTGGAATGCCAGTTGAATGATGAGTGTAGTAGCTGTGTGGCACGGGAGGAATCATGATGGGGTGTAGTACTCAGGAAGGCTCCTGGCAGAAATAGGACTTGAAAGATGGATAGACTAGGTGGATGGAGATGAAGGCAGGGGACTTCCAGAGTAAGCAGTACAAGAACCAAGGTGCAACAGGCAATTCTGACCCCTGAGTGTATGTGCAAGGTCGGGGGGAGTTGAAGTTTGTGAGTGAAGGGTTCTAGCCAGGAAGTCTGGGGTGGTAAATGCATGTAGAAAGAGTTGAATCAGTTAGTTGATCAACATAAGTATTTTTTGAGCACTTCTGTGTACCAGGCACCAGATTAGGTGCTGGGAATATAGCCATGAAACTACTTACCAAGGCCCTGCCCTCTAGAGCATACCTTTTTAGCAAATCAGACAGGTCTTCACAAGTAAGCAGAGGAGCTTAGACTTTATCCTATGGGCCACTGCTCTCATGTGGCCCTATAATGGGAGCTGGATGGAGAGACATCCCCAGCCTGTGGGGGACATAGAAGGGAGTGTATGCAGAGGAAATGCAGACTGTTGGAGGGCTGGGTCTTCCACAACTTCATGAGCATGTGAGCCTGAACTGTATACACGCAGACCAGGAAGAGTGCATTAGAAAACAGAGAAGTGGTCAGAATTTCTGAGGACGTTGTTCATTTGGAGAGATTGATCACTGATTTATTAACCTTTGCAAGGGGAATTCATTTCATAAGGCTTTGTTTGGCTTAAGCTGCAGGAATGAAACTCTGATGATGGAATTACTGGCTTGAGTCATTAGGAAGAAGAGGTATTTAGTGGAGAGAGGTCAGTCAGAGCCATCCCTGGCTGTGAAATCCCACCTTTCAGGAGCTGTCTACCTACACAGAGGCCAGCTCTTACGTTCCATGGGTTGTGAGGGATATTGCTTCACTCTCTGGAAATCATTTGGACCATTCAGGTGTTCTTAGATTTCTAGAGATGAAATCATTCCTTCTTAGTTCCTAAATGACTATCACCCTGCTTGCCCTGCAAACTCCACTTTCCCAGAGAAAACAAGAGAGAGGGGATGAAGAGAAATGGGCAATAGGCAGGAGGATACAGTCTTAAAAATTCTGTATGAAACTCTAAAGGGAAGTCAAAGGAAACAGACAAAGGGTCTTCCCGAGCTTGGGACCAGCAGGGAATGATGCAGCATCCTGAAAATATTTTTAAAAGCAGTGGATAGCCAGAACTAAGAGTCAGAGTGACCAATTCATTCTGTTTCTCCCTCAAGTTGCCCTATTTTAACACTGGAAGTCCCACATTTTTGGGAAATTTGGGACAGTTGATCATCCCATCAGGACACCTGGGCTCTAGCTTTGTATCTGCCATTAATTTCATACCCCTCTGAGCCTCAGTTTCCTCCTGAAATGGTAAAGTAAGGTACCTTAACAAGACGATATCAAAGAGCCCCTCCAAACCTGATGGAGCAATCTGGAAATTTGCCGAGGCTGCCCTGACATCCAGACTTTCTCTTGGAACTTGCCCTGAGCTTGGGCAGAACAAATCTCACCACAGAGAGTGCATCTGAAGGCTCAGGGACCAGCAAGTTCCTATACAGACTCTTCTTTCTTACAGATCCTTCTGTCAGTGACATAAGTGAGTATCAGCGTACAATGTACATCCCTGACTAGTTCAACTTAAGATTTTTCGATTTTACGATGGTGTGAAAGTGATACGCATTCAGTAGAAACTGTACCTTGAATTTTGAGTTTTGGTCTCTTCCAGTGCTAGTGATAACGCGTCTCATGATGCTGAGCAGTGGCAGTGAGCCACAGCCCCAAGTCAGCCATGTGATCACAAGGGTAAACAACTTACAACCATTCTATACCCATACAAACATTCTGTTCACTTTCAGTACGGTAGTCAATACATTACATGAGATATTCAACACTTTATGATATAGGCTTTGTGTTAGATGATTTTGCCCAACTGTAGGCTAATGTTGTGTCCTGAGCATGTTTAGGGTAGGCTAGGCTAAGCTGTGATGTTAGGTAGGCTCGGTGTATTAAGTTCATCTTTGACTTACAATATTTTCAACTTATTGGGATGTAACCCCATTATAAGTTGAGGAACATCTGTATTATAATTATTAGTTGTCACCTACAAAATAAAGTGTAGGTGATTATTCTAGTTGTCAGACTGTTTCAAGGAATATGTAAACCAAAAATAAGAAACTTAGTAAGAAAAATAAATTTTTTAAAGCTCCCAGCTGGCACTATATTCAGTTAAGTTATAGTCTATACAATCATGCTGGAATGAAATGTGGTTATCATTTCTATTTAGAATTTCACTTGGCTACTGAAAGAGTGATTTGTCTTTGAATTTCTATTAACATAAAATAGAAAATGTTTCTTTTGTAAATCTTCTAAGTACATACTGTTCTGAAAGTGGCCTTTTATGTTAGCTTTACAAGGTCATCATGTTTTGGCAAGAATTTCAAAGCCAATAAGTTTGAAAGTAGTTCCATTGGACTTTTCCAGAGTCAGTGGTGGCATAACATAAGAGCCTAGCCCCTGAAGCCAGAATGCCTGGGTTCACATCGCAGATTTGTAACAAGTACAACTTGATGTTTCTACACCTCTGTCTTCAGCTATAAAATGGGAATGATGTTAATAGTACCTACCTCAAAATGCTGTCATGAGGATTAAATGAGTTGATATGTCTACAAGTGCTCAGACCTCTGCTTGGCACAAGGTAAGCACTAAGTAAGTGTCCCATTACAACATAAGATCCTTCAGACCAGGGATTTTCATTTGTTTTGTTCACTTATATATCCCTAGAACTGTGTGTTCTATGTGTGCCTAGAACTGTGCCTGGCTCATAACAAGCATTCAATAAATATTTGTTGAATGAAAGTATATGTCTTGGTAATAGGTATTCAATTTGTGGTTTATTCATGAGGTTTTTAAAGTCCATGGGATTTATCTGTTGTAAACCTTTAATTTATACAAAGGAAAACTGAGGCCCAGAGAGAAGGAATCTTCCCTATGTCACATGAGCTTTGATGGCAATAAAATTAAATACCAAATATTTGTCGTAAGAGAAACACACTAGGCAGAACCTGTTTCCCGACTTCATTTTATCTTTCTTACATGTGCTCCTGTCCCAACATTTATCAGAGCTGCTTATGTAGAGACACTAAGCTTTCATCTGAATGGATGCCATGGTAGCTGAAGGCACAATGTCCATTGCAGCAGGCAGATCGGCTTTCTCCCATGGGAACAAAGTGGCTTGTACTGAAAGAATAAAGGTAACTATGTTCATGCTGTGTTCCTGGCTTCTGCCTGCTCCTCTTTTCTCTTCAACAAGCTTGGGACTCAGTGTGTGTAGCCAAAACTCCCACAGTCACTCCAGAAATGAACACTGCACTGGTTTTGCACTAAGACAAACCTGGTTTCAAATCCCATTTCTGCTACTTCCTACCTATTGTACTACCTGTTACTACCTGTGACCTTGTTCTGCAAATTTTTTCACTTCCGTAGTCTGAGTTTGTGCATCTCTAAAATGGGTATGCCAACATACTCATAGTGGAGGTAAATGTTAGCAAGAATATGGGGCCTACAGATTTGTTCAACATGATGAATGCAAACAAGACTCACAGCAAGGCATGTTGTAGTTGCAAGTTGGGTTCTCTGGGAAGAAACTCTCTGATGAAGGGTAGCAGGCAGGACACTTAGGAGAGTGCTCTTGGGATCAACACATGTGGAAGGAAGGGGAAGGAAAGGGCAGAGGAAGAAGTTGGGCAGTGGTGCAGGCCCAGTGAAGACCTCAGCTGACCTCTCATGGGGAGCTCTAGAGCTGGGATGTGTGTGCAGAATTGTTGCCAGCTGAGGTGAGGAAGCTGGGCCTTCACCCCTCCCCTGACCGTGTTGTCAGTTATTCTATACAGGCTGGTCCTGGAAGTTACCTTCAGCCAAGGCATTCTCCAAAGAGGGCTGACAACCGAGGGTCATGGCAGCATTCCCAGAAGTTGGGGGAGTAACTGCATTCCTGAAGGGGCATCTGGTTGGTGCTGCACAGCATCCATCACTCCCAAACTCCAGAACCAGGCATAAAGAAAAGATCTTGAAAGCTTCCTGATGGGAAACACAGGGCATCCACAAAGGGACAGGAATAAGAATGATATCAGAAGTCTCAAAAGCCCCATTAGAAAAGGCAGTGGAGAAGTGCCTTCAAACATTTCATAGAAATCAATTTCTAAACTAGAATTCAATTCTGAGCCAACCTGTCTATCAAATTTGAGGATACAACAAAGACATTTCAGACATGCAGTTTTGATTTTGACTTCCCATGCACTGTTCCTTAAGAAAGAGGAATTGAATAAGTGATTCAGGAAGTAGAGGATCGTCCAAGAAGACGTGCAGGGCAGTCTAAGTAGAAATGCTGAGCCGCAGCCTAGAGAAAACAGGGGAGCCTGGAGTGGGAGGCAGGGCCCTGGAGGGAAGCTGTTAATGGTCAAAAACACATTTTATTTATGGCTCTGTCAACAGTTGGTAAATTTGTAAAGAAAAATGAAGAAATGATGATTATAAAAGTCAAGATATAGTTCACCTCTAAAAAGGAAAGTGAGGGCTGTGACTAGGGGAGGAGCTTCCGAGGTGGCAATGTTTCATTTTTTGATCTGGGTGATGGTTACATGGGTATTTGCTTTATAATTATTGGTATAACTACAGACACATATACATATATACTTTATATATATGCTTTATGCCATTTTCTTTTTTTAAAATAAATTAATTTGTTTTATTTATATATTTTTGGCTGCATTGGGTCTTTGTTGCTACGCGCAGGCTTTCTCCAGTTGCGGTGAACGGGGGCTACTCTTCGCTGCAGTGCGCGGGCTTCTTATTGCGGTGGCTTCTCTTGTTGCAGAGCACGGGCTTTAGGTGCGCGGGCTTCAGTAGTTGTGGCTCGCGGGCTCCAGAACGCAGGCTCAGTAGTTGTGGCGCATGGCCTTAGTTGCTCTGTGGCATGTGGGATCTTCCTGGACCAGGGCTTGAACCTGTGTCCCCTGCATTGGCAGGTGGATTCTTAACCACTGCACCACTGGGGAAGCCCTATGCCATTTTCTATGTATATATTATATTATATTTTATTATTATTATTATTATTTTTGCGGTGCGTGGGCCTCTCACTGTTGTGGCCTCTCCCGTTGCGGAGCACAGGCTCCAGATGCTGAGGCTCAGCGGTCATGGCTCACGGGCCCAGCTGCTCCGCGGCATGTGGGATCTTCCCAGACCAGGGCACAAACCCGTGTCCCCTGCATCGGCAGGCGGACTCTCAACCACTGCGCCACCAGGGAAGCCCTATATGTTATATTTTAAAACAACTTATTTTAAAGTATTATAAGAAAAGAAATAATAAGTGTAAAGCTCTCAACACAGTGACTGGCCTGGAGCACATAGTACAAGTCCAGTGAGTGTTAGTTGAATATCATCATCATCATCATCATTCTGACCCTGCCATCCACTCCTGAGCAAGTACTTTCAGTTTTTGGTTTCTAGAGAAGAAGGGTGTGAGACATATTCCAGAAGAGCATGCAAAAGGGGGGAGGATTAATATTTGGCCTGGAAATAGTTTTATGTTTGCAGTGACAAAAAAATTGAATCCAGAGCTTCCTGTTCTGAAAACATACCACTAGCAGAGAGAAAATTAAGATATTTTCTATTTTCCCTGCTTCTTCTATAGCTGTCAAGTGGGCAGTAGGTTGGGAAGAGTTACCTTCTGCTTTCCCAACAGCAGCCTCTGATCTTTGAAGGGCACATCCTTTGCCTCTGACCAAACGTGAACCCCAACATGGAAACCTCTTATGGGGCAGATATGTCTTGGGGACACTTTTCCCCTCCTCTTACACTCATCTATTAGGGAATTAGCCTGATGCAATGGAAAGAACTCTAGACCAGGAGTCTTGGGGCCTGGGCTCCAGCTCTGCCTTTAAGCAGTGTGTGTCTTGGTCATCTGTAAAACCAGAGTTCTGGGACTAGGTCATCCCTGAGATCCTTCCAGCTCTGAAAGTCTGTAATTCTAATATCCTGCAAAGCTAGTGAGAGAGGAGAAAGGCAGCATGGCTAACAGGAAGAGCATGTGTGTTTTGAGTCAGGCAGACCTAGATCCCAGTGCTACCACCTACTAGTTATGTGAACTTTGTAAATTAATTAACTGTCCTCAGCCTCAACTCCCACATCTAAAAATTGGAGTAGTACCTGCAATGCAGAAATGTGAAGATAAAATGAAACGGCGTATGTCCATGGTTCCCAAACTGTGTGTTGAGGCACCCTAAGGCTCTGCAGTGAACTCACATGGTTACCACAGTTGGATATTTCAAAAATTTGAGGGAAACACAGTGATGTACATTGGGTACCAGAGGTAGTTAAGAGTTTCAAAATTAGATTGTGCTACCTTCTGTCATGCCTTATGTTTGTATCTTCACAAAGCTGGGTTTTCAGTGTGATAAAAAGCAAGTACCATGTAAAAATCAACATGGGACACTAAGTAACGGTGGTGGTGTCCAATGTGATTAAGAAGTTGAGCAGTGGGGGCTTCCCTGGTGGCGCAGTGGTTGGGAGTCTGCCTGCCAATGCGGGGGACGTGGGTTCGTGCCCCGGTGCGGGAGGATCCCACGTGCTGCCGAGCGGCTTGGCCCGTGAGCCATGGCTGCTGGGCCTGCGCGTCCGGAGCCTGTGCTCCGCGGCAGGAGAGGCCGCAGCGGTGAGAGGCCCGCGTAACCGCAAAAAAAAAAAAAAAAAAAAAAGAAGTTGAGCAGTGTGAAATAGGTGCACACATCTCGTTAATAAGTAATTGTGATTATTTAAGAATAAAATAGAAATAATAGTTTACTTTCAATTTACATGTATCATTTTTTTTCAAACAACTACTAAATCCTTAGTATATAAATGCTTCTTGTTTCGATCAAATTATTTAATAAATGGAGCTGTTAGGTATTTCTTTTGGCCTAAGGGAATGGTGGAAAACTTGCTGAGACACAGTGGGCTCTGAGAAAAGAGAAAGTTTGGGAACCTCTGACATATGGAAAGGTATTTGGCACACAGTAGGTGCTCAGTAGATGGTAAAAACTATTAAGGAGCCTTGTATAAGGTAACACTGAGCTATCTTTTATAGTTTATTTCTGGTAGTGGTGGGAGCCAAACTTGAATCAAGAGGAGTCTGACACATCTTTATAATAACAGCACATAGGAGGCACTGAATAAGGGTCAGCTGAATGAGTGAAGGTGTCAAAGATAAAAGGTTTTACAAGGCACCTGGGACATGACTACCAAAGTGAATAATCATTTTTTCAGTGTTCTTTTGGGTCCTCCTCATGGCCTATACCCTGCATAATTTATCCCCAAGGATATCCCCAAGTCAGAATCCATTCTCTCCAGAGAATTTTGGTCTTTAAACATGGTTAAATTGCTGCTGTAGAATTCCAGTTTGAAGACTTTGCCACAGATTCCAACACGTTTGGAACCTGATGATTGCAGTCTGGGCTGGGCTCAAAGTAGGCCTGGCTACAAAGCAGAAGGAATCTTGAATGTGAATTACATTGTAGCAATAGTAAACTAGTCTTTGGTTTAGACTACTTCACTAAAAAATAGCTGTTTTTTTTTAAAATAGCTGTTTTAAAGCCCTTTGGAAAGCAACAACAAACCACAACAAATCTGCTCCCTATATTCTGTCAATTTTAAGTTTAAATCAATTTAGAATAAAAGATATAATTATGTTCCCAAATAGCCTCTGCCTCTAATATGGGAACAGAACTCCCTTCTCAAATAGTCAACTCTCTATATTTGAAATTAGACTTGTTTTCATGCCTTTTTTTGCAAATCAGTTCTTAGGTGACAGCTAACTTCTTTTTTTTTCCAAAAATTAAAAAAAATTGTATTTATTTTATTTATTTATTTTTGGCTGCATCGGGTCTTCGGTGTGGTGCATGGGCTTGTCATTGCGGTGGCTTGTCTTGTTGTGGAGCACGGGCTCTAGGTGCGCAGGCTTCAGTAGTTGTGGCACGTGGGCTCAGTAGTTGTGGCTTGCAGGCTCTAGAGCACAGGCTCAGTAGTTGTGGCACACGGGCTTAGTTGCTCCGCGGCATGTGGGATCTTCCTGGACCAGGGCTTGAACCCGTGTCCCCTGCATTGGCTGGAGGATTCTTAACCACTGAGCCACCAGGGAAGCCGCCTAGACAGCTAACTTCTGTGTGATAGAAACAAGTCTATCTTAGGAGATGTGCCTTCCTTTTCCTTTAATCACTAAATGCAAACAGTTTCTGAAGCACACATAAAACAAACTTTTGTTCTTGGTTCTGTCAAATATGGGGTTTTGATAGCAGGAAGACAGGTTTACTGAGAGCTTTATTCATTACTGGATTTAAGTCACAAACTAGAAATTTGCTGCTTATATTTATTTGCTTTAAAACAAAACAGGACAACTTTTGGCAGTTTTCATTAAAAACAGAAGCTGTAGCTATGAGGATAACTAAGTTGCAAAAACAAGTCAGTGTCTTGCCATCTGCTCCAATGTGTTTTGATTTTTATTATTCTTTTTGTTTCTTTGTCCTTCTGACAGTTCCACTGCAGGTCCAGAACACGACTGATAATTCACCCTTTTTGCCTCCTCCTCTCCAACTTCCCTTACCAATCTGTTGCAGGTGGCCCCCTTTTTTTGTCCAAAAGGCACTGAATAATAATTTTGGGGGAGAGAAGATCTAAACCTTCTCATGACCATGTATGCTTATGAAAAATGTTAGGGAATGGTCTGTTGTTCCCCATCCACCCCTTTTCTTAATTTAAAAATAAGAAGCAATAGGGGAGGAAAATGGTCCCTGGGTGGGGTGTGAGTTCCTGACAAGGGTTCATTTACTCCCATGAAAGCTTTATCCGAAGTAATTTCAGCTAATGGGAGCTCACCCTGATGAGGTAATGCTTTCATCCCACACTTGATTGGTTGGTTGCTCTTCTCCTTACTTGGTGTTCTCCCAGAGGCTGAGAAGTGAAGTGGGCTTGTTTTAGGGATAATGCCAGCTTTTCTCTCTGGCCATTCACTCAGCTCCACTAAATCTTTCTGTAGCATGGCTGGTGCAGGGAGTTGCTGAAAACAGGCGTTGCTTACAGAAATGCTTAGAGCCACTGGGGAAAATCTCAGGTTCCCCTTCTCAAGCAATTAGATATCCTGCAACTTGAGCCAGCTCTTCTACCTGGGGCCGCAGGGGTGTCTTCTAGTCTGGCCCTTTCTCAGCAATGAGAACATGAGTGAGATGAGGATGATGCTAGAGTATGAGGAGCTGAGAGAAAAGCCAGCCAGTCCTGGGACATATATATCCCATAATGCTTGTCACGCCCTGACTATGGGGCCCAGCAGTGCTTCACTTCTTAATGCTCTTTGGCCTGGGAACAGTAGTGCTGTCTGTGAGTCAGGCTGATTGCCTCTATAGCTCCCGCACAAAACTGGAGGGATGAGATTAGGGGAACTGGGGCTTCTTTCCAGCCATCTCATCTCTTTGTGTTGCCTTTTACTCTGTCTACCTCCGTTCTGGGAAATTGTGTTGTCTGCATTATAGTAGCTGGTGTAGATCTTTTTACAAGGAAACAATTGTCTACCTGTGTCTCTGGAAGAACTTGGAGAGCCCTTGGCTCTGCTTTGGTATCAAAATTTGTCTAAACTTCCTGGGAAGGAGGGAAGAAGCATCTGATTCTAGGCTGTGTGCAAATAGGGAAACTGAGGCTACAGGATGAAGTAATTGTGAGTGCAGTAGGGATAATAGGTGAGTGCTTGTCTCTGACAACCAGGCTAGTCTTTGTGCATAAATTCGTGCTCCTTTTCATACACTTAAGAATTAGACAACAAAAAAGCAAGAGGGTATACCCAGTATGGCTGAACTCTCTGAAGTTTTTCAGGGCTAACTGGTTAAAGAAGGAGACATTTGTACACATGTATAGAATGCTACAACCACATGGAGGAAAATTAGTGGGGAGAAACTTCTAAAAGAGAATTGAACTGGAACACATTCTGTGGACTCTGAGAGCTGAGGGTGACAGCATTCCAAAGGTAAATGCGTTACTTGGGGAGCTCTGTGGAGCAGGTAATCAATCTGATTTTAAACATAATTTAGTTGTAAGCATCAGTCCTCTGCCCTTCGTGGTTGAGCTTCACGGAATGAGATTCTTGGAGTCAAAGGGAATGAAATTTTACTCCATTTTGTTATCTAATCCTGGGAGAGTAGCTCTTTTTCTGTGACCCATTTTAATAGTCTTCAAATAGGAGTATCAACCTGAATTCAAGGAAAGATTTTGTGAGTGAAAGGCTCACCCTAAGTATTTAAAAGGGTGGAGATGGCATTTAAGATTCTGATAATATTGTCTGAAGCATCCTGAAACTAACTCCACCCAGGTCCTTAACCATAGGATAAAGGTCTTTTCCTTATCTCACTCACCTCTCCCACCCCCAACCACTATCCAACCTGTTAGAGATCTGGCCCTCTTATCGCAGAGAACAAAGACCAGGAAGAAAAAGAAGTATAAAAAGTAGGAGGCTTCCACGTTGAATTTGCAACTATAGTATGTTTACAGGATAAATCAGCTAATACATGCGAAAGTGCTTTGTAACACATAACACGGTAACATGGTAATGGAAGGGATTACTGCTCCTCAGAAGAATAGGAACTATGTTCTACTCATTGCTAAACCTTCAGTGCCCAGCCTAGTCTCTGACACATAGGTCTTTTTTTTTTAATTTTTTATTATTGGAAAATTTTAGTTACACAAAGGTAGAAAGAATGGTTTAATGCATCTCCATGTATCCAGTTTAAAACTGTTATCAATTCATTAGATAGACATTTAGTTAATGATTTTTTTTTTTTTTTTTTTGGCGGTATGTGGGCCTCTCACTGTTGTGGCCTCTCCCGTTGCGGAGCACAGGCTCGGGACGCGCAGCCTCAGCGGCCATGGCTCATGGGCCCAGCCGCTCCGCGGCATGTGGGATCTTCCTGGACTGGGGCACGAACCTGTGTCCCCTGCATCGGCAGGCGGACTCTCAACCACTGTACCACCAGGGAAGCCCTAGTTAATGATCTTGAAGGAAGGGATTTTGGAAATTTCTTAGACTTAATTTGTCCCATCCTCTTTTTCTTTAGAAGTTTATGATCAGTATGAACAATAATATCAGAAAATCATATTTCCTGTAGTAGTTCTCATTACGTTAATCACATCTGAGAAAAAAAAGGGCGAAAGTCTTAGGAACACTTTTCATTCTGGGTTATCTGATAAAAGGATTATAAAACAAACATCTTGATTTTATAAAGAGCAGAACCTCAAACTATCTGCTACTCATGCTTGTGATTAATAGTTCGTCCAGCTTCAGAGTTTTAAAAAACATTTTGGCATGGGATGTGACTGAAACCCATACCAGGACTGACTTGTAGGGTCATCAGCTCCTGCTTTGACTGTGATATGGTTGGAATGGGGCTAAAGTCTCCATGTTTCTTGGTGTTTCTATTTTACTTATCTTCCACCCTTGTTCTGTGGGTTCTTTATCTTGAAGGACACAGATAACAGGCCACTGGAGTCTAATATGTTTGCTTGAACAGCCTTTTGGCAGTTTTCAACTTAGTTTTCTGGGAAGACCAGAAAAAAGGCCACCAGTGATCTGGATTGAGGTGGACATCCTAGCTACGAGACTGTGAGTGTTTGGGTGGGTTTCTTCCCTTTGGGGTTTCTGTTTCAGTAAAATGAGGCTTTTTGGTGTAGTGATATAGTGGAGAAAGTGCAGCCTTTAGAGTAGAAGAGACCAGTAAACAAGACCAGTGTTTGAATTTCCTCTCCATGTTTTTTATATTTCTCACCTGTAAAATGGGTTGTTTCAAGAAAAGAATTATTTTAAAGCACCGAGTGCAGTGGCTGGCACATAGCCAAGTGCTCAATATATTGTGGCTACTCTTATGATCAAAATGAGGAAGCTGCAAGCAGAAAAATAGGCAAGGGAAATGGATAGGTAATTCACTCACTAAGAAATATAACTGGCCAGGAAGCGTATACTCAACCTCACTTGTACCACTGTTTTTGCTCATCAAATTGACAAACATAAAAATATACATAATATCCATTGGTGAAAGTTTAAGCAAATGGGCATTCTCCTATACTGTTCATAAAGTCTCTTCTGAGGTAGTTTTGGTAATATCTATCAAATTTTAAATGCATTGCTCTTTTTTTAAAAATTTATTTTATTTATTTTTGGCTGTGTTGGGTCTTCGTTGCTGCACAGGCTTTCTCTAGTTGCGGCGAGCAGGGGCTACTCTTCATTGCTGTGCACAGGCTTCTCACTGCGATGGCATCTCCTGCTGTGGAGCACGGGCTCCAGGCGCGCGGGCCTCAGTACCTGTGGCACGTGGGCTTGGTTGTTGTGGCTCGTGGGCTCCAGAGCGCAGGCTCAGTAGTTGTGGCACACGGGCCCAGTTGCTCCGCGGCATGTGGGATCCTCCCAGACCAGGGCTCGAACCCGCGTCCCCTGCATTGGCAGGCGGATTCTTCCCTGAGCCACCAGGGAAGCCCCTGCATTGCTCTTTAACTCAGCAATTTTGTTTCTAGGTATCTGTTATATATAAATATACACATGAGTATACAAACATTTATTGAACTATTGTTTTTAATAGAGAGAACTGGAACAATATATTATAGAACATTATAGTATGATCCTATTTATGTGAAGAAAGATAACTGAGTGTGTGTATTTTATAAATGTATAAAAAGAGGTCTGGGAGGATATACTTCATAGGATTACTTTTAGGGAACGGAGTAAGATTAAGGGATAAAGAGAAATTTTTACTTTTTATTCTTTACTCCTCTAAATGTTTTGAATTTTCCCAACAACTATTATTTTTTATTTGAAAAAACAATTTTAAAAAATGGTGGTGGTGTGAGTTATACCATCCCTCAGCCCCATGGTGAGTACTTGTTTAGTGCCAAGTTTATAGTTGGGTAGAGCCAAGCACTTCTTAGATCTGGAAGGGTGGGCAGAGCTTGTATTTAAGAAGCAAAACTTCCTCTTTATGGTTTGGGGTTTGGATTGTTGGACCATTGAACCCAAGTGACCCCTTCTGAAGACAGCAGGACTGCATGGGAGTGAGGAGAGGTGTTTCAGGAATCTTCTGTCCTACCCAAGGTGCTCTGTTTAAAAAAAAAGAAAAGAAAGAAAGGAAGGAAGGAAGGAAGGAAGGAAGGAAGAAAGAAAGAAAGAAAAGAAACAAAGAAAGGTCTTGGACTCTTTGGAAGAGTCAAGGCAACCTCATAATTACAGCACCTCAGAATCCAAGACTCCTGGGCTGGCAGAGAACCTTCCAAGTTCATCTGTCTCTCTGCTTCCTCACAGGTCAGCATGTCAGATTTTATCAGACATGCCAGATCCTGAATGATGAAATTTCTCTTCAGGTCTTAGGGAGCTTTCTTGGATTACAGGTGCCCACCAATTTCTCTGTGGTTGCACATTTAGTTCCTACCACTGTGTGAAATACCTGAGTGAGAAAACAGATAAAACCTCTTATTTAAGATAGGGATAGGAACTGAAAGAAAGGGAATCCTGTTTTCCTGCTCATCAGTAAGTTGCCCCAACTCTGAAAAGAGGTACTCGGGGTTAAGAAAAGCATCACTCTAATATCCTTCAGAACTCCCTGATTTTAGATTGTACACAGAGGAGGAATGGCACCAAAGTACTGGCAAAGGTCTGCACAGGGTGCGATTGTACTACATTTCATTACATGGCTAAATATTTTAACATTTAAAAAACTGCAAACAACATCTATATAAAAGAGAGTGTATAACAAATATATAATATATAAACATAAAAACAATTTGAAGAGTAATTATGAAAAGCAAATCCCATGTACCCTTCACCCAGATTGAGAAGTAGAATATTATAAAACTTTGGAAGGTCCATGGTGGGGCTGCCAGCACTGTGGTACAAACTGAGCACTGCACAAAGGTTTTTGCCAAGGTGGGGTAGATTTCCTCCTGGAGGATGGGGGCCTTTCCCTTGGGTACAAAGGCTCTTGGCTGCTGCTAGGCTGTTGGCCCACAGAGAATGATCCTTTTTCTCTTTCCCAAAGAGGCTACTTACAGCCTTCTGCAGCCCTGTTCCTGGGGGGCATTCCACCTATGTGCTCCGTACCCTCTACTAGAAGGAACAATTACACTGAATTTTGGATTAATTGTTCTCTTATTTTTCTCTATCATTTTACCATATGTGTATGTATCCCTAAATTGTCTACCTCTCTTCTTTTTCTCCTAAAGATGCCATTCGCCATTGTATTCATTTCTGAGTATTGCTCTAACAAATTGCCACGAACTTAGTAGCTTAAAACGACACAATTCATATGTGGGGGCAGGGGGTATATGGGATGCCTCTGCACTTTCCACTCAGTTTTGCTGTGAACCTAAAACTGCTTTAAAGTATATATATATTTTAAAAGGGCATTAATTACTAGCATAAGGGGAGCTGGGAACTCTCTGTTCAGTCTTTGCAACTTTTAATGTAAATCTAAAATTATTATGAAATAAAAAGTTTTCTTATAAAAACAAAAACAACCAACCACTATCTTACAGTTCTGTGGGTCAGAAGTCTGACTTGGGTCTCGCTGAGTTAAAATCATGGCTCTAGGGGAAAACCTAGGGGCCTCTAGAGGAGAATTATTTTCCTTGCCTTTCTCAGCTTCTAGAAGCTACCCACATTCTTGGCTCGAGGGCCCCTTCCCTCCTCAAAGGCAGCAATGGTGGGTTGAGTCAGTCCCACATTTAATCATTCCAATCTGTCTCTTCTGCCTTCCTCTTCCATTTATAAAGACCCTGTGATTACACTGGGCCCACCCAGATAATCCAGGATAACCTCCACGTCTCTGGGTCAGTTGATTAGCACCCTTTATTCCTCTCTGCCGTGTAACCTAACATATTCACAGGTTCCAGGGAGTAGAGTGTAGACACCTTTGAGACATTGTTCTTCTGCCTCCTACAACCACCTTTGTGCACACCTTTGTCACATGCTTGTCCTGCCCACCATCTAAAACACTTTTATTCTTTTGGTTCTTTTTCACAAATACCTCACTCCATATTTGTCTGAGTTGTTTTCTGAACAAGTGAAAAGAATAAATACTCTTAGTTTGATCTAGTGACAGAGTTTGGACACAAAGTAACATTAAATATATTCTCTGGATGTTAAACTCTGGGCATTTATCAATACCTTCAAGTTGAACTTGAGGAGCAAGTAAGGTAATTCAGATATTACCAGTTAAGCTCCCTGTTGTTTCCAACTTTTTAAGTTGTAAAATGAACACATCTTTAAAAAAAAAAAAGCAGAAACCATAAATGTACAGTGCGAAAAGAATTCTAAAGCAAACATCTGTGTAAACAGTGCCCAGTTCAAGAAATAGCACATAGACAGCACCCCTTCCCCAAAGTTCCCCTCGTGGTCCTTGTCTATCACTTACCATTTCGCTTCCTCTTAGAGATAAACCACTACCCTGACTTTTATGGTAATAAGTTGCTTGCCTTTTCTTTATAGCTTTACCACCAAAGTATGTACCTCCAAACAATATAGTTGAGTCTTGTCTCATTTTAAATTATATAAAAGAGCCATACTGTATGTTTCTTTTGTATTTATCAACCTTGGGTATTATAAAATTCAGCCATGTTCTTATCTGTAGGTTTAAGTCTAGTTCACTCATTTTTTCATTGCTGTATGTATTTCATTGCATGGTCCATTCTTCTGTTGCTGGAATTTTGTGTTGTTTCCATTTTGGGGCTATCACAATCACTGTAGCTGTGAACATTTTTGCATATGTATTCTGGTACTACATGCACATAATTATCCAGGGTATATACTCAGGAGTAGAAAGGCTTAGTCAGAGTTTTTTGGTCTTCAACTTTAGTGGATCATGCTAAATTGTTTTCCTGCTGTTAGTGAATGACAGAATCTATTGCTCCACATCCTTGCTAATACTTGGTATTGTCAGACTTATTAATTTCAGCCATTCTGATGGGTATATTGTGGTGGATGTACAGTTGTATTTCATTTTAGTTTGCTTTCCCCTGGTTACTAATATGGTTCAATATTATCCATATATTTATTGGCCATTTGAATTTCCTCGTATGTGCAGAACCTATAAAAAAGGTTTCTTTTGGTGCAATTTTATATTGGATTGTCTGCATTTAAAACTTTTTATTTGATTTCTGGGAGTTCTTTATATAACATGGATAATACTCCTTTTTGGGTTGAGTTCTTTGTAATTAACTTTTCCAGTTCTTTGGCTAGTGTTTTCACTCTCTTTATGGTGTCAAATAAAATGTAGTTGAATTTATTACTCCTTTATCTATGGTATCAGAATTTGTGTTTTAAGAATCATGAAGACATTCTCCTATAATTACTTTTTCTGAAGCTTGTTTTAAAGTATTTTTATTGTGAAATATTCATATAGAAAAATGCCCAAACTTAAGATATACAGAGCTCAATAATAATTTAGTACAGACACCCATGTAACTACCACTCAAATCAAGAAATAGAACATTGTTTACAACCCAGATAAAACATTCTTGCTCCTCCCTCCCAAAGGAACCACTACCGTGACCTCCATGTTAATCACTTTTTGGCCTTTTTAAAATAAATAGCTTTTCCACCTCAGTATGTATCCCTAAATATGATCATTTAGTTTTTTTCTTTTTGGAAAAACACTGTTATATTTAGCTTTAATTTAAAAAAATATAGGGAGCTAATTTTTACTTAAGATTTTTTTCAAGTATAAAGTACATACAGAGAAGCATACAAATCATAAGACAGCTGGATAAATTGTCCCTAAGTGAATATACCCATATAATCACCTCCTAAGACATAGAATATTTCCTCATAACTCCTCTCCCAATTACTGACTCCTTCCTTCCCCCAAAAGGTTTCCTTCCTTAAACAAAATCCTGAATTCTAAAACCATAGTTTAGTTTCCCTGCTTTTGAGAATTTTTTAAATGAAATCATACAGTCTGCATTTGTGTCTGGCTCCTTTCATTTAAATTATTTTTGTGGAATTCATCATGTTGTTGCTTGTAGCTATAGTTTGTTCATTTTCATTGTTGTGTAGTATCATATGGTATAAATACACAAGAATCTATCATTCATTATTCTATCATGACAGCTACTTGAGTTTCCATTTTTTTGCCATTATGAAAAAAGCATATATGCACATTTCTAAGTATGTCTTTCAATGCCTATGTGCACATATTTTATTGGGTATGTGTGACATTGATGAAGTTTAGAGTACATGTATATTTAACTAGTCTGAATATATATATTATATATATGTGTGTGTGTATATATATTATATGTATGTATATATATATAATATATATACTTTTAATCTTTTTAAAAAAGTTTAACTTTTCTGTGTTCTTATGTTTTAATTATGTTTGCAGTAAACAGCATTTAACTCCATTAAAAAAATTTAGTTTGACATTTTTTTGCCTTTTGAGAAGTTAATATAGTTACATTAATTGTAATCACTCAAATATTTGGATTTGTTTCTGCTAGTTTTTACTATTTGTCCTGCTTTTAAAACTTCTTATCCTTTTTTTGAATTAAGTTCCCTCCATTTCATTTTATCCCCTGTAATCAACTGGAAGTTATACATACTGTCTTATTTATTTTAGTGATTACACAGAAATTTTGACATGCATATCTAACACAACAAATTATAAATTTAATACATTTGGCCTCCTCTAAACAACACAAAGCCTTATAATACTTTAACTCCTTTCATCCTCTTCCAGTATATGTACAATTTTTCAGTAATAGTTGAATTTAGACATTATTGCTATTATTTTATTATTATTATTATTTTTTGCTGCATTGGGTTTTTGTTGCTGCGTGCGGGCTTTCTCTAGTTGCAGCAAGCGGGGGCTACTCTTTGTTGCGGTGTGTGGGCTTCTCATTGTGGTGGCTTCTTTTGTTGCGGAGCACAGGCTCTAGGCGTGCAGGCTTCAGTAGTTATGGCATGCAGGCTTCAGTAGTTGTGGCGCACGAGCTCTAGAGCGTAGGCTCAGTAGTTGTGGTGCACGGGCTTAAGTTGCTCGTGGGATCTTCCTGGACCAGGGATCGAACCCATGTCCCCTGCATTGGCAGGTGGATTCTTAACCACTGTGCCACCAGGGAAGTCCCATATTGCTATTATTTTGGACAGTTAGTGTTTGTTTAAATTTACAGAATGTTTACAATTTTCTTTGGTCACCATTACTTCTTGCATTTTGGAGCTTCCTTCTTGGATGACTTTCCTTTTTCTATACGTACATCCTTTGGCATGTCCTTTAATGAATATCTATTGGTAGTACATTCTTTTTTTAAATCTGAATTTTATCTAATTTTTTCAGTTCTTATATTGTTTATCTGAAAATGTTTTTGTTTTGCTCTTATCCTTAAACTGTTTCACTGGATTTGGAGTTGATTTTTCTTAACATTTTGAAGATACATTCCAATGTCTTCTGACTTCTGTTGTTGCTGTTGAAAAATCAGCTGTCAGCTAATTGTCATTTCTTTGAAGATTAATTTGTCTTTTCTTCTGCCTAATTTTAAGATCCCCTCCTTCTCTGATGTCATGAACTTTCACTATGAGGTGACTAAGTGTGGATTTCATTTAAATTTTTTGGCATAGAAATTTTTGATCTTCCAGAATTTAGAATATTTATCATCAATTCTGGAAAATGTTCAGCCATTATTTCTTTGAATACTGCCTTCCTCCATTCTCTCTATTATCTCCTTCTTGAATTTTAATTAGATATTTGTTGAATCTTACCCTATCCTTCATGCACCTCAACCTCTTATATTTTCCACTTCTTTGTCTCTCTGTGTTATATCATACAAATTCTTCAGATGATCTTTCAGAACACGAATTCTCCCTTCAGCTGTCAAATCTGATGGTTAACTTGTCCTTTGGGTTTCTAATCTCAATTATCATATTTTTAAAATTACTGTAGGTTCATCTGGCTCTTTTTCAAATCTGCCTGATCAATTTTGATAGTTTCTTATTTCTTCATTATCTTTATTTCCTCTAATTCCTTTAAAAATATTAAACATTCTAATGGAAAAACTGTTTCTATACTCATAACACTTTTGACACCAAAAGTGTGGGTTTTCCACACAAAACAATTCTCTAATTCTCTGCAGACATCAACTGGGTGTCCTACAATTTTAGTCAATTCTAACACTACCTGGAGTTAACACAGACTCCATAGGTTAAAGGCTCAGTCCCACAAGACTGCTCCCCTCCCTTAAGATACCAATCACAAGTAGTGGGTCCTCAAGTTACCCACACTTTTGTCTTAATTGGGTACACATCAGGGGTTCCCATGACCCTCTTCTTAAGTTTGATAATTTTCTATAATGGCTCACATAACCCAGGGAAACACTTTATTTTCTATTACTGGTTTATTATAAAGGATATTATAAAGGATGCAAATGAACAGCCAAATGAGGTACCTAGGGTGGGATCCAGAAGTGTCCTGAACTTAAGAGATTTTGTCCCTGAGAAGTCTGGGGTGTACCATTGTCCCAGCTCATTGATGCATTCACCAATCCAGAAGTTCATCAAATCTTGTTGTTCAGAGCTTTTATAGAGCTTAATTTCCAACTCTTTTCCCTTCACAAGAGCTCAGGTGTAGGGTTGAAAATTGTAACCTTCTAATCCTTTGGTCTTTCTGGCATCAGCCCCATCCAGAGGCTATAGGGCCCCACCATAAATCACCTAATTAGCATAAACTCAGCGATGATGGAAAGGGACTTGTTATGAATAACATAATACAATTCTCTTATCCCTACCACTTAGGAAATTACAAGGGTTTTAGAAGCTCTGTGCCAGAAACTGTGGACAAAGACCAAATATATATTTCTTCTTATGTCACAATATCACAAATACACTTTTATTTTTTTGCGGTACGTGGCCCTCTCACTGTTGTGGTCTCTCCCGTTGCGGAGCACAGGCTCCGGACGCACAGGCCCAGCGGCCATGGCTCACGGGCCTAGCCGCTCCGCGGCATGTGGGATCTTCCCGGACCGGGTCATGAACCCGCGTCCTCTGCATCAGCAGGTGGATTCTCAACCACTGCGCCACCAGGGAAGCCCACAAATACACTTTCTTTATGTATGATATTTGATAACTAGAATACTTGCAGTCGTTGCAGGTATTATTCTGAAGTTCATTATTTCCTTGTGTTTTTAGTGATATTTTAATATGAGATCATATTTCTATAGGAACCTTACCTGTAGGATTTTTAGAGAAGATTTACTTTTGCTTACACAAGGTGCCTGGGGCACTAAAGTGATCACCTTTATGGTTTTCAGCTCAAGGTTTTCTGGGTCACACAGGTAGTGTGAAATTCTAGCCCCCCACAATATGCTTGCAAACTTGTTTAGGAATTCTCAGAGGGGAGTTGTTTCCTTTTTTTTCTATTCCATCCACAGATAATGTGGAGACAGTCAGGTATCCTTACCTTTTCCCTCTGTAGGTCAGGTTTTTTCTTTAATCTACTACTGAGGATGTAGCCCTTCAGTTTTGGGGAGGTCTTAGTTTAGGGGAGGTTGCCAGTGTGATATATGGGCAAGATGACAGGGGCCCAGAGAATGGGGATGTCTTATTCAATCCAGATGAGGTCACAGAGGCTGCCTAGGTAAGGTGACACTTAGGACACTTAAACTGAACTCAGGCTTATTAAACAATAAATGGGAGTTTGCCATGCAATGGGCATAATTACACTGTGTTCACCACAAGGCAAGAATCATGCCCAATGTGTACACTGCTGTGTCTCTAGAACTTAGCATAGTACTTTGCACATACTAGGTGCTCAATTAATGTACTTAAGTGTATCAATGAGTAAGAAGTATCAGAGTATTCCAAATGGAAGGAAACAATGCATATAAAGCAAATAAGAAGAAACAAATAACAAAACTTTATTAAAAATAACAAATTTGGTTAAACCAAGGGCCATTTCTTTTTTCAACAAGTGTTTTTACAATAGTTGTCTTTGGTAAGACCTTTATTTAGGATACAGACAGTGCCACACTCTAATAGGGATAATAAGACACATGCATAATAACTATAATACTTCTCCCCTGTGTACACAGTTTAGTTTCTGTCTCACTATGAAAGGCTAAAATAAGGGTATGAGGCTTCATGCTTCATAGCCTCTCTGCTGATGAGCTTGGGGATTGGGAAAACACTAAATGCTTCTGCAAATCATTATACCCTTGTCTTTAGTGGAAAAGAGTAGTCAGGTGTGAATGTTTGGCAAAATGTGGTTGTAGTTTGATTGCAATCTGCAAATATTTGTGCTGTCAGTTTGCCACAGAAGGTGTGGTCCTCATGAAAGGACTTTGAGGAACCTGGCTGGTCAAATGGTATGAAGGCTCAAAAGCATAAGGCCTCTAAGGAAGAGGTGGGGTATGCAGAATGAGAAGACCTTCCTACCTGAATTTCTGGCTAAAGGGGCAGCCCATGGTATTGTAAAGGCCATAGTCTTTTCTGTTTCCTTTACATGGATATAGGGAGAGGGAAGAGGAGAAAGGGATATTAATTCTTTTTAAAAAAAAAAAACAGTAAAAGTTCCCACTGTGGAAAAAATATTTATTTAACTATAGAAATTTAATTAAGAAACCAAAACAACTTAGTCTTATAGCTGATGATCTCATTGGCTTATCCCATTGTCATACACTGAATTCTGAGTTATCAGGCCAAAAATGTGGACTTGGCAAAGATGAGAGTTACTGTCAATTGTTCCAGCTCCCCAAGCTGGATGGCACCAGTGGCTGTGTGAGTGAATACAGAAGTTGAAATCAACGTCATGTTAACTTTGGTTCCATTCCGAAAACATTCTATTCCAGAGATATGTAAGATGAAGCTTTTTTAGGGCAGAGATCATGGTTACATCCCCTAATACAGTGCCTGGTCCTTAATAGTTGCTCAGGAAATATGTGGTGAATAAATAAATGCACAAAGGTTACCCTGGGTTGCAAAGATCAGAACAGTATTTGCCATTATTTTGGAGGTTGGCGTGGGATTCGCACACCCTGGAACAGTTTCTTCTCTTTGCAGCTAGTATTATTTTTTTTGTTTATGAAGAACAAGCATTTTTGCACACTGGCACAATGGTCCTGGGGAAAGTGACACGGACAGATTTCCACTGCATTCCTCAGAAGACCCAGCAATACCACTCTCTGATGGTGAGTGTCTCTTTATCAGAAGATTTAAATTTGAGGGGTTTAGTCTTTTCTTTTTTGCCAGTAGTGGTGAGTACTTCAAGAACAAAAAAATGAATTGGCCAAGTTTGATTGAATTTGATAGCATTTTACTGCTCTGCAGGAGTCAGGGTAGTTACAACCTCATCTCCCTGTGCAGCAGTTTTTCCCACACACAAAACTGCAAGTATCTTTTCATCCTTATCTACATTCATGTCTAATTCTATTAGTGGGCACTGTAAATATATTTCTAATTAGGGAGGAGGTATGCTTGTGTTTATTGTAATTCCCAAGGTACAAAAGATGTTAAAAATAGTATCAAGAGTTTGGGGGTTTTTGGTGGTTCTTAGTTTTCACTTAAAAATAAATAGACAAGTATTTAGCAACTTCTGCCATGAAAAATTTCCACATAGGGCCTCATCCCTAGCAATAAAAACCCAGATATGGCAGCAAAACATTTTCAGATACTTCTTTAGGTCTCTGAAAGCAGTATAGGAGAGAGGAGTAAAAAAATTATAGTATACAGGTTATAAAACACTTTATGCATGCCAATTCATTTCAATATTATTTTCCCTATTTCTCCAATGGGAACTCTAAGGTACATTTAGGTTAAGTACCTTGACCAGAGTCACATAGCTAGTATGTGACAGGGCTAGAACTCAAATGTAGGTTTTCTTATTACAAGTTCAGTGTTCTTATTCCAAGCCCAACATTCATAAGTTTTGAATGTTTGTTGTGTCTATTTTCCTTTTTAAGTAATAGTGTTCATGGGATGTGGGGGAGGTGATGGGATATGTCTTTTTGGCTCTTGCTGGCTACTGTGGCTCCAGTGTCTTATGAACATTGTACTAAAAAAGATAATAGCAGCCTTGACTGAACAAAAATTAATCTATATGCTAGTACTTAAATAGCCTTGGTCAGAGATGAGATCAGTAAGGGTGAGGAGGACAGCTAAATAATGAAAGTTTCCTTATTGATGGCACAAGAGATGGGCCCAACATTCTACTACATCTGAAAGAGCTGAATTCAATCAAACTAATCTAGGTAGGGTTGGGGGGCGGGGTGGGCAGGAAAGAAGTCCATTTGCATTCTCTTTGAATAATAAGGGTATCTGTTGTAAAGTGACTACAGAGACAGCTACTCCCTGACTTCAAGTCTCATCCCAGTGACACTGGTGACCCTGGGGAGGCACACGTGCTGAAGTCTTCCCTAGTATCTAGGACATGGTATGGGGTTGTAGCAAAGATATTTCTTTTATGGTGATTTGACCTAGGACTTGACTTCTGAGAAGCATAAAGCCTCTGCTCAGACAAACTGGGTAAAATGTTTGTTTCCTGGGCTATGAAAGTCATCTTGCAAAGAAATAACTAAAAAATCTCACCTCAAGTAATAATTTTCCTGGCAGGCCTCACCTCCAGAAGTCTTAGAAATATACCAGTCACTTCTCATCCTGCCCAAACAGCTATCTGAAATGCTGTTTCTAACACACAGTTATATATTAAATTGTGACCTCTACATCTACTGGTAAAGCATTTGTAGGAAGAATGAAGAAAAAGTGATGTAATTTTAAAGTATTCTCTTAGTGACTCCCAAATGTAGAAATTCTATTTGTTACAAGATATTAAATCTGAAGTAACACTATCAGCCAGATAATTCTTTGTTGTGGGGAGGGCTGCCCTGTACATTGCAGGATGTTTAGCAGCATCCTTGACCCCTACCCGCTGGATGCCAATAGTACCTCCTGAGTTTTGACAACCAAAAATGTCTTCAGACTTGGCCATAAAAATTATCTCCAGTTGAGAACTATGTTTTAACCAAAGCACCAAGATATTACAGAAAAAAAAGACTCCACCCCCTCCGCCCCCCCAAAAAACTCTAGGGCTTCCCTGGTGGCTCAGTGGTTGAGGGTCCGCCTGCCAATGCAGGGGACGCGGGTTCGTGCCCCAGTCGGGGAAGATCCCACATGCCGCAGAGCGGCTGGACCCGTGAGCCATGGCCACTGAGCCTGCGTGTCCGGAGCCTGTGCTCCGCAACGGGAGAGGCCACAACAGTGAGAGGCCCGCGTACAGCAAAAACAAAAACAAAAACAAGAAAACTCTAAGTAAAGTGAGTTCTGAAATGGACTATCCCTAGAAATGAGAGAATTTAGGCAAAATCAGGTAGATAACTAACTCTAAAAACTCACAAGTTATAAAAGGTCAGGTGAGAATTACTGAGGAGTATTTCTTTGGAGACTGTTGCTGGTATGCTGTGATTCTTACCACAGCCACTTGCCTGCCTCTTACCTCAAGCCTAGTGAGAGGAACCTTCAGTGGAACTACTCAGAGTACTTGTACTTGGGATGTGTCTCTTGCAGTTAAAGGGGCACAGAGGACTTGCGTCTGTCTCCTGCCTGAAAAATATAGAAGACAAGACAGGCTGGCAGCTGTTCTGGCAGCAGAGCAGAGGAATGCTGAAGCTGCCTGCACTGGGATTGGCCTATATTCCCAAGTTTCTTTGGGCAAGAAGTGGATGAGAGCTTCGTGTCGACCAGGTGTGGATAATATAGAGCTGCCGCTAGCCTAAACACCATCAGAAAAAAAGCTCTCCCTCGGCCAGACACTTCACTTCCGTCTGTTGGAAAATAATCTCACTAATTTAGTTTGGACAAAACACTTTACTGCCACCTGCTGGAATACTGTCAAAATAAATATACAAATCCACATGGGTGATGTGCATGGCAGGCACTCCTTAGGGTATGGAGCGCATAACCTTGCACAATGTGGGGTGGTCCCAGAGCCACTTACAAATGGGCCACTGTGAGAGCTACCTGAGATTCTATCTGACAGGTCCTTACTGAGAAAAACAGGTTTCAAGAGGTAAGAAGTTGGAGGTGGACCACCAGATTCTTAGGGACTGAAAGAGTAAAAAAACTGCCAGAATAAAATGCTTTTGCTCAGACCAACCAAGGTTACTATGGGTGAGAAACCACCAAAGAATGGGGATGGTGGTGTTTCTGAAAACCTTAAAAGCATCCATCTGAAAAAAAGGCAGCTTTAAACATCTACCAGGCCGAGTGTGAAACCATCACATGGAAGTAAAAGTTACAAATTTTCCTGCTCCCCTTTCTTTTCCTCTCTCTCCACCCATTTGGCTCTGGTTGGTAAGCTGGGAGAGAACAAGAAAGACCAGGCATGATGCCTCTCCAGGGCAAGCAGTTAGCCAACTGTCCCAAGCTGGTGAAGAGGGAAGTTTCACTCTTTCTGATTCAACAACCATAGGACTTTCTATTCCTAATAGAGACCACAGAATTCATGGAATCTATCTGAGTCAGGTACATGACACATTGGCTCCACTGTATAGGTTTAAAGGGATGAGGAAATTAAAATTAAAGGTTTTTTGTTTTGTTTTTTAAAATTATACCCCTGAATCCTGTATGTTGAACATACTGGTTACATATTATAAAGCAGGATCTGGAAAAGATATCTTCCAAGGATATGTTTTTGAGTTTTACAGGGGAAAATGTTATTTGAATCAATTCATTTGTTGAGAGCCCATACTTTGGGAGTAGGGCACATAAATGCAAGGGAGTCTCTGTCGTCTGGGTGCTTACAGTCTTGGGTTGCATACTCAGAGTAATGTAACTATTACTGTCAGTTATGTCAGCAAGAGCCTGTGTTGAATAGGCAGGGCAGGTTCAGAAGGGTTTTTACTCTAATGATTTCCTCTCATGATATTTTTACTCGCTTATGATTAAGCTTTAGAAGCGACATGTTGCCCCTGTTCTTCAAGCATGGAATCACAGGTAAAGCTTCCATTTAAGACGTTTAAAGAGAGGTGCAAGGCTAAATGCATAGGTTGCGTCTTGATTGGGCTGCTTTGAAACCAGAGTCTGTCTGGTCCTCAGTTTGGCAGATTCAGACACTTACATTTCACTTTATTCAGGCTTAATCAGGCTCTGAGAATTTAATTTGGGTAAAACAACTTTATAATTCAACCCAATGAACAGAAGCTGATTTATGAACCATGATGTGAATTTACTGAGAAAAACCATATTGCTAGTATAACTGGTACCAGTCATGTGCTTTGGACAATTGCTTCTTACTGCGTGTGTTGATTTAACTGAGAGCCCTTGAGCGATGGGAAGACTACCTGATAAGTGTGGAATCAGAGCATGGGTCTTTGTATGTTCTTAAATGATATCTAGAATTTAAGTTTACTAGGATATAAACTCACTGATAGGGATCTTATTTGCTGATATATCCTAAGAGACTAGAACATGGTAAGCATTCAGTAAGTATTTGTTGAGTGAGGGACTGAATCTGAACTAAGTTTTTTTAAACTGTTCTGATAATGGATGGGTATTGGTCCCGGTCATTAGAATCAGTAGCCCTTCTCCTAGACAGAATGCGAGCCCACAGTACATTCTTATTCAGATTCTGCTGGTTCTAGACTCTTAATGGACTCCATCCGTCTCTTATGACAGCATCAACTGGGCATGTGATACTTAAGTTACAGATGATTTATTTTACTCTCTCTGATGAAATTTGGGAGCCACCCTGACCTCTGTAACACATTTACAGATCATCTCATAAGGTGACTTTTCTTTTCTTTTCTTTCTTTCTTTCTTTTTTTTTGGGGGGGGGTAAATTTTGTCCCAAGTTCTATGAGGGTTCTTGTCTTACATTTTCCGGGTTTCTGACTTCCAGCTCAGGCAGGTAGGGGACAACTGAACTGTGGTAGTTTATATTTTTACAGACACCCAGGGTTCTTTGTGCAGGTGTGGATCTATCTACCCTCCATCAAGGAGTCTAAAGGCAGAACACTGCGTTTTACTCAATGGAAGATCTCAAAGCCCTTAACAAACTAAAGGAAAAAACGAGATTGTATGAATATTCATACCTTTGTGAACGCGTGGGAGCTGCACGGTCGGTCTGGGTGGCTATGCAAGCAAGTACAGACACCCCAGGCTCAGAGAGCTCCTCATTCTTTCTGCCTTTCAGCTCTGCCTCTGAAATTCTGGTTTTGTATAGGAAGCTCTCTGTAAGCATATAGCCCGTTGACTTACATTTTCCCAGATGCTTTCGGCACCAGAGGCATCTATGTTCTCTCTGGAGTCTAGGTCTTGTCCTTAGGTGAAGAGGAAGGGTGGGGGCGGACAGGGTCCCCCATCTAACCTCCGTCGCTGAGAATGGGAACGTGACTCACCGCTTCAGTCTGCCCGGAGGTTTCTGTTAAGATCTCGGGCTCCTCACCTAGATAACGGCACCCGGGTTTTTCTGGCGTCCTGCAGGTGGGCATGCTCCCTCCGCAGAGACCAGGAGTGACCTCGGGCTGCCGGATTTGACCTTCATGACACCTACGCCCTCTCCCCACTTTCCTCTATCTTCTTTTCAACATCCCCAGACTGAGGACCCCCAGACACCTCCCTCCGGCCCGCGCCCTGCTTCTCACAGCCTAACTCGACCAAATTTGGGGTGGGAAAAGCCCGGCGTCTCTAAAGCCCACAGACTCCAGGGCTGCGGCCGCGGGGCTTTGGGGGAGGCCCGCCCTAGCTACGCGCTCGCCCCGCCCCCGCCCGCGGGCCCGCCCCTCCCCTCCCATGTACGTCACGTCCGGCCCAGCCCCTGCCAGCCCTCCGCCCTCCGCCCTCCGCCCTCCGCTCTCCTCTCGCTCGCCGTTAAGGAGGCTCTGCGCCTCAGCTACAGCCTCCGTCTCCGCTCCAGCCGCATCCTCCGTGTCTCTGCCGCCGCCACCGCCGGGGGCATCCGGGGGTCGCCTAACGGGCTGGCCCTGCGCCACAGTCGTCGCTTCAGCCTCCCGCCAGTGGCGGCCACAAGAAGAAGCTCGCTGGCCGCGGAGCCACTTGGGGCCTCAGTTCTCGCCCTCTTTCAGTTGCCGCGGGTTCTGGAGAAGCGGCCGCGGCCGGGGAACTGGGCATCGAGGTTCCAACGGTAGGTGAACGGGCGGGTACTGCGCATGCGCTGGGCCCTGTAGCCGCGGCCCTCCCCCTTCTGCCTCCCCCCAGCTCCGTGTCCCACCCGCGCCGGCTTCAAGGGCTTTGCACCTCGGGGTGCGGGGGATCCCGGGCAGTGCCGTTGCAGGTGCGGCATTCCATAGAGAGGGCCCCCTTTCTCCTAGAGCAAGAGAAGGTGAAGATGTGCCCCTGGCAGCCAGGGGGTGTGGCAGTCTTCGATTTTTCAGCCGCTGCAGTGCGCGTGAGCGGGTGTGCCTTCTCACCTAGCTCCCCCAAAGTAGAAGGCACAGCTCCCCACCCTTGTTTGCTAGCCTCCCCTGCACCCCGGACCTGCGCCGCCTCCTTGCCCTTTTCCTTAAAGCTGGGCAGTGAAGTTGATGCAGAAAAAAAAAAGTGTGGTTTAATCTGGGCTCAACTGCGCCCCTTTTTAAGATCACGTGAGATGAGTGGTTGCTGACTTCCTTAGATCGTTCAGAGAATATAGCCAAAATTGGGCTGTTGGTGCACTGGGGACTTGTCTAGAATGCATTCTGCATAGGCCAGGCTAGAGAGGGTACAGCGCTGTTTCAGATGAGGCGCCTGGTTTCCAAGATGAGGTATTAGGAAATTGAATCAGTTGGCACACTTGCCCAGTGGGAAATTGGTAAACTTCAATTAAAAAATCAATTAAAAATCAAACTGACTTTTAGAAAGGCATTTCATTCGGCTCCCCATTATGCCGTCTAATCAATGAAAAAAGTACCTAAGATTGGGCACTTACCTTATTTTCAAGTTGATGATAATCTAAAAATGGCAACTGGAACCACAGTAATGCAGATAGATTATGAACATTAAATAGCTGAGATGCACTTACTTTTAAAAGTGGACATTAAAGGATGGTTTTGAATTATTGACTTTCTGGGTTAATGTGAGGCTGTGTCTTCAACTTTCCTTTTTGTAACCTTGCATGCAATACTTGTTGGCCTGGTTGTCTCTCAGGTACTGCATTTAGTAAGTGCGTACTAGCTGAATGGAATTGAATGAACTGGTTATTATTTGTATATCTATCGGGAGCTCCTTCTTACTTTCTTAATCTCTGCTGCTTTTAAAATTTGGGCAGTATTTTAAATAATTTAATTGTGTTACCAGTTAGGGATCTGGAACACATCTTAAATGCTTGGAAAGATGTAGAAAGGCTTATCAGTGTTACAAAATTCTTCCTTAGGTGAAGTAAATGTTACATTGTGTGTTTTTAACTGTATATGTAGTGTTTTATTTATTAATATGAGTGTATAGAGTTCTGTTATTTTTTCTATCTTTAAAATTTGTATTTATTTAAAAAATTAATAGGCAATTTTTTTTAATTTTTATTTTTTGCCGTTCGCGGGCCTCTCACTGTTGTGGCCTCTCCCGTTGCGGAGCACAGGCTCCGGACGCGCAGGCTCAGCGGCCATGGCTCACGGGCCTAGCCGCTCCGCGGCATGTGGGATCTTCCCGGACCGGGGCACGAACCCGTGTCACACGCATCGGCAGGCGGACTCTCAACCACTGCACTACCAAGGAAGCCCTAGGCAATTTTTAGAGAAGTTTTAGGTTCACAAAAACATCAGGAAGTACAGAGTTGCTACATATCTCCTCCCCCACTGCATGCAATTTTCCCTCTTTTTTATATCTTGTATTAGTATTGTGTTTTTATTAGAATGCCATTGTTTTAGGACAGAGAAAATGACTGAAGTGGATATATTGTGACTTGTCAGTTTTTCCCCATCAATAAAATGACAGCTACTGTTATTATCATTTCTGAATAACCTCAGTCTGTGCATGGCTCCCCTTTGTTGTACCCTGACTTTAGTATTGGGAAACATAATAGGATAAATTGTAGCTATACTTTGAAAAAAATTGTGATAAATATACATAACGTAAAATTTACCATTTTAACTATTTTTAAGTGTACAGTTCAGTGGCATTAAGTACATTCACCGTGTTGTGCAACCGTTGGCACTGTCCATTTCCAGAACTTTTTCATCATCCCAAACAGAAACTCATAGACAGCAATTCCCCATTCCCTCTTCCTCCTAGCACGTGGTAACCTCTATTCTACTTTCTGTCTCTATAATTTGCCTATTCTAGGTACCTCATATAGGTGGAATCGTATAGCATTTGTCCTTTTGTGTTTGGCATATTTCATTTAGTTCATTTTCAGGGTTCATTCATATTGTAGCGTGTATCAGAATTTCCTTCCTTTTTAAGATTGAATAATGTATTCCGTTGTGTGTATATACAACATTTAGTTTATCCGTTCATCTCTTGATGGATATTTGGATGTTTCCACATTTTGGCTTTTGTGAATAATGCTGCTATGAACTTTGGTGTACAGGTATCTGTTTGAGTCCTTGCTTTCGATTCTTTTGGGTACATACCTAGGAGTGGAATTGCTGGTAATTCTGTGCTTAACTTTTCGAGGAACATCTAAACTGTTTTCCAGGTGTGCTGCACCATTTTACATTTCCATTAGCAATGCACAAGGGTTCCAGTTTCTCTACATCTCCCCAACAATTGTTACTTCTCTTTGTTTGTTGGTTTGTTTGATAATAGGCATCCTAATGGGGGTGAACAGATATCTCATTGTGGTTTTGATTTGCATGTCCCTAAGAGTGATGCTGCACATCTTTCATTTGTGTATCTTCTTTGGAGAAATGTCTGTTTAAGCCCTTTGCTCATTTTTTAAATTGGTTTTTGTTTCTTTGTTGTTGAATTACTTTAAAAAAAGTTACTTTAAAAAGTTATTTTGTACGTGCATTAAATCTTTTATCTGAAAACCTTATTGGTTCTTAAAATGAATGCAATACTGAAATTTAAAAAATAGAAATTGGGGTAAATTCCCTGGCAGTTCAGTGGTTAGGACTCCGCACTTCCATTACAGGGGGTATGGGTTCGATCCCTGTTTGGGAACTACCCGCATGCCACGCAGTGCGGCTAAAAAAATTAAAATAAATAAATAAACAAATAAATAAATAAATAGAAATTGAAAATTTCTGTTTTACACATAGGTAAACAACAGAGATTTTACATCTGAAAAAGGTTTCCAATTATTTAGTAAGTCACAGTATATTAAGCTCTCAATTAGGTATATATCAATACCGAGAACTTATTTCCATAACCTCAGCATTACAAAGGGGCACGCATTAAATGAAGATCCTATCCTCACTAATGAGTAAGATTAATGCTCCTAAACTTGCCTTTGTTTATAAAGTATTTTGTTAACATGGCTAGGAGCAGAGGAGGGGATTACTGGATGGAGAAAAAGGAAGTGTAGTATGTACACATGAACTTGACCTGAATCAGTGTTCCCCAAGTGGCGCAGAAGGCCAATATGTGAGGAGGTTTACTTTGGGGCCTTATAGAAGAGCCAATTTGATTGGACATGGAAATAATGAAGGATTTTTGGAATGGAATGTAATAAAGGCAGGTTTAATGCACCAAATCATACTCACATGAGATATTAATGGTAATGGCATTAAGAGTAACTCATTATCATATTTATTTATTCATTCACTGGATATTTTTCTCCTTCTAAATGTCAGAGATACATGAAGGAGCAAAACCCAAGCAGTTACTTGGTGATGGTTGCATAATTGTAAATTTACTAGACATTAAATTATACACTTGAAAAGAGTGAATTTTATGATATGTAAATTATACCTTAATAAAGCTGCTTAAAAAAAAAAACAAAACCCATTAGTGGACTTTAAGGAACTTATACTCTGTTGGGAGAAAGAAACTTTAAACAAACACAGAAAGGACTATATAATAAAACTTGTGATGAATGTTTTGGAGCCAAGGAATAACATGTCCTAAGAAAAACTGACAGGGGATATCATTAGGTTGGATGGGTTGGAGAAGGCCCCTCCAAGAATGGGACTTAAGTAAGAGCGGAAGATGAGTAGGAGGAAGTGAGGGGGAGAGTGTTTGAGGCAAATGAACCAGCATGTATAAAAGTCTTAGGTTGAGGAAGATGCAGTGGCTTGACAAGATAATTTAATGAAATTTATTGGATTTCTACTAGAGAAGGAAATACCCTGAATCTTTTCAGACAGGTTTTTACCTAGTTTTAGTGTATATTTTCTTTTTCTTTTGTATATGATGTATAATAATTCTTATATTTTTGGTTTTAAACAGTTTTCAGAGAGATGTCTGTCTGGTTTCTATTGCCCTTTTCTGGAATAGAAAAATAGAAAATAGAAAAACTTGAGTTGTTTACTTATTCTTAAAATATGTATTTTTGCTTTTATGTATCAATTGAAAAGTAAAAGTAAAAATAAAACTGAAAAACACTTGTTGATTGACATAGTAGGTGCTTAATATTTAGGGGGAAGGATGAGAGGAGGTTCTTTTTGGACACCAGTCATAGTGGATTAAAAATTTGGAAAGGTGAAAGAGCTCAAATTTAGGATCAGATAAGGTGAGAGGATTTTTATAGGAAAAGCAGACCATATAGTGGTTCATTATAGAATCACTTTTGAAACTAATGATTTCAAAAGATATATATTTTTTATGTTAAGGAGTATTCTAGTGTTTGAATAATGATTTTTGATTAGCAAGTACAGAATATTTAAGTGTTTTATGAATCACCTTTACGAAGTATCGTTTCATACATTTCAGTGAAATTTCAAACAATATTTTCAGTTTTGGTTGTAGTCATTGTTGCCTGAAAGAGCATCAGCCTAAAGGGCAGCAGACTTAGAGTTCTACTCACTAGTTTAGTGACCTACTCACTAGTTAAGTGACTTTAAACCAGTTTCTTCAGCTCTCTGAGATTTTTTTTTTTTCTTTTCTGAGAAAAAGTGATAATCTGCCATGCTCATCTCACAGGGGATGGTTGTGAGGATTCAGTTGGATAGTGAACTGGAAAGTATACCAGAAATGATAGCATCATTTCAGATACTGGAGTTCTGCTGTTGTGTAGTGTTCTCAACACAGGAAATAAAGATGAAATTATATTTTTTGCTCTCAAAGTTTATAATCAAGTGGAAAAGACAGATACAAAAAATAAGTATAGTCAGTGCTTTTTTGTTCATTTCCCAGGTTCCTTTTTTCCCCCCAGCGCAGTTTTTACACAGTCAGTGCAGAAAGAGAATGTTGTTCTCTCAAGGGACCCATTTGGCTAGAACAAGTTGTGGAATTACCTCCAATGGTAAAAAGAAAAAAGAAAAAAAAAGTTTTGTATTAAAGAACAATAAGAAATGATATGCTAGTCTTCTTAAGACTGTACTCATTAGTAGGCCCTAGGTGAGCACGTTTTCAATGGAGAAACATGAAAGGTGAAAAGTTACCAGAATAGAGGAGTCTTGAAGAGTCAACATTTGTCAAAATTGAGATTATATGCATGCATATAATTGACTGGAATATGTGCTCTCTTTACATATATATGCTTTCTCAGGTATTTTGTGTTGCCCTCTAAATTGTAGAGCTGGTATTTTTGGGGGGGCCAGTCATTGTGTTGGTACTTAGTGGGAAGAGCTAATTTAACACATAACTCACTTTGACTTAATAGAAGATCATGCTAGAGTAGTGATCAGTGACCTTGGAGTGAATGTGGGGTAAAGGAACCTGTTGGGAGCCAGCTTGCTCCAGCACATTACAGGCTTACCCTTTCATCAGGAGACAGCATTTAAAGTGTCACCTTTTCTCATACTTTCATGAGTAAGATTAAACATCCCTCTACCACTCTTACCTGTTTTTCATGCACTGATATGTGAACCTTCTAAAACTCTACATCTGACCGATAAATATCTCAAAAGGTCATCCTTCATCCTTTGGGGAAGTTTATCTACCTTGGAGACTAACTTTAGGTACGTTATGGTTTCCTTGGCTTTTTTTTATTTTTTTGCAGTATGCGGGCCTCTCACTGTTGTGGCCTCTTCCGTTGCGGAGCACAGGCTCCGGACGCGCAGGCTCAGCGGCCATGGCTCATGGGCCTAGCCCCTCCGTGGCATGTGGGATCTTCCCGACTGGGGCATGAACCCGTGTCCCCTGCATCGGCAGGTGGACTCTCAACCACCGTGCCACCAGGGAAGCCCGCCTTGGCTATTTGAATCAGAATTGTGGCTGATTTACAAGTAAATGTGAGAGGAGTTCTTTTTGCCTTTGTAATACTGCTTTTTATTGTTCTGGTTTCTTAAGACTTAAGTTACTGTCATTAGAAAGATTTGCAGTTAGATCCAGCAGCACATTCTAGCATCACCATTTACAAATATTGACGTTTAGCTCAGTGACTTGAGGCTCACAGTACATGTAAAACGGGAATAGTGCCTGCCTCATAGCATTCTTGTAGGTATGAGAAATAACTTGTGAAGTACTTACAGGTATTCCATAAATCATAGTTCCTTTCCATAATTTTTTAAAAATTATAGTTGATTTACAATATGATTTGTTTTTAATATTATTTACAATATTATTATTATACATTCCAGATGTACAACATAGTGTTTCAATATTTTTATAGGTTATACTCCATTTAAAGTTGTTATAGGGGCTTCCCTGGTGGCGCAGTGGTTAAGAATCTGCCGCCTGCTAATGCAGGGGACATGGGTTCGAGCTCCGGTCTGGGAAGATCCCACATGCCGCAGAGCAACTAAGCCTGTGCGCCACAACTACTGAGCCTGTGCTCTAGAGCCCGCGAGACACAACTACTGAGCCCATGTGCTGCAACTACTGAAGCCCGCGCGCCTAGAGACTGTGCTCCGCAACAAGAGGAGCCACTTCAATGAGAAGCCCATGCACTGCAATGAAGAGTAGCCCCAGCTTGAAGCAACCAGAGAAAGCATGCGTGCAGCAACGAAGACCCAACGCAGCCAAAAATAATAAAGTTGTTATAAAGTGCTTTCCTTTCTTGATTTGATTATCTTTGGTTATTGCTGGGAGTAGATATGGCAGCCACTTTTGATGTTTTTTGTTTTTTTTAAACATCTTTATTGGAGTATAATCGTTTTACAATGTTGTGTTAGTTTCTGCTGTGTAACAAAGTGAATCCGCTATACATATACATATATCCCCATATCCCCTCCCTCTTGCATCTCCCTCCCACTCCCTATCCCACCCCTCTAGGTGGTCACAAAGCACGGAGCTGATCTCCCTGTGCTATGCGGCTGCTTCCTGTTAGCTAGCTATTTTACATTTGGTAGTGTATATATGTACCATGTATATATAGAAGTGTATTTATTTAGTTTTTAAGGAGGTGTTCTCCTCTTGTTAATCTTCTTAAATTTGAATAGTCAGTATTATTTGCTTCTTATTTATGTCTTTAATCAACATATATTTTATTTTATTTATTTATTTTGTTGCGTCGGGTCTTAGTTGCGACAGCTGGGCTCCTTAGTTGCGGCATGCATGTGGGATCTAACCCATGCCGCCTGCATTGGGAGCACAGTGTCTTAACCACTGTGCCACCAGGGAAGTCCCTCAACATATATTTTAAACATTAAATTATGTGTTAGGGATTGTATGAGGCAATACAAAGATGATACAGAGGTGTTACAAAGATGAAATGACAGGGTTCCTACCTACAAGGATCCTCTCTTTTGAAAAAGAGACAGACATATTTTTAGATTCTATGGGATGTTTGCTAAAAAGGTAAGAGATAACTTAGGAGCAAAAGGAAGGAGAACTGTCTGCTTCAGGAAGTCAGGGAAGGTTTGACAGAGGAAGCTGGAGTTGAGACTTGATGGTGGATGGAAGTTTGGTGAACAAGATGGAATTGGACATGGTGTTGAGTTAGGGCTCCAAGACAGAAAACAATGTGCATAGCTTGGGAGATGTGGATTGTGAATTTCAAGTAGTTAAGTATTGTTGGAGAGTAGAGTGAGGTGTAGGAGTGGCAGGGAAGAAGATTTTACTGGTAGGTGAAGTACTTGTACACCACGTAATAGAGTTTGCAGTTTACTGTGTACGTCAGAGGTTCTTAAAACTTTGTATGTATTGTAATCACCCAAAGAGCTTATTAAACATACAGAGAGCCCAGGCCAGGCTCTCATGGATGCTAGATTGGGGTTGTGGCTGTATATTGAATATCTGTATATTGAACAAAACTTTCCCCATCCCCAGATGAAGTTAGGAAACCAGTGCTGTAGGTCACTGGTCTCAAAAGTGAGGTGCTGGCACTTTGAATGGGCAGGATGACCTATTAAAATGTGTGTGTAGGTGGAGGAATAAAATTTATGTTTCTACTTATTTTTTATTTTATTTATTTTTAAAATAAATTTATTTATTTATATATTTTTGGCTGAGTTGGGTCTTTGTTGCTGCACGCGGGCTTTCTCTAGTTCTGGCGAGTGGGGGCTACTCTTCGTTGTGCTGTGCGGGCTTCTCATTGCAGTGACTTCTCTTGTTAGGGAGCACGGGCTCAAGGCGTGTGGGCTTCAGTAGTTGTGGCTTACGGGCTCTAGAGCACAGGCTCAGTAGTTGTGGCACATGGGCTTAGTTGCTCCGTGGCATGTGAGATCTTCCCGGACCAGGGCTCGAACCTGTGTCACTTGCATTGGCAGGCGGATTCTTAACCGTTGTGCCACCAGGGAAGCCCTGTTTCTGTTTATTTTTAATGTTCAATTTTTTTTTCTTTTGCCACGCCATGAGGCGTGTGGGATCTTAGTTCTCCAACCAGGGATCCAACCCGTGCCCCTTGCAGTGGAGCCCTAATCACTGGACTGCCAGGGATTTGTTAAAATGTTATTTTTCTGTATGTTTATTATGTGCATAATATACTAGGGTATTTGCTATTCTGCTTTAGATATAACATACATATATGACAGGTATGTGCATAATCTTTTTCCTGTTCAAAAAATTTAGAGCCCAGGGCTCTAGGCATTGGAAAACAGTTGAGGAATTTTGTGCAGGGGAATTCAGGTTAGATTTGATGAGGATATCAGTGAGGAGAATAGATGAAGGGACTTAGTTACAGGGGATTTTATCTCTCTTTGGCTTTATTACTTTTGTTTTGCTTTGAAAGCTTGAAATCATGGGAGTTTATAAAATAATTGACTGTGGCCATGAAACCCTTGCCTGAATACTTTGCATAAAAGAGGGATAAGTGAGCTGTCTCAAGGTGAAATGTTTTGTTTAGTGAGTTGCAATCTGCAAAATATATGTGCTGTATCTAGTACTATGATTTGGGGAGTGTAGTTATACAAAATATACTTGATTCATTTCTCATTGTAGTTTTGTGGAATCACCATGGGGGAGGATTGGTCCCTCAAGAAGTATGTTAAAGTGCGCACAGATGAACAGATCCTCAGGCACAGGGGTAATAATTGTTGCGATAAATACTTTATAATCTTTTTTTTGTTTTTTAAGGCAAAGAAATTCCTCAACTTTTGAGTATTAGAGCTCGCTTTAAAAACTTTCTAGTCCTGGGACCTCCCTGGTGGCGCAGTGGTTAAGAATCCACCTGCCAGTGCAGGGGATACAGGTTCGAGCCCTGGTCTGGGAGGATCCCACATGCCGAGGAGCAGTTAAGCCCGTGCGCTGCAACTACTGAGCCTACACTCTAGAGCCCGCGGGCCACAACTGGTGAGCCTGCATGCCACAACTACTGAAGCCTGCATGCCCTAGAGCCTGTGCTCCATAGCAAGAGAAACCACCGCAAGGAGAAGCCCGCGCACTGCAACGAAGAGTGGCCCCCGCTTGCTGCAACTAGAGAGGGCCCGTGCGCAGCAATGAAGACCAAACGCAGCCATAAATACATACACACATACGTACATACATACATACCAACGTAGCCATAAATACATACATACATACATAAATACCAATGCAGCCATAAATACATATATACATACATATATAAATAAATAAGCAAGCAAGCAAACTTTCTAGTCCTGAATTCTCTTTTAGTTATATATACTTTGATAAATTACTTAAGGCCAAAGTCAATATGAATTTATTTATTTTTTAACTTTTAATTTTATGTTGCAGTATAGTTGATTAACACTGTTGTGTTAGTTTCAGGTGTACAGCAAAGTGATTCACTTATACATATACATGTATCTATTCTTTTTCAAATGAATTTAATAGTAGATGTAAATGACTTGGTATTTTCCTGATCATAGTAGCATCTATGGACATTTGACAGATAAATTTATATGCTGTTGAGATGTTTGTTTAACTTTTCTGTTTGCTTGGTACTGTTAAGGATTCAGACAGATTGATGCCTTGTCAGTTTCTCAGGCCAGGAGGGAACCACAGATTTAGCATACTGGCAAATTTTGTAGTACCATCCTTGTTCAGTCAGAATGAAGTGCCTTTTCCTTTGTTTGATAAATTGCTTAGAGCTTATTAATGAAAAGATGAATGTATGGAGCAGGGGTACATTATCTCTGTTCCCAAAGTTTACCATCTTTATTGAGACTCAGCTCCCTCTTGGCTTTTCCCTCTTTTTATACTAGTGATAGCGCTTTTTTTGTTTTTGTTTTGTTTTAGCAATTTTTAAAAAAGTATTTATTTATTTGGCCGCGCTGGGTCTTAGTTGCGGCATGCGAACTCTTAGTCGTGGCATGTGAACTCCATTAGGGATCTAGTTCTCTGACCGGGGATCAAACCCAGGCCCCCAGCATTGGGAGTGTGGAGTCTTAGCCACTGGACTACCAGGGAAGTCCTGTTTTAGCTATCATTGAAGATGATTGAGGTAGCTCTTTTAAATTTTTCTGTGTGAATTGTATCCCTATTTTGTCAAAAGCATTTTGGGCAAAAGTGACTTTTCTTTTTCCTTTCTATTCAGTTTGAAGGTAGAACAATTTTACATGAAAGTGATAATTTATTTTTGCAGGTACCCCTCTTACCACAGGTTGTTTTATTTGTAAAATGATCAAAGTTTACTAGTATAGTGCAGATCTACTCTTTTCTTTTTTTTTTTTTTTTTGCTTTACGTGGGCCTCTCACTGTTGTGCCCTCTCTCATTGCGGAGCACAGGCTCCGGACGCACAGGCCCAGTGGCCATGGCTCACGGGCCCAGCCGCTCCGCGGCATGTGGGATCCTCCCGGACCGGGGCACAAACCCGTGTCTCCTGCATCGGCAGGCGGACTCTCAACCATTGCGCCACCAGGGAAGCCCCAGATCTACTCTTATTACCATTATACTGTTTTGTAAAATTATTTGCTTTGAGAAGACTTTCAGCTAGTGTTAAAATTTATAAAGTCTTCAGCGTTTTATTCGTTTTTTTTTTTTTAGTTATGCTGTATAGAAATTGTAGTAATTTCTGGATGTGCTAGATAGCATAGAAGGGCCAAACAGGATCGGTTCTTGAAATGTGGTTAAAAAAATATTATATTTTTGGGGACTTCCCTGGTGGTCCAGTGGCTAAGACTCTGCCTCTCAATGCAGGGGGCCCGGGTTTGATCCCGGATCAGGAAACTAGATCTCATGTGCCGCAACTAAAGATCCTGCGTGCTGCAACTAAAGGATCCCGTGTGCAGCAAACAAATCCCGTGTACTGCAACTATAAATAAATAAATAAATAGTTAAAAAAACCACAACAAATACATTTGAAAAAAAAGAAATATTTTATTTTCCTTTTGTGGATGGAAAAGCATATTTTAAAATATATTTTATAATAAAAATAGTTTAACATTCAATAGTTAATCTATTAAAATGATGCTATGCCTTTATTCATGTGAGTTTTCTCTTTTTAATTTTTTCCACTTTATTGAAGTGTAATTTATATATAATCACATTCACCAATTTAAAATGTTTAGTTTAATAAGTTTTGACAAGTGTATTAAGCATGTAACCACCACTACCACAATCATGACATAGAACATTTCCATCACCCCCAAAAGTCCTCAGTGCTTTTAAATTTTCTCATCAGTGAAATGAATATAATGAAAGTATGTACTTCCATAGGATTGTTGTAAGGATTAAATGAATTAATATATTTAAAGCCCTTAAGGTAGTTCCTGGCTCAGTAATAGCTCAGCTAATGCTATCTACTGTTATCCGTGGTTTTGATGTTGGTGTTATATCCTTTAAAAAAAACTGTCACTACTAATTTTATTAGATACTTAAGACTTTTCTTTTTAAACACATTTTAAAATTTATTTTATTTGTTTGTTTTTGGCTGTGTTGGGTCTTCGTTGCTGCATGTGGGCTTTCTCTAGTTGCAGTGAGTGGGGGCTACTCTTCGTTGCGGTGTGTGGGCTTCTCATTGCTGTGGCTTCTCTTGTTGTGGAGCATGGGCCCTAGAGTTCAAGGGCTTCAGTAGTTGTGGTGCCTGGGCTCAGTAGTTGTGTTTCACAGGCTCTAGAGTGCAGGCTCAGTAGTTGTGGCGCACGGGCTTTGTTGCTCCGCGGCACGTTGGATCTTCTGGAATTAGGGCTCGAACCCGTGTCCCCTGCATTGGCAGGCAGATTCTTAACCACTGCACCACCAGGAAGTCCTGATACTTAAGACTTAAAGATCCTTTGCTGTTAAGAAAGGTGTGTTTGTTGCTGTCATGTATATCGGCGGTCCCCCAACCTTTTTGGCACCAGGGACCGGTTTTGTGGAAGACAATTTTTCCATGGTGCGGGGGTGGGTATGGTTCAGGCGGTAATGTGAGCAATGGGGAGCAGTGGGGAGCGGCAGATGAAGCTTTGCTCGCTCGACTGCCACTCACCTCCTGCTGTGTGGCCCGGTTCCTAACCAGGGTTGGGGACCCCTGATATATATGTATATGTAACCATATGTATATGAATGGAGTGTAGAAGTATTTTGAGCCTTCGCAGAACTCAGGTTGATAGCTAGTATACGAAGGTACACTTCCCTGAATGTTCCCATTAGTCAGCTTATTGATAATTGGTATTTAATTGCGTTATTTTTTATCACTCTTGTCTCATGGTAAAGTATGTGATATAAAATTCAAAATGGTTTCTTATTTGTTGTCAGTACCACCATGCTAGGCAACCGTCACTTGTATTTAAAATGATTTTGCTGTTTTGATTTATAATAACATTAGGCTTTCAGAAATCCTTGGTTATTTTGAAAGTCTGCACATTGTATTCTGTTGTGTCAAGCCTTTAATTAACTGCTTTGTTTGCATATTATTGACTGTATCTGTTCAGACATTTCATCAGATCTCTTTGGCATATTTTTCTGTGGTACCTGACCTGCTGCTATTTTCTTTTCCATTTTTCTTTTCTTCAAAAATGGGATCTTGTAGTTTAGATGTTGTATTAGTTTTCTAGGGCTTCCATGATAAATTACTAAAAATGGAGTGACTCTAGAATAGTAGAAAAATTTCTCTCACAGATCAGGGGGCTAGAAGTCTAAAATCAAGGTGTGGGCAGGGTCATGCTCCCTCTGAAGGGAGAATTCTTCCTTGACTCTTCCATCTTTTGGTGGCTCCTGGCATTTCTTGTCTTTTGACAGCATAACTCAATTTCCGCCTTTGTCTTCACATGGCCTTCTTCCCCTCTGTGTGTCCTGTCTCCTTCTTATAAGCACACTAGTGATTGGATTAAGGACTCCCCTAAATCAAGGTGATTTCATCTTGATATCCTTAACTAATTACACTTGCAAAGATCCTATTTTCAAATAAGGTCACATTTTGATGTTACAGGTGGACATGAGTTTTGGGGAGACACTTCATTCAACCTAGTACACATATAAAGGAAATATTTACATGATTTAAGCTCTGAAAAGGGACAGGAAGCAGTACTAAATCATGTCAGAAACAGCTTTGCATTTTGCAGGAATGTTATTTTGGGCCACTGTAGTCTGAATGCCTTCAGCAGTGTTCTCTGGATAGAGGTCTGAAGTGAATAGTCGTTGGCTGCAAGGGCTCGGACCATAGGCATGCTTTAAAAGTGCTTTTTAGCAAAACAACAACAACAATAACAACAAAACAAACAAAACAAAACAAAAGTACCTTTTAGCAAGCTATGAATGAATGGCCTCCTAAAATATATATAAGACTCTGTGGTCAGTTTGAGTGATAAAATGTGAGAGTCTGTGGTACTTTAAATCGTCAGAATTTACACGGAGTGATAGTATAGTATAGTAATAAAGAGCAAGGACTTTAGGAGTTACACTTCCTGGATTCAGATTCTGCCTCTGACCCTTATTAGCTGGGTGAACTGTGGTTAAATTGTTGAGCCTCTATGCAGTGTCTCATTAAAATAAGTCATAATACCGTATCAATACGTGTAAAGTGCATAGAAATGCCTGGCACATAGTATCAGTAATTGCTCATTTAGTGTTCACTGCTGCTGTTTTCATCATCATGATGATGCCCTTTGTTTTTCCAGTAGTAAGGATGAATTTGTACTGATGAACTCATGGATTCCTACCCAGCATTGCCTTAGGAAAGATGTGCTTTTCAGATTGTTTGCTTAGAGGTTGGGAGTAGTAGAAAACACAGGATGAGATAACTGGTTCTGGTTTCACTAACAAGTACACTAAACCTGAGTAGCCACTTTCGTGATATAGAACTTGCCATTTAAAAAAATATATTTATTTGGCTGCGTGGGGTCTTAGTTGCAGCACATGGGATCGTCATTGAAGGCATGCGGGATCTTTAGTTGCGGCATGTGGGATCTAGTTCCCTGACCAAGGATTGAACCCAGGCCCCCTGCATTGAGAGCGCGGAGTCTTAGCTACTGGGCCACTAGGGAAGTCCCTAGAACTTGCCTTTGACAAAGTCTTCTAATGAGTCTTCATTTATTGTACATCAAGCAGATCCCCTTTCCTTTATGTCATGAGGTAATCAACCTGACTTTTAATGTAAGTTCATTAAACGTCTTATCCCTGAAGTTAACCTCCCTAAAGGATCTTATATAAACTTTGAAGTTGTTTTTCACATGAATAGACTACATGTTTTAGCAGGCATTTCAGGATGTTTTGGAAGTAATCATCTACTAAAGATTTGTTGTGGGAATGTGGTTTTCCTTCCCCTTGGTTTTTAATGTTCCTCCTAGAGGTGTATGTAACTATTAAGACATTTTTTGAAAACCACACTGAATGATAATACTCTTCTGCTTACCTGAAGCCTCTTGAGCAGAATCTTGCAGTTTACTGAGCTTGTTAGATTTTAAATAGATTATTAGAACTTACAGAAGATGAGACCAAATATTAAACATACCGCCGAACAGGTTTTCACCTCTCTCCTGTCTCTTCCCGGCCTGTTTTGCTGGTCTTTTAACATTATGTAAAGAAGAGAAGGGAACTGATTCTCTTTCTAATGCATGCGTGTATTTTCTCAGTGAAATGTAACATGTGTTTAGGTGTTATTTTATATAAGGAAACCTAGGCTTAGAGACATGGAAGCTGTTCAGGATCACATCTACAGAATGATGGAGGTGATACTTGAATATGTGCCTTTCTAGTTCTTTTCCATCATGTGCTATTGCCTCTCCAAATTAGAAAGCTCAGACAACTATGTTCTTGTTAACAAAATATTTGTTGTATACAGAGAAAAGAGTAAAGTATATAAGTGTAGTTCCAAGCTTAAACTCATGTCTTCCACTCTTTGACCTAAAAATGCTTCCATGTTTAGTTCTGAGTATATGAGGATGGAATAGAACTGGATGGGATGTGTGTGTGTGTACAAATGAAGGGTCCATTGAGGAAAAATGGATTATTAGAATGGTGTAGTCCCTGAAGATGCAGTTCCTTTATTTGTTTATCTTTAGCAGAAAGATTCATACCCAGGTTAGCCATCATAATTTGAAAGCTTGTGCAAGGTTTTGCCTCTAACTAGGTCACAGACAGATCTTTTAGGCAGAAGAATGCTTTTCATTATAGGGACCTTCCTAAATGGACTTCACTGCTTATTCTAGTCTCTTCTCACAGTTAAAGATGTTGTGGGAAATTAAAAGAACTGTTTTTTTTTTCTAGATTAACTGCTGAAGTACTGATCGAGTTCTGTGTTTCTTCAATGAGGAACTACAGGCTGATCTTCTGCCATAATCTCAAACAGCCATAAATGACAAAAGAATGCTTGCTCAGTGAGGGTAGCTGGTGCAGAAACCATTTTTTAAACTTAGGTGTTTAAGTACTCAAAGGTAAGTTTCCACAATGGTAACTATCCCATACTTATATATCCACAGAGATTTTGGAGTTTATCTACTATTGCTGCTATTGGATTATTAACTTAAGGTTTTGTAGTTTTTAGCTGGCATCAGATGTGTTAAAGAATGGATTTTGCTTGTCTAAAACTATTTAAATTTATGGCATTTGCTGCCCCTAAGTTAATTTCTACAGTTTCTATAAGTTAGATGGATTTGTTTTCCAGTCACGATGTCTCTTGATCCAGTGGATACACCTGTTATACATATGGACCTTATTTGTATAAACTCTAGAATATTGAGCTTTTTTTTTTTTTCTGCTGTTACCTTTCTCTTGTAGTATGAAAGGAATTGTTTCTCTGAGGTGATGAAAAAAGCCCATTTTGTTCATTATCAACTTTGAAAAAAGTTTTCCTTTCCTTTAAAAATACTCCTTTCCCCACATAAAATAATAAATGATTATTTTATTTTTATTTATTTATTAAAAATTTTTTTTTGGCCATTCGCACAGCTTGTGGGATCTTAGTTCCCTGACCAAGGATCAAACCTGTGCCCCCTGCAGTGGAAGCATGGAGTCCTAACCACTGAATCTCCAGGGAATTCCCATAAATGATTATTTTAGAAAATGCATTTTTTTTGATATTACTGTACTTGTTCTTTCATGCTTCATAAATTGGAAACATTGTTTTCTCCCACTGCTTCTTTATTGATCACAATTTCTGCAAAGACAAATTATTTATTTCTTCTGAACTAGCCGGGCTATGGAAGTTTTTCTTTTGAATAATTATGAAACAGCAGGATTGATAAAAGAACATTTTCATTGAAGGTTGATGCCTAGAACTGAAAAATTTCCTTTGTTTATAAAAACATATTATGGCTGCTCTGTCATGTAGAAATAAGAACTGGTTAATCTTGTCCTTATTAGCCCATCATTTTTTAAAAAATGATTCTCTCCTCTTTGGGTGCTTATGAATTGAGTGGTTAGATGACCTTCATAGAGCAGAGTCCAGAAATGATTAGGTTTGGCTTTTTACTCATGTCGTTAATAAGCTTGGTCAGTAAGGTCCTGTTGGAGCAAAATTTGCCCCTTTCTTTGTCTTTGAGATATTAACGTCCTCTGCGAAGTTTAATGATCAGTTTTGGTTTTGCCATTGTTTGGTAAATATACAAACACTAAAGGGAACACTCAGAACTAACTTCACATGGTAGAGAAAATGCTTAGATGATTGTATTGAGCTTCATTTGTAGAACACACTATGGGCCTGGTAACTGGAACATATTTAATAGACGAGAACACATTCAGGTGTAAAGCCTTTTTCTTTAATGTATTTAGTCATATTGCCACCTGTTAATCATTATAGTCTTTTTTTTTTTTCTTTTATTTGGCAGAAAAGACAGCTTTGATTTCTGGCTGCAAAAAAGATATGAGGAAGAGCTCCTCCCCTTCCTTGAATAACTGCAACTCCGTTCTTGCTAACAAAATATTTGGAATTCCACTTGATGAGCTGCAGCAGGGAGGACATCCAGACAATGAGGTTCCGTTCATAGTCCGCCACGTAGTGGACTATATTGAGGAACATGGTATACATTTCCTTACTTTGAGGGCTAGCCTTTGTTTTAATAAACACAACTTATCCATTTTTGACCTTGGATTTTTTTTTCGGTATTCAATGTCCAAAATATAGTGAGGAAAAACAATGGAAATTCTTTTTAACATTTTAGTGTGTCTTTATTACTTAAAAATCATATACTCAGAAATGCCCAGTTTAGAGCATATCTTAGTGGGAGGGGTGATAGTAATATTTTTAATGGATATAAGGGGGTGGGATAAAATAGAATATCCCTCAGGACAGAGATAGTATATGTTTCTAGATGTGTAGTTTGAAGGTGGTTAGCACAAGCAGGGGAGCCAAGAATGGCTTTCCCAAAGTATGAATATTTTAAGTTGATTGGAGAATGAATATATATGGTAGTTGAAGTTGAAGCTAATTTAATTTTTGCCTTGAACTAATGTAGGAGGTCTGGAGCAACAAGGACTTTTTCAAGTCAATGGAAATGCTGAGACAGTGGAGTGGCTTCGGCAGAGATACGACAGCGGAGAAGAGGTGGATTTGGTTAAGGAAGCAGATGTTCCCTCGGCTATTAGTCTTCTTAGGTTTTTCCTTCAAGAACTTCCTGAACCTGTTATCCCTGGCAGTTTGCATATTCACTTGATGCAGCTTTCTCAAGGTAACATAATTTGAATCTTATCAGTTGCTTAACATTTAATTTCAAAGTCTTTACCTTTTAGAAATCTTGACATGTAAGCAGTAATTATAGTAATTCTGAGATTAATTTCTTAAGTTCCCATTTGGGGACATATGCTCTTTGGGGTTGTATTATCTAGTTAAGGGAATTGCAACCTCTTAGATTCCTGTAGTGCTATTTACTTTTTATGATTGGTCTTAGTAAGCCTAAGATACATAGTGATAAGGAGAAGGAGGAAAGGCAGGAGACAAGAACAAAGAGTAGAAGGGAGGGCTTCCCTGGTGGCGCAGTGGTTTGAGAGTCCGCCTGCCGATGCAGGGGACACGGGTTCGTGCCCCGGTCCGGGAAGACCCCACATGCCGCGGAGCGGCTGGGCCCGTGAGCCATGGCCACTGAGCCTGAGTGTCCGGAGCCTGTGCTCCGCAATGGGAGACGCCACAACAGTGAGAGGCCCGCGTACTGCAAAAAAAAAAAAAAAAAAAAGAGTAGGAGGGAAAAGGAAGAAGAAAAAATATATGTGTGGCAGAATGACCCATAATAGTCAGTGTTGTTGGTTAGTGGTGATGTTACTATGTTTATCCTTGGTTTGATAGAACATCCTAGCAAAAACCGGAAGACAGCTTTGATTCTAAGTTTGGAATATACCTAAAGCTTGTTCTTGGACACCTGCCTGAAGGAAATAAAATATCAAATTGGACATCAGACTACAAGCCAAATAAAGAAAAAATTGGTTTGTTTCTGTTGGGTTAGTTTTTTGGTGGTGACTAAAACTAGGACTTAGCTGGGATGGACAAGAAAAATAAAGGTAGAGGTATGCAGAAAGGTAAAAGAACCAAAAAGTGAGGAGATGCTTCTTTTCCTTGAACCAGATGGAACCAGATGGTATTCACTGGTATTCATGTGTACATAATGGATTGACATGCTTCGTTATATAGGAGAATTTATGAAGTTGGCATATAATACAGTTGACTTTTGAAAAACATGGGTTTGAACTTACATACATATTTTTTCAATAAATTTGTACTACAGTACTACATGATCTGCAACTGGTTGAATCCACACATGCAGAACTGTGGCTATGGAGGGCCTGCTGTAATGTTATACACAGATTTTCAGTGGTGTGGAAGGTCGGCATGCCTAACCCCTGTGTTCAAGGGTCAGCTGTATAATACATTTCTTGGATTTTTACATTATTTTTTCTGGCTTTTGTTTGTGTTATGGAATCTCTTTAATTTTTTGAATTGGGGCTTCTACAGAAATTCAGTGATGTTAAAAAAATTATAACTACTTCCTTAATCCCTATCGCTGTCAGAGCTGGACTTTTTGTATGTTTGTGTGTATCCTTAAGCAGTGTATGGGCAGAGAAGGGGATTGCCTTTTGAGAGTATTTATCCATCTTTTTCTTAAATTTAAACACGAGCCTGAATTAGTGGATGCCTCTTATTTGTGTGTAAAGGTCAATACAAAGATATTTTATGATCCTTTTATGTACGTTTTCCTCTGTACAGCTAGATGATAGGGCTCACTTTGTACTTGCTCTATTCAGGAATGGTTAGCCTGATTCAGTTTTTTTTTTTCTTTTTTTTTGCGGTACACGGGCCTCTCACTGTTGTGGCCTCTCCTGTTGTGGAGCACAGGCTCTGGACGCGCAGGCTCAGCGGCCATGGCTCACGGGCTCAGCCGTTCCGCGGCATGTGGGATCTTCCCGAACCGGGGCACGAACCCGTGTCCCCTGCATCGGCAGGCGGACTCTCAACTGCTGCGCCACCAGGGAAGCCCAGTTTTGTTTTTTTATTGTGCCACCTGGACTTCAAAATGAAGTGTCATCAATAATGTCACCTTTTTCTCTTTTTTTCTCTCAACAAATACTATATTTTTTTGTTCTGAATTTCTGAATCCATTTCAAATTTCTTTTCTTAGGAGTAGGAATTTTTTCAAATGTTTATATTTAGTCACCTAATAAGCACTTTGCAGTCATTAAATATATAATGAAACTGATGTGTTAGAGTTTTTTGAGCCCTTTTTGTGTCTCTAGAGACATTCGTTTTGTTTTTATAGTGTTAGGGTTCCATTTTCTCTGTGTTAGCGAATTGTAGACAAGTCTTTTAAAGTTCCAAGAATCAGATAATCTTTCAGTTTTGATTGAAAATTTATAAATGAATAAGTGGGATAAGATTTAATGATGATAAATTTACTGCCTCTCACTGATGCTACCAATCAGAAGTTGTTTTGTCAGTAGGATTGTCATTTTGATTGGTATTCATTTAAAAGTATGACAGCATCATGCACTGTGTTATTTATGGAATTGCAATATATATCTTTATGGAATTGCAATATATATCTTGCAATATATATCTTTATGGAATTGCAATATATATCTTGCTAATTAATTATTCTTACGTCAGCATTCACCTGTGAAGGAATTTAGGCAAGCAAAATGCTTGTGGCCCATTTGTTATAAGAAATCCACCATTCTCCTCCATTCCCCACTTATATAACCATTAGCATGGGTATGTATGCATGCACACACACCCATATATACACCTGTTTCTTTAATAGCTATGCAGATAGGTGTGGCGGTACTTGAGGTGATATTTGCATTCCTGTTGTGATAAAATCTATTTCCTCATCCTTCAGTAATTCTTTTGGGAAGGTGTCTAGGTCTCTGGAAAAGTTCCTCTCTCCATTTATTGTAGGCAACTATTATGTTAATATTTTAATTGACGTTCACAAATATATGAGATTAATGCTTTTAAGATCATGGAGGCAGCATTTGAGTTAGTGTTCTTTATTTTTTTTTTTATATATATATATATATATATATTTATTTATTTATTTATTTTTTTTTTTGCGGTTTGAATTTTTGCTCAACCATGCTCAACCACTGCGCCACCAGGGAAGCCCCTTTTTTATTATTTTTTTTAAAATTTATTTGTTTATTTGGCTGCGTCAGGTCTTAGTTGCGTCGTGCAGGCTTAGTTGCTCTGCAGCATGTGGGATCCTAAGTTCCCTGACCAGGACTCGAACCCACGTCCCCTGCATTGGAAGGCGGATTCCCAACCACTGGACCACCAGGGAAGGCCCCGAGTTAGCGTTCTTTAAAAAGTGGTTTTCATTTTCTATGGTAGCCGGACATTGCAAAGTGGCATTTCTGGTGTGGTTTGATCCTTTATTTAGACCAGAATTTCACAACGTTGGCACTCCTGATATTTGGGGCTGGATAATTCTTTAGTATAGGGGCTATCCTTGAATTTTAAGATATTTAGTAGAATCCCTGGCCTCTGTCCACTAGATAGCACTAGTACCCCTTTCCCGCAAGTTATGACAGCCATTCCATTCATTGTCAGATGTTACCAACCATTGGTTTAGCCCATGATAGTTTGTCCAATTACTTATACATTATGTTTTGGTAGAAAACACAGTTCATAGTTCTGTGAATTTGTTGTAATATTTACAAAAACTGTTAAAATGCTTGAAAGAATTCTTAGGGGAATCTTCTTTGATACGTACATATGTTTTTCCTGGTTATGATCTAACTAGGAAGTAGGCTCAAAAGGAAAAAAAAATTTAAGCAGGTGTGTTTTTAATACAAACACACACATGGAAATGCTCCTCTGCCTTATTTGAAGACTGGTAGACATAAATATTTTAGAAGGAGGCTGGTAGGTATAAATATTTTTGAATACTAGAAATGTTCACTAACAAAAGTAAAGCAGCATGAACAGTATTTCAAGTAAAACCAGTATAGCCCACGATCTTACCACCTCATCAAGGCAGCATCTTTTTTCAGTTATTGTGTATTTATTCAGCTTCTTCAGCTAACTTTTATAGAACTCCCGCTGTGCGCCAGGCACTGTTCTAAATTATGGGAATGCAGAAGTGAACAAACCGGCTAAAAATCTCTGCCATCATAGAGCTAAAAATTCTAAAAGGGTGTAAGGAGAGTTAGATGAAAAATAGATGATAAGCAAAATAAATACAAGGGTATGTTAGATGATAAGTGCTATGTAGCTAGAGAAGATGTTATGTAGAATTTGTCAGTGTTGATGTAGTGATCATTTTGATAATATTAATTGCTTGCATATATTTTTTGAGTTGATATACGTGATTTTTCTTAAATAATCCTTTTCTGCTAAATTTAGGTTGTTAAAAATTTCCACCAATTGTAGTCACAGTAATCTAAAAAACATTAATTCAAGGACTGTTCCAACCAATTATAAAGTCAAAGTACCTGGGCAGTTGGTAATATTATGAAATATCGAAGAGTTCTTATTGGTTGCATTTTAAATTTTAAGTAAAACTCATGTGACTGTAGCCTTTCCTGTAAACATCCTAGAGTTGTGTTATTTTGCAGAGATGGCCAATATTATGATCATAACCTTTTATCAAGAATTTTTTTCCCCCAAGAATTAATTTTTAAATTCATTTTAAGAACCTCGAGAAAAATAAAGAATGAAATATAATTGGGTTAACTTTCTCTATTGGAGCAATAAATTACTTTATTTTGAGGGTAACTCTGAGAAATTACTTCTCCTAAGTGGGGCCCTCACCAGTCAGGGAGTTGATACAGGCCTAATTTCTGTTAATGAAAACTCACTGACCTAAACACAGGGCCTAGCTTCTGGTAGTTGAAAATTCACTTGGTAAACAGAAAACAATGTCAACTTAGAGGAGAAAAGCAACTTAGAAGTGGAATTCGTTCTTATTTAGTTGTGTTGATATTGCTGAAATTAATTGTTCTTTTCAGAATGTTAAAAGAAGAAAGTGTGTCTCTTATTCTGTTCCTTCCTTGTTTTTTCTTCCATTCTAATACTATTAGCTGTTTAAATTGCTTCTCATCTTTGCTTATTAGTGGTTGGTGTTGACTGATATTGGCTAGTGCATTTTGACTTCTTAGAGTTGAAACTAATTTGGAAACACAGGTACAGTCATGCAAGAGACAGTATGATGAGAATTTAAAAAAATAGAGTATTGGGGCCAGTGAGTAATAGATGAGGAAAACATCCTTCAACAGTTGAGGGGTTGTGTACCTTCTCAAATTCTTCCACTTAATAAGTGAAATGCAAAGCCCTAAGGCATTTGGCCTCTAGTAGAGAAAGTGAAGAGGTTTTGTAATTGTTATAGTAAAATGGTTATATGGGTGTAACAATGTGAACCTGGCAAAATATCTGAGCTTTGCTTTTACTTCATTAAAGAAACCCGTCATTATGTTTTGTAGATTATAATAACGAAGATGAATTTGGAAGAAAGTTGAGGTTCCTCTTGCAACAGCTTCCACCTGTTAATTACAGTTTGTTAAAGTTTCTGTGTAGATTTTTAGCCAATGTAGCATCACATCATGAAGAAATTTGGTCTGCAAACTCTTTGGCTGCTGTCTTTGGTCCAGATGTCTTCCAGTAAGTTTTTTCACAAATTTTTGTTTGATTAAAAAATATATATATATTTGTGAAATAGAATCATTGTACTGTCTTCCAAGGGTCATAGGTTGCTTGATGAACCATTATTTTTTATAGTAGATCTGATTAATCCTTCCAGCATTTCTGTGAACAGGGTACAAGTTAGGTAGGCTTTACAGATGGGAAAACTGAGGCACAGAATTATGGCATAAATCGCTCAGATCTATAAAGTGACTCATTGGTTGTCTTCAAACTTTACCTGTGATTGATTTAAGAACTCTAAATTCAGTTTGGACTTTTATTCTTAGTATTTACACAGATGTGGAAGATCTGAAAGAACAAGAAATAGTGAGCAGGATAATGGCTGGACTTCTGGAAAATTACTATGAGTTTTTTGAGAATGAAGAGGAAGATTTTTCATCTAATGATTTGAGTTCAATTACTGAACAGGTGAGAATATTTAAAATATACTTGGAGGGAGTTTTTGTTGTTTTTGCTTTATAAAGAATTTGCTCTTAAGGGCTTGGCCCAAACTTAGGTGGAATTTTTAAGTACTAAATTGGAAGTAATTTTCTTGATTATTATATGTAATCATAGGTGATATATATCCATGTAGTATATGAGTGTGATCTTTTTTCTGAACAACTTCTTGTCATCAATTTGGATATGGAAAAGTAATTGAAACCAGAGTGTATGGTAGAGCTTTTGTGGACGTTTTTGTGTTTTTCTTCTGTTAAATTAAGCATTGTTTATTTTGTAAGAATAGTGTGCTTTTGTTTTTGCAAAGAAACTGCTTGCATAGAGGAATGCAGGCAAAGGTTGAGAATTAGAAGGTAGAGAGAAAGGTTGAATACAAAGTTGACAGAAACTTAAAAATGTTTTTCTTGATTGAAGTACCAAGTCAGTATAGCAGTGCAAACATTGTCCTTAATGGGAAGCATCAAAAGAGTAATAGTTTAGGTTACAGATAATGTTTTAAATCTTGTGACTCTCGAATTTAAAACCCATTTCTCAAACAACATTATATTTTGTTGTTACTGCTATGCCTTGATGGTTGAGACTGCAGAAGGATCCTAGTTAGTTTCTTCTTTTTTAAAATTAATTAATTAATTAATTTTTGGCTGTGTTGGGACTTCGTTGCTGCGCGCGGGCTTTCTGTAGTTGTGGCGAGTGGGGGCTACTCTTCTTTGCGGTGCGTGGGCTTCTCACTGTGGTGGCTTCTGTTGTTGAAGAGCATGGGCTCTAGGCATGCGGGCTTCGGTAGTTGTGGCACACGGGCTCTAGAGTGCAGGCTCAGTAGTTGTGGCGCACGGGCTTAGTTGCTCTGCAGCATGTGGGATCTTCCCGGACCAGGGCTCGAACCTGTGTCCCCTGCATCGGCAGGCGGATTCTTAACCACTGCTCCACCAGGGAAGCCCCTAATTTCTTCTTTATAAGAAGTGATAATATTGATTCTGACTAATTGTAAGTGACTGTAAAGCCACATTAATTCAGACTTCTCAGGTTTAGAATTCGTGATATAGATCTAGAGGTTTTTCTTTTGTGCTTATGTGAAATGATTTGTCAAGCAAACCTTTTTTTTTTTTTTTTTTTTTTTTGGGTCGCGGGCCCCTCCCTTCTTTGGCCTCTCCCGTTGTGGAGCACAGGCTCCAGACGCGCAGGCTCAGCGGCCATGGCTCACGGGCCCAGCCGCTCCGCGGCATGTGGGATCTTCCCGGACCGGGGCACGAACCCGTGTCCCCTGCATCGGCAGGCGGACTCTCAACCACTGCGCCACCAGGGAAGCCCGCAAACTTTTATATTAAAACCTTTGATGTTATATTTTGAGTGTGGGGTGGGGCTGCTACCTCTTTTTAATGACTAATAATTCACCTGGTTAAAAATAAACAAGGTAAAATACACAGTAAAATGTCCTATTCTTACCCATGCCCACCCTCTTCCTCTCATTGTTTTTTTATGTGTTTTTCCAGAATTTCTTTATGCAAATATAAGTAAATATTTCCTCTAAGTATTTTATAACAGGAAAGTAGCATACCATACACACTATTCTGCACCTTATTTTTTAAAATCAGTTAACAGTGTATCATGGTGAGTTGTTTTTTTTTTTTTTTTTTTTTGTGGTACGCGGGCCTCTCACTGTTGCGGCCTCTCCCGTTGCGGAGCACAGGCTCCGGACGCACAGGCTTAGCAGCCATGGCTCACGGGCCCAGCTACTCCGCGGTATGTGGGATCTTCCCGGACTGGGGCACGAACCCGCGTCCCCCGCATCGGCAGGCGGACTCTCAACCACTGCGCCACCAGGGAAGCCCCATGGTGATGTTTTATTGGAATGTAGAGAACATGTTAGTTTTTTTAAACATCTGTGTAGTTCCCTATTGTATGGATGTAACATATAATTTATTTGATTCATAGTACCTGTATCCACTTGAAAAGGTAATAGTATATCCCGGTTTTCTCAGAGTAGTCCTAGTTTTTTTTCAGCGGTACGCAGGCCTCTCACTGTTGTGGCCTCTCCTGTTGCGGAGCACAGGCTCCGGACGCGCAGGCTCAGCGGCCATGGCTCATGGGCCCAGCCGCTCCGCGGCATGTGGGATCTTCCCGGACCGGGGCCCGAACCCGTGTCCCCTGTATCGGCAGGCGGACTCTCAACCACTGCGCCACCAGGGAAGCCCGTCCTAGTTTATATTTGCTTTCTAATGTAATTACTAGTTGCTCCTCTTTTCACTCAAATGTATCCAGGTTTAGATGATTAATTATATGGTTATGCTATTTATTGATGGACAGTGGATTACATCCCTTCATTTGTTCTTAAACTATAAAGTAGCATCTCTTGAAAGTTTATCATACAGATTTTCATTCATTCTCATAGGTGTTGGCTCAGATTATATGAATTAGGAGTTTTATTTTCTGGGTAGCCCAGCTTTTATTTAAAAGGGTTTCTATACTATTGTGAACTTTTATAGATAAGTGTTTTTAATATTTGGGGATAATACCTTCCTTAGGTTGGTTGGTTGGTTTTGTTTTTTATTGAAGTATAGTTGATTTACAATATTGTGTTAGTTTCAGATGTACAGCATAGTGATTCAGTTATACATATATTTATGTAGCTATTCTTTTTCAGATTCTTTTCCCTTATAGGTCATTACAAAATATTGAGTATAGTTCCCTGTGCTATACAGTAGGTCCTTGTTGGTTATCTATTTTATGTATAGTAGTGTGTACATGTTAATCCCAAACTTCTAATTTATTGCACATCCCCCCCCATTGGTAACCATAAGTTTGTTTTCTGTGTCTGTGCGTCTATATCTGTTTTGTAAATACATTCATTTGTATCTTTTTTTTTCAAGATTCTACATAGAAGCGATATCACATGATACTTGTTTTTCTCTGGCTTACTTCACTTATGATAATCTCCAAGTCCATCCATGTTGCTGCAAATGGCATTATTTCATTCTTTTTTATGGCTGAGTAATATTCCTCTGTGTGTGTGTGTGTGTGTGTGTGTGTGTGTGTGTTTATCACATCTTTATCCATTCATCTGTCAATGGACATTTAGATTGCTTCCATGTTTTGGCTATTATAAATAGTGCTGCTATGAACATTAGGGTGCATGTATCTTTTCGAATTAGAGTTTTCATCTTTTCCAGATACATGCCCAAGAGTGGGACTGCTGGATCATATGGTAACTATTTTTAGTTTTTAAGGAACCTCCATACTGTTCTCCATAGTGGCTGTACCAATTTACATTCCCACCAACATTGTAGGAGGGTTCCTTTTTCTCGACACCCTCTCCAGCATTTATTTCTTGTAGACTTTTTGATGATGGCCATTCTGACTGCAGTGAAGTAATACCTCACTGTGGTTTTGATTTGCATTTCTCTAATAATTAACGATGTTGAGCATTTTTTCATGTGCCTGTTGGCCATCTGTATGTATTCTTTGGAGAAATGCCTATTTAGATCTTCTGCCCATTGGTTTTTTTTTTTTTTTTTGATATTGCACTGTATGAGCTGTTTGTATAGTTTGGAAATTAATCCCTTGTCGGTTGCATTGGTTGTAAATATTTTCTCCTATTCTGAAGGTTGTCTTTTTGTTTTGTTTATGGTAAGTTTAAGTTTAATTAGGTCCCATTTATTTATTTTTGTTTTATTTCCATTATTGTAGGAGATGAAGCCAAAAAGATACTGCTGCGATTTGTGTCAGAGAGTGTTCTGCCTATGTTTTCCTCTAAGAGTTTTATAGTACTGGTCTTAACATTTAGGTCTTTAATGCATTTTGAGTTTATTTTTGTGTGTGGTGTTAGAGAATGTTCTAATTTCATTCTTTTACATGTAGCTGTCCAGTTTTCTCAGCACTACTTATTGAAGAGACTGTCTTTTCTCCATTGTATAGCCTTGCCTCCTTTGTCATAGATTTTTTTTTGTTTCTTTTGGCTGTGTCGGGCCTTGGTTGCGGCACCGGGGATCTTCGTTGTGGCACGTGGGATCTTTTGTTATGGCGTGCGGGCTTCTCTCTAGTTGTGGTGTGTGGGTTTTCTCTCTCTAGTTGTGGCGTACAGGTTCCAGGGCATGTGGACTCTGTAGTTGTGGCGCATAGGCTCCAGGGCATGTGGGCTCTGTAGTTTGCATGCTCAGGCTCTCTAGTTGAGGCATGTGAGCTCAGTAGTTGTGGTGTGCGGGCTTAGTTCACATGTGGCATGTGGGATCTTAGTTCCCTGACCAGGGATCGAACCTGTGTCCCCTGCAATGGAAGATGAATTCTTTACCCCGGACTACCGGGGAAGTCTCTGTCATAGATTAATTGACTATAGGTCAGTTCCTTAAGTTTTTTATATTTTCTTCATGTAAGCATTTTTATCTTTGTCTGACTTTCCTTCCCTCTTTTTCTTCTTCCCTCCTTACCTTCCTTCTTCTCTTCTCTCTCAAGTATCAGAAACTTTTAATAAAACAGTAAAAGATGCCAAATTGTAACTTACAGTTTATGAAATGAAATCAAATGTGTGTGTGTGTGTGTGTGTGTGTGTGTGTGTGAGGTAAATCAAGTGAGTAGAATTTGTAACCTGAATCAGTGATCCATGAAACTTCTGGCATATTTTTTGAAGGTTTCCAACTATCATATACAGTACCTGTCTTAAAAAACTTGGTTAAAATAAAGAACTGACATAGCTGTTCAAAAGTATTTTTGCTTAAAAGAAAATGACAAGAAGAGGACAAGTAGATATATATGCCTTAAACCTTTAACGCTTTTTGATACCCATAAGAAATCCCATCTTTGGGGAATTCTGTGTGCCATCTTTCTTTCCTTTATATTTTAGTTCAGCAGTTTATTTTTTTTAATAAAATTAATGGCTGCTGAAAGTGAAATAATATGCATACGTTTGTGTTATTCATTTTCTACTTTTCCAAGATGATTTGACTTGTAAGAAACTGATGATGCCAATTTGATCTAATGTTTATATCTTGAGTCCTCTAGTCTTCAGGGTATATCTTGATTATGTTTTACATTGTGGTTTAATTCTCTGATATTTGTATTATCCTGCAGCTTCCTTATGTAAACTGAAATATATTCATATCTCACATATATTGCATTTATATTTCTGTATTTTTTAAGCACTACAAAAACTGACTTAAAATATATTGTGCTTTACATTAAATAGAATGGTGGTTAATTAACACCAGGAAATAATGTTGAATTCTGCAGATTTGCCTGTGAATAGAAAAGAGGATGTTAGCATATTGAACAGAATATTCTCAATAAACATGGTAGTGTAGTGAGTCCTGAGAGACAGTGATGTATATTAATTACCTTGGCTCATGTTGCTAATTGCCAGTAACTATTTTCTTATCTATTTTATTACTTTTTTGAATTATAACTGGCTTGCAAGTAATAGAAGAACAGATTTCTGAAAGTATTATTTTTAAAAGCAGATTTCGTAACTTCATAACTTCACAAGTTAAAACATTTCATAACTTCACAAGTCAAAATTTGACTTGTGAAGCTGAATTGATCAGATATTGAGTGAAAGTAAAATCTCAAACAACACAATTTGGTTGTATTTTAAAGTTGACATAACTTAAATGCTGCTAATTTGTTATCCACGTATTTAAAAAGGTAGGCAGACCTGGTCTATCATGGCAGTGCTTTGATTTTTCCCCTGATTTTGATACTCGAAGGAAGCAAAGTTTATTTAGCACTCTCTACTTTTAGAGTTTCATCCCATTAATGCAAGTATTTGGTCGTTAGATCATTTTCAAGGTAGTAGATTTTTTTTTTTTAATAGTTTGAGAGATGACTGGAGATGTTGAATAGGGAGTGTTTGAGAAATGACCCAGAGTTAGAGAATAGGTTCTTTGTATGGCATCCTTGAATGATTGCGAATCCAGTAGAGTGGTTTGAAGATGTAGGTGATAATTATGTTTCTTTATACGTTTGAGAAGGCAGGTAGCAGCGTTCTCCACAAGCTGGAGTCTGGAGAGCAGGCATTTCACGAGGCCCTAGAGAAGGGAATTACAGCAGTCAAAGAAAGAAGAGATGTAAGTATGGCTGAGGGTTTTCCGTAAGTTGAGGCAGCTGCATATATAGGGCAGGTTCAGAATAATTTATGAACAGAATAGAGTGTTGATAAGCAAAAGGTCAAGTTGACAAGAAAAAGATCAAGAAGAATTTTTGAAGATAAGTGTGGGGTGAGAGGGAGAGCATTTTTATATAAGTTTATAATTTTTACTCTTATCCAAACCAGTTTAGTCAATTCTTACTTCAGGAAGTTAAACTGGAAGGCCTGGGGGGATGGGAGGTGGGGGTGGGAAGAAAAATCCATAGGCCATAGACTTTGTTCATGTCGTATCTTAGTTGATGGTTTCTGGTGAAAATACTAGGGAATGTCAATTAATTTACATAAAGCTTATTGAATCGAATATAATATGTTCAGTATAATTGAGTATAAAGCTTTTGTAGTTACTAAGAGCTATTGACTGTAGGCATAAACTGATTTTAAAATGTGTAATGTTAATGTTAAATGCAGTACAATGTTAAAATTGCAGTACTTTACGAAATGTTTGCGTACTGAATATTCATCTATTCTCAGTTTAAATAGCCATCTTAATTTTTTTTTTTTAATATTCTACTCTTGCGCCCAAACCTGAAAATGATATTTTCTTGCCAGTTTTTTTTTTTGGCTTGGATTACCAGGTAGCTATTAATTAAATACATTCTTGATTTTCACTAATTTATTAAATACATAGATAGAGAAAGAGAGTAATTTTCCATTTGATCCCGTTTAAAAACTGACCTATCATTTGAAATTTTCACCTTTGTGTATAAATCTTACCTCTCAGTAAATAACCACTTAGGCTAATGATTTTCAGTACTCGTTGATTAGGAATTGGTAGAGTATCACAGTGTAATTACCTTTCTTCTGGTTGAAGTTTTCATTTCTGAGAGTCCTCTAGCAACTGTATTTGCCTGTGTATAGGAAAGACACCACTGTTACATGTAGCAGTGAATTTATTCTAGGTATTGCCAGCACATTTGGCTAGGATGGACAAAAGTACATATTTACTGCTTAATGTTTTTAATGACTAGTGTTAATTTATAAAAAATGTTAAGACCATTTATGGCTAGTTTCTTCTATGGTATAGCTTAACAAATGTTTCTCATTTGAAAATATTTTATTGGTTTTCATTCTCAGATATTTGTGTCTTTTTATTAGAGTGATTGTTTACTTATGTAGCCAATTTGATAATAGAAAATGTTTTATAGCCCCTGCCAGAAAGAGAATTATAACCTTGAGTTGTGCTTAATGGTCAAAACAGTGAGTTCTTTCTTGTTGTAAGGTCCAGTCTCTTCATGAAGAATTCAGTCTGAATCATTTAGAAGTTAGCTGTCATTTTCTAATGCGTAGTTAAGACCGTAAGGCAAAATTTCTGTGCCCTTCTTTTTTCACACTTATTCTATATTAAAATCACTTGTTCAGTGCACTTGGAAATTGGAGAGATCAGTTGAAGTCTTTGTTGTAGCTGATAGGTTTACAAATCTGATTGGTTAGAAAATGAAGCTTTCTTAATGTTAATTAACTACAACGTGCAGACTTTTTCATAGTTTGCAGTCTTATTCATATTCCTAGTGATATAGTAATGTAATCGTTACTTCCTGCTTTAAAATGTTATGTTTGGTTTGATATTTTACTCTAATATGGAGAAGTTGGCAGCTGTTTACTTTGTAGGAGAAATTGGTCCTAGGAAATGAAGTGAAAAATGAGTTGTATTTAAGTTTTTCTTAGAATAGTTATGTCTTTCTTAGAATAGTATGTCAGTTAACAGTTTCATTAAATTTTAATTCTCATTTAATTCTATCTATATAGATTAATGAACTTTCTGAGGAAGAAGAGGAAGATGAAAAGCTGGAACATACAGAAGAACTTCCAGAAGAGGGTGCAGAAAAATCAGATGACATGCCAGAGGTGGTACAGTTAAGGATGACTGAAAACATCCTGGAACCAAATAGTGTTACAGCATCAACAAGGTAGTATTTCAGTTGAAAGGACTTTAGTTTTGAGCATTTCATTCTAGATGTAAGTTCACTCAAGCACTAAATCACACAGATTGTAATGGTATATGAAAGATTAGTTTGTATGAAAAAGAACAATAAGAAAATTTTAAAGAAGCAACCTTTTTAAGGAGTTTTCAGTTACTAGCATTTATACCTTTCTTTAAAAATATAACCTCTTATGTATATTTCCTCTTAAAGTTTATTTGTTTTTGTATTATTAGTGTATTAGTTGGGTTGGGTAAAATTTCAGAACCTTTGGAAGTAGAATTGCTAGAGAAAGTTTCAGTGGTTGAGTTGACTATATTTCCAGGTCCTAGTCTAGAACTAGATTGAACTAGGCTGTAAAGAGAGGACTCTGTGATCCTTTAAGATAGTGCTTTCCATGTATAAAGTGATATTTATAGGGCATACTGGGTAAACTTGGTAAATGTGGTAAGCTGGAGGCACTGTGCTAGCACATAGCTGGGACTATTGGACACTGTTTAGGAAGCATTAGAGAATTTAAGAACTCCCCGTAGGTAGCTCTAGGTTTGCTGAATTCTGTCCGTCCTTTTCTGTAAAGCTCCATGGTTTTCTAACTAGGGGGACAGTTATTTGTTTAGGCCACTAGATATTTTTCATTAAATTTGTGTTCAACAGAACGGTGGTTAAAAAAGCAGAGGAAATAATTTAAGAGTCAGACAGCAAAATGTCATTTTAAAATAAGTAGTAATTTAAGGGAAGAACTATTCAGTGTCATTTAGAAAAATTATAAAGTAGTTTAAAATGTATACTTCTAAATACAACTATTACATTTCTCTGTGGCCCTCTAGATTTTTATATTATGTATAGTTTCTTCAGACGTGATTATAGTTATGGTATATTAACAAGGTTATTCACTCTTTTGCCCCGATTTAGCTTTTTGTTTGTGCTTTTCTATGTTTACATGACATTCTTTACTATATTTTAGTTATATATTACAATATTTATAAGCTATATGTTAAATTATTTAACTGTATCTTAATTATATATTTACTGTCATTCTTTTTTCTGAACTTTGAGTTATTCCAGGTACCTTGTCATTGCTATACTACTATACAACCTTTGTTCTTGGGTCCTTTTTTCCTTCTTTTGACTTATATAAATTTATTAGGCTCAAAGAGTAAATTTTTCTATGGCTTTTGATAAGTATTTCCAGACTACTTAAAAGACTTGGCCCATTTTGCATTACCATTAGCAATATTTTCTTGAGCACTTGAAAACAATAGATTTAAATTGGTGTTCTTTATTTTGTTAATTTATAGAGTTATGCCCTCCAATAAGGTAACCATTAGCTAGCTATATGTGGGTATTTAAATTTAAACTTAAAACAATTAAAATTAAATAAAATTTAAAAATCACTTCCAGGGACTTCACTGGTGGCGCAGTGGTTAAGAATCCGCCTGCCAGTGCAGGGGACACTGGTTCGATCCCTGGTCAAGGAAGATCCCACATGCCACAGAGCAACTAAGCCCGTGCGCGACAACTACTGAGCCTACGCTCTAGAGCCCGCGAGCCACAACTACTAAAGCCTGTGCACCTAGAGCCCATGCTCTGCAACAAGAGAAGCAACCACAATGAGAAGCCTGTGCACCACAATGAGCCCCCGCTCACTGCAGCTAGAGAAAGCCCATGCAGCAACAAAGACCCAATGCAGCCCCAAATAAATAAATGTTTATTTAAAAAAAAAAATCACTTCCACAGTTGTACTAGCCACATTTCAAGTGCTCAGTATAGCCATATATGATTTGTGGTTACCATATTGGACAATGCAGATATAGAGCAATTCTATCATTGTAAAAATTTCTTTTGGATAGTGCTGATTTAGAGAGCAAATTCATTAACTATTTTTATATATTTAATTACCAGCAAGGTTAAATATTGTTTCAAACGCATGATTCCAATAGTTTCTTCTTTTTGATCATCTGTCTAGCTTTGTAGAGGATCCTCCTTCCCTCCAACACAGTCATTTTTTTTTTTTTTTTAATTTTTAAATTTATTTTTGGCTGCATTGGGTCTTTGTTTTTGGGTCTTCATTGCTGCACACGGCTTTCTCAAGTTGGGCTAGTGGGGGCTACTCTTTGTTGTGGTGGCTTCTCTTGTTGCAGAGCTCAGGCTCTAGGCGTGCAGGGCTCAGTAGTTGTGGCTCACAGGCTCTAGAGTGCAGGCTCAGTAGTGGTGGCGCATGGGCTTAGTTGCTCCGTGGCATGTGGGATCTTCCCAGACCAGAGCTCGAACCTGTGTCCCCTGCATTGGCAGGCAGATTCTCAACCACTGTGCCACCAGGGGAGTCCCAAACACAGTCATTTTTAGATGGAATCATTAGAGATTGGTGGTAATCAGGATTCCTTAATTGAAAGTTGTAGAAACAGATCTTGGTTAATGGAAAGAAAAAAGGTAATTTATTAGAAGAATGCTGGATAGGTCCCAGAGTTGAAAGGAAAAGCAGAGAGAAGAACATGGCAGCTTTGGAGAATTTAGGGTCATGGAAGAATCTCTTCAGCATGTGGCTGTTGCTGTGAGATTTCCAATTACTTCTTTTCATCTGTCATTCTGCTCAAGACCAGATTCCTGTGGGGTAGCAGAGGAGAAGGTCTGGCCTAAATTGGGTCATGTGCCCATTCCTGACCAGGGTAGAGCTGGGTCATTGTAATTTATGCATGTACCAAGAGCATTGGATGGAGGGAGGAGCTAGTTTGCCATAGAAAAATGGGACTAATACCAAAAGAAAAGGATAGGGATATGAGGCAACAAAAATAGATGTGTATGTCACAGTGCTCTTCTAGATTTAGTGTTGATATCTGTAAATTTCAGTTAATATTTATACATTAACATTTTATTTTAATTTTGGCTGATTGGTTGCATAAAGGTAAAAAATACATTCTTTGATATCCACCTTTGATGAAAGAAAGGTAGGGGAGAAATATCCTAGAATGCACAGGGTCTAGAAAATAGGGAGTGCTTAATAAATTCATTTTAGGGAATTAGTGGATACTGTATTACATGAAACTAGAGATTGAACTTTTGCTAACTTAATGTTTTGTCTCTTTGAGTTTTTCTTTCAGGTTGTTCGCAAACATTTTATGGAATTATTAGGTAGCCTACTTTGTATTTCTGTGGGAAGATATATTAGAAACCTAAGGGAAATAAACATTAAGTGACAGTTTAGCGGTTCTCAAACATTTTGGTCTCAAATGTTATACTCTTACAAATTATTGAGGACTCCGAAGACTTTTGTTATGTTGATTTTATACCTCTGGTTATTTACCACATTATAAATTAAAGCAGCATTTTTAAACTGCTGGGAGTGTTCTTTGTTGAGTTGTACTTTGGAAGACGCTTAGTATTTGTAGCTGAAATACAGCTATTTATGATCTAACAGGTTTTTTTGTTGGTAGATTTCTCCTCCTCTATAGTTTTAATTCATCGATTCTCGAACTTTTTGGTTTAATTTGAGGACTACAAAGAACTTCTGTTACTGTGGGTTATAGCTATTGGTGTTTACTCTATTAGGAACCAAAACTGAGAAATTTTTTAAAGTAGTAATGAACTCATTACATGTTAATGTAAAATTTTTTAATCAAAAGTAACTTTTCCAGAATCTCTCAAAAATTTTTAGTGAGAAATTTTTTAGTGGCATTGTTTTACATTTGTACAAATCTCTTTAATGTCTGGCTTAAAAGATGGTAGCTAGATTCTCACATTTTCTTTTGCATTTAATGTGTTGCCATATGTTATTTTGGTTGAAGTAATGTGAAGACAGTCTAGCATTACACAAGTATGTAGCTGGAAAAAGGTAGAGAATTTTTATAGCCTTTTCAGATAATTGTGGATATTCTTCTTTGACAATACACCAAAACTTGGTAAGTGGTAGTTTCTTAAAGGTTATTTGTAATGTGGAATCTGAAAGCATATCTGAATTTTTCGTACTCTGATCCGTCAGTCTGTTTTGTACTTTGAGAGAATCTTTTAGCCATGCTTAATTTTGTGATATGGTATATTGGTTATTTGGAAAATACTGCCTTACTGAGTTATTCAGAGCTTCCAAATAGTGATATATTCTGTTATATAATATCAAAATGTATATTCTTTAATATCATTATTGATTGTGTCAAAATATCTTTAAGTATTGGGATGCTATTGAGCTTTTATGGTAGAGGATACAGGTTTTCCAGAATTCTAATTTTTGCTTGAAATCCCAAATTTTATCAGTACTGTTAGTCTTGCTCATTTTTGAGAAAATTTCTTCCAGATATTCAAGTTGGAATAACCATAGTCTGTCAGTCAGTCTTTCAAGTAAAAATGGGTATTCCATGGTAAAAGTTCATTTCTCAACTCAAACAAGACAAGCATTGTACTAAGCTGTGCAGCAGAGTTGCTTTGTGTGTACTTCCTATTTGTCACACCAAATATTAAAAAGAAGTGTACTCAAGGGCTGAGATAAAATTAATAATATGTATTCTTCATCAAGGACTGGCTCCCTTTTTAAAAAGATCACAACTGGGTAGTGATGAAGAATGCAATGGCCATGGTATAGTTTGATACCACTTGCCTGGACTTATGCTAAGACCCCAAGGAATCTTTTTATACCATTGATTTTGTATCATCAAATATCAGCACAGTGAAAAAAGCAAATGTTATGAAAACAGTTTTGATCTTGTTTCATGGAACACCCTTTGAGAACCAGTGGTTTAAATATTCATGTATGAGTTGTATTGATTGACTTATTTATACATCTGTTATTTCTGTGCGTTGTTTGCCATTAACCATATGTTGTTAAGATTTGAGCTAAGTTGAGTGGAAAAAATGGTGGGATTTAGAGTGTGGGTAGCCTAGGGTGCATAAAAGGCAGAAGTTTTGGTTGCTTCTGAGGCTCAGTCTTATCCATGAAGTTCTTGGAAATCTCAAGCTTGCTTCTAAAGTGCCTTGTATCTGTAGATGAAAAATTATTGCTTTATATTCACATGTTTATCTAGTATTTGGCCTTATTTACATATACAAATGTTAGGGGAATCTTTACCTTTTAAAAATTTAAAGGGAGATTGAAGAGTTCTGAAAGAGTTCTTTATTTTCCCTGTGCTTTTCACAGTCTTTTTCCTAGGCTGTATTGGAAAGGTTTATTTTGGCTTGAGGTTAGTTAATTTTTAATTTATATTGCTTCCAGAGCTACAAATAAAAAACCAGCTCACTGACATTATTATAAAGTTCATTTAAAGTTGTGCTTTTAATTTAATGCCTTGCTAAAACTTGGAATTTAGAAAGAACGAAGAATTTGATACTATCTTTTATGTACTGTTGATGCTAGGGCTTCATTTTGGTGAGTTCATTAGCTTATGATGGTTCGATTTTAGGTGTGATGCAGGAAAGGTGTAGTGATTAAGAAAGAGCTCTGAGTTGAGGCAATTGGTTTGCACTTCATTCTGTGGATACCTTATTGTTGAAGAAATATGCCTTCAGCTGACTATAGGGGTGAGAGAAATGTAGTAGTAACTTTTCCCTTTAAATCTATTAAATAAGCAGTTTGCAGAATATTTCAGTTGACAATCAATTCACATTTTCGCTAGCTAGATTCCACTTAAAAGTGCAAAGAGGAGGAAAACGTGCTTTGGTGGGAGTATCAGAAATGTTGGGTGGGAAAAAGTAGAATTTATGCTTTGGGTCATAAGATGATTTTATTAAAGTTAAACATTTTTTGAAGTATCAGAGCATAATAGATATTGACAGGTTCTCTTCTTCCTTCCTATTGCCCTGAAAATTATGCATTTGACATTTTAAAGACTTGTGGTTGTTATAACTTATTGACTAACTTTCTAATAATGAGGCATCTTTCCAGTTTACTCTTGCTCTTGTCATAGGTATAGGGTATTCCCAAGTTGATGGGGAAAGTGAAGAAATGCGTTTTGCTTTTGACTGGAAGGGGATATGTGGTTTTGGGTTGTTTTTGTTTGTTTGTTTGTTTGTTTTGTCCGTGCTGCGCGGCATGTGGGATCTTAGTTCCCTGACCAGGGATCAAACCTGCGCCCTTGCCCCTGCGTTGGAAGTGCTGAGTCTTAACCCCTGGACTGCCAGAGAAGTCCCTGTTTTATATATTTAGTTTTCGAAACCACAGTTTTTTAAATGGTCATTTTAGTGGGGCTCTTGCATGAATTATCTGGAAATTATCCTAATTTTAGATTTGAAGAACTAACCATTAATGCTTTTCTGAAAATGGATGATGAGTGAACAATAGTTCTCTACCTATTGTGCAGCTGTTTCAGCAATGTCATATTTGTCATAATTTATAACTCTTGATATAGTGTGATTAATGAAAACAAACAGACTTTTTTTCTGCTTTACACTGGGTTAGGCTTAAATATTTTTATAGGTGTTCCAGCCAGATTCAAAATTTTGTCCCCCTTTCCCTATCTCCCACCAAGTTGCTTATTTAGTACTTGGGAAAAAAATTTGTGGACTGTTGATTGGGTTCCTCCTTGTCAGTAGTGACCTCATGTTGCAGCCTGCTTCCGTTTAGACTGCAGTTCTGATTGCTCAGCAGTTTTTATAAGCCTGTCACCATCCTTTATGATATTTGAAGTCACTTTACCTTATGTTTTTGTTAGGATATGACACAGTGCCTAGAATGGCTTGCAAGGCTCTGTTACACAGGTAAAATGATCCTTATCAGATTTAATTGAAGCAGAGCTACAGTACTTTTATTGAAGTATTATTTGTAATATTAAATATTTGCAATTGGGAGATTAAAATAATAGTAGTTCCCTATGATAATTGTATTTGAATTACAAAAAAATAGTAATTTGAATAAATGGCTGCAAGATTGATTTTGTGTTCTCAAGAAGATTATGTGATTCTACACAGATTTAAAAATAGAGTTAACAGCAGAAGGGAGAAGAAGGTCAGAATGACTACAGTCTTTAACGTTATACTTGATTGAAGCCTAAAATACATGTGACCCTTGTGATTTATTGTTTGCCCTTTTCGTCTGGTGGTTTAATGAAAACAGTTAGGATTTTTAAGTGGCCTTTATGGCATCTGTCTATAGTACCTAAGTAATTTGACCTTGAATTTGTCAGCATTTATTTTTTGTGTGTCTTTGTTAATCAGAACTCACATTCTTATGATACTTACGTTATTTTGCTTCTGCAGATGCATAACTATATTGATAAATCTTTTTTATAGCTGTAGGTGTATGTTAGCCTTGGTTTGTACATAAGTGCTTTATTCCCCACAGAACTTGACAAAAGTCTGAAAATAAAGAATAATTAAATTCCTTGAAATCAGAAAACTAAATCAGTCCTTTTTCCTTCAGAAATTCAGAGAACAGTTTTACAGTCAACTTTGTAGCCTCGGTGTGACTCATAAAGTACAAAATCTATTTATTTGATTTGTTTACTATAGCTTTTTGGGGTAGGGAATCTTTACTTTCATACTAATAATCTAGCTTGCTGGTGACTACTTTTATATATTTTAAATTTAATTCCCATAGCACTTAAAAGGGATAGGAAACTGAAAGATCAAATCGTCTGCCTACCCATCGAATTTTTTTTTTAATATTTATTTATTTATTTTGGCTGCGCCGGGTCTTAATTGCAGCACATAGGATCTTCGTTGAAGCATGTGACATCTAGTTCCCGAACCAGGATTTGAACCCCGGCCCCCTGTGTTGGGAGCGCGGAGTATTACCCACTGGACCACCAGGGAAGTCTCTACCTATCGAATTTAAGACCATTAGAACTTTTGTTCTGTTTGGCTCCTTTAGATAACTGGAAAATATTATTATTATTTTTTTTTAATACTTATTTATCTTATTTATTTATTGTCTTTATTGTTTTGCCTGCGTTGGGTCTTAGTTGCAGCACACGGGATCTTCGTTGAGGCATGCAGGATCTTTCATTGCAGCACATGGTCTCTTTGTTGCAGCACTCGGACTTCTCTCTGGTTGTGGCACGGGAGCTCCAGAGAGTGTGGGCCCTGTAGTTTGCGGCACGCAGGCTCTCTCATTGAGGCGCTCGAGCTCAGTAGTTGTGACGCGCGGGCTTAGTTGTCCTGTGACATGTGGGATCTTAGTTTCCTGACCAGGGATAGAACCCGCGTCCCCTGCATTAGAAGGCAGATTGTTTACCACTGGACCACCAGGGAAGTCCCTGGAAAATATTATTAAAGTTTAATCTTTTGGGAGCCTAGGTATAGATCTTGGCCAGTGTTTCTTAAGTTTATTAGTATGGATAAGAATCATCACTGGTGCTTATTAAAAATGTAAACTCTTGGGTCCTACCTCAGAGGTTTGGGGAGGGACCAAGGAATCTACTTTCTTAAAGTTTTTTTTTTTTTTTTTTTTTAACTGGGAAAGAAGTTATACATACAGAAACGGGCATAAAACAAATGTATATCAAAACAGGTTAGTAAAAAGCAAATATCCAAATATCCCAGATCTAGAATTAAGCACTGAAAACACCCTGGTAGCTCTCACAATCCTGATCTCCCTCTCCACGAAAGGTAACAACTATGCTGACTTTTATGGCAATCACTTTCTTATATATTTCTGAGCTTTATGAAAATTAAACTTGCTATATGTATTTTTTGATCCAGCTTCTTTCACTAAACATGGTATGAGAATTTTATCCATGTGGTCACATGTTACTGTGGTTTGTTCATTTCACTGCTGTAAAGTATTCCATTATATGATTGCACCGCAATGATCCAATTTACTGTTGCTGGAAAATTGGATTATTTTTATTTTTGACTATTGTGAGTAACATTGCTGTGTACATTGTTGTACACATCTTCTGGTGCACACATGCATGCACATTTACTGTCTTTCAACTTAAGTAACTATTGCTAAATTGTTTTCCATAGTGCTTTCTCCAGTTCTCATTCTGACAGTGTGTGAGCCTTCCCATTGCTTCACATTCTTGAGTACTTCATTGTCATTTTAATAAGGTCCATCCCTTTTTCATATGTGTATGGACCAATTTCTTCTTTTGTGAGATGCCTGTTCAAGTCTGTTTCCTATTTTTTGTTGGCTTATCTTTTTCTTATTGAAAATGAAGCCCTTTTTTAGGAGCCCTTTAAAAATACATGTTGTAAATGTATTTTCCTCATTGTGTGTTATGCCTTTTCCTTCTCGTATTGTGTCTTCTGATGAATAATTCCCAATTTTAATCAAGCTTATCATTCTTTTCACTTTGTGATTAATGCTTTTTGTGTCCTGTTTAAGAAATCTTTTCTTAAATACACACCCCTGTATTATCTTCTGAAACTTGTATCATTTCACCTTCCTTGTTTAGGTCTGTAATCTACCTGGAATTGATTTTTGTCTGTCGTGTATGACAGAGGTTGCCAAGTTACCTTTTTCAGTATGGATACCAAATTGTTGCAGTACTCATTTTTGAAAAGACTGTTCTTTCCCTGCTTTCCATAGTAGCATCTTTGTTCTAAATCAAGCATGGGTCTGTTTCTGTTTTGTATGTCTATTCTTGTGCCAGTACCATACTATCTTATTTACTTTGGTTTTATGGTATTTGAGGTCTAGAGTAGGGTCCGGATCTCCAATAAAATAACACTGTTCCTTCAGGAGAGTCTGATACAGGTGGCCCTAATTCATCTCTCCCCTCCTCCCCTTTTCCCCTTTCATAACCATAAGTTTGTTTTCTGTGTCTGGGAGTCTGTTTCTGTTTTGTAAATAAGTTCACTTGTGTTATTTTTTTAGATTCCACATATGTGATATCATAACAGTATTTGTCTTTCTCTGTATGACTTATTTCACTTAGCATAATGCCCTCCAAGTCCATCCATGCTGTTGCAAATGGAAAATTTTGTTATTTTTTATGGCTGAGTAGTATTCCATTTGTGTGTGTGTGTGTGTGTGTGTGTGTGTGTGTGTGTGTATAAACACATACACCACATCTTCTTTATCCATTCATCTGTTCATGGACCCTTAGGTTGCTTCCATATCTTGGCAATTCTAAATAATGCTGTTATGAACATTGGAGTTAATGTATCTTTTCGAATTAGTGGGGTTTTTTTGGGATATATACCCAGGAGTGGAATTGCTGGTAGTTCTATTTTGAGTGTATGTGGAAACCTCCATACTGTTTTCCATAGTGACTGCACCAATTTACATTCCCACCAACGGAGTACAAGGTTTCCCTTTTCTCCACATCCTCACCAACATTTGTTATTTGTATTCTTTTTTTTTTTTTTTTTTTTTTCGGTACGCGGGCCTCTCACTGTTGTGGCCTCTCCCTTTGCGGAGCACAGGCTCCGGACGCGCAGGCTCAGCGGCCATGGCTCACGGGCCCAGCCGCTCCGCGGCATGTGGGATCCTCCCGGACCGGGGCACGAACCTGCGTCCCCTGCATCGGCAGGCGGGCTCTCAACCACTGCGCCACCAGGGAAGCCCCTGTTATTTGTATTCTTTTTGATCATGGCCATTCTGACAGATATGAGGTTTCTCGTGGTTTTGATTTGCATTTCCCTGATGATTAGTGATGTTGAGTGATTATTTTTCTTTTGTTTATTTGATTCTTTGTAAAGTGTCTTGTGTCCATGTATCCACTAGCATTTTATTGATAATCTAATCTAATAAAAAAGGGTGAGAAAATCCCTCTGGGAGAATGAGTAGATGGCTAACAATGGCAAATTTGAAAAAGAACAGAGAGATGATGTAAACCCTATGAAAAGTTAAAACATGATAGAAGGCTTTAGTAACAGACTGATGGACTATGTAGTTGAGAATTGGAACTTTTTGAGAATTTGTTGTAAGATACAGTAAAAGCTCACCAGAAATCACAAATTAAATGGTGACAAGAATGTGATGTTAGATATATATTTTTTCTTCACACCATTCAACATACTGCACTGTCAGTGGATAACAGTATTAAAAGTAAAATGAATGTTTCTAAATAGGTAACAAATTATCTAAACTTAGAGACTGCTAAGTTACTAAGGAAAATATACCAGATTTAACTTTTATAATGAAATAGCAACCTATAACCAAAATTAAAAATATAATCAACAAATCATTGTAGCAAAATATCAGAAAAAGATCTAATATCCTAGTTGACATTTAAACACCCTTTGGGGAAAGCCTCATTTATCATTTTTGGTATTTTGTTTTTTTCTGCAAAAGTCACTAAATATTTAACTTTCAGCTCATCTGAAACTGCTAGAAATAGACTGATGGCTACACTGTTTTTTGTGCACATATATGTGATTTTTCTCCCCAGCTTTTCCTGATTTCAGAAATGAAAATTATTAAATGATTTCATTTAAATATGAAAAAAAATTAAGTACTTTCCTTGAGGGTATCATCATGAAAGCATTTAGCTAAGAGTAATTCATTCATGAAAACTAGTATAATATTGGCAGTTAAAAAAAATTTTTTTTAAAGCTAGAGAAGTTATGTGTGCCAAACCAGGATGGCTTACTGTTGTCTGATAAAGCAGTGGTGCAATTTGCTACCGATGTGTTTGCTTAAGGGAGACCTGAAGATTGTTGGATGAATAGTAAATGGTGTTCATTTGGTTTCCTACAGACAATCCTGAGACTATTAACCTGATAGACCTTCTTCCTCATGTTGGTTAGAGTATGTGTTGGCACATTTTACAGAGGATCTTCATAAAACTAAATTTACTTTTTAAAAATGATTCTTCTTATGAAGAATCATTTGCATACAGAAAAGTTCACAAATCATAAGGCCATTGAATTATCAAAAAATGAACTCAACTTGTATAACCCCCACCTGGGTCCCTGCTCCTGTCCCTTCTCAAATGCTACCAATCTCTCTGTTCCCCAAAAGTAGCCACTATCTGACTTCAATTATTGTAGATTAGTTTTTTTCTCTTACTGATTTTTTTCCTTTGAAAATCATACTGAGATGTATTTTTCACACAATAAAATGTATTCATTTTATGAATGATGAACATCTATACATATATATCTGTTAACAACCATGGCAGTCAAGATAGAGACTGTTTCCATCACTTCATGTGCTTCTTTACAGTAATTCTCCCCCTGACCCCCGCAGTTTCTGGTCCCAGGCAATTACTGATCTGCATTCTGTCACTATATAGATGAATGTTGCCTGTTTTAGAATTTCTTATAAATGGAATCTCATAGAATAGGTACTCTGTGTCTGGCTTCTTTTGCTTGTGTAATGTTTTTTGAGATTCATGTTATTGTATGTATCAGTTGTTCAAGACTTTTATAGAAAAATGCTAAGTATATTCCATGGGATATCCATAGGGATATTCCACACTTTGTTTATCCATTCACCTGTTGGGGTTGATTGCCGTTTTTGGCTATTATGAATAAAGCTGCTATGCTTGTGGAAGTCTTCCTATGGACTTAAACTTTCATTTCTCTTGTGTAAATACCCAGGAGTACAATTGCTGAGTCACTTGGTAGGTTTTATAAAAAAACTGCCAAACTGGCTTTCAAAGTGGTTGGAACAGAATGTTCTATTTGCTTCACATCCTCACCAACACTTTAATTGTAAACATTTTAGTATACATTTTGTGGGTTTTGAGTTGTACTTTCGATAACTGTGGTAAAAACGAGTCTATTTGTCTGATTTTATAAGTATCAGTAGATATTGTGGTACAAAATTTGCTAGGGAAAGTCTGTTACCAGCGCAATGAATGATGTGGCCTGAATTTTAGTTTCTATTTTGCCTTTTACTTTTGTAGCCTGAGAATATCCTCTGAGTAGGAGCATGTGCTATTACTTCTGGCAAGGAGTACAGGGCCAACATTGAGGCCTCCATACTATCCTAGATGGGTACTTTTGTTTGGCCCAGTAGTCAGTTTTTTTCCCTTCAGGCTTGGAATAGGTCAGTGTTCCTTCCAGGTAAGTGCCAGATGAAGTAGTTGCGGCCCCCCCTCCCCTCCACACACACACACACACACACACACACACACACACACACACAGAGTATGTATTTTAAGGGTCTTCTTATGTGAAAAATAATTTCTTTAGAAAATTAGAATAATAAACTTAGTGCATGTTCTCCTGGGTGTATCAAGGGTAGTGTAAATGTGGCAGTTTTCACCACATTTTATAGTCATTTAGTATTGAAAATTTTATAGCTGATTTATTTCTTTGATTACAGTGCCCATACATCTCCTATCAGCATCTTACCAGCCTCTGTGGAGTAAGTAGTATACTTACAGAAGACAATTTAAAAATTAAAAAAAATATTACTAAACTATAGAAATTAAAATCATGTATTTATTGTACTTACTTTAGAGGAAGGATTATACATAAGGCAGTGAAACCAGTATTTTATGTACTTCAGTCAGAACAAATGAAGAAGGAATGAATTACACTCACATACAGAATAAAGATGAACTTTTTTTCACTTGATTTTTTTTTTTTTTGCGGTACGCGGGCCTCTCACTGTTGTGGCCTCTCCCGTTGTGGAGCACAGGCTCCAGACGCGCAGGCTCAGCGGCCATGGCTCATGGGCCCAGCCGCTCCGCGGCATGTGGGATCTTCCCGGACCGGGGCACGAACCCGTGTGCCCTGCATCGGCAGGCAGACTCTCAACCACTGTGCCACCAGGGAAGCCCCTCAGTTGATTTTTTTTGATCTTCTGAAATGATTGAAAATGTCAAAAGAGTTTTTTTAATGAAGTTTTTTTTTTTTAATGGCTGCTTTATGTATGTATGTATGCATGCATGCATGCATGCCGTGGCACACAACATGCGGGATCCTAGTTCCCTGACCAGGGATCGAACCCGTGCTCCTTGCAGTGGAAGCGTGGAGTCCTAATCACTGGACTGCCAGGGAATTCCCTGAAGTCTTTTTAAATGGCTTTATATGTATTGAGGTGAGGAGTGAATTACTGGGCCAAGTGATCATTCATGCCTCAGTAGTAATAGTGACATTATGATTGATTTGTGTATCTTATTTGGGCAAATTTCATTTAAAAATTTAAGCCAATATTATGTTTTCCTATTTCTTTTTCCCCTCTAGCCTGTTCATTTATATACCATTATAAATTTTTTTTTTTAACTGGTTGTACATTTTAAAGTTTGTGTTTATGTCACCAAATAACTAGTTAGGGTGACTGCTTCTCACTAAAATGTGTTCTGTTTTATAGCATTTTAGAAAGAACAATTAGAGCAGCTGTGGAACAGCACCTTTTTGATCTGCAGAGCAGCATAGATCATGATCTTAAGAATTTACAACAGCAAAGTCTGGTGTGTAATAATGAAGCAGGAAGTGTTAATTGTGATGGGGAAGGATCTAATAACCAGTAAGAAACTTTTAAAACATTTTACTGTTATTTATTGAGTTATAAAATTGTTTTTTCTTTTAAAAAACTGTATTTTTTCTTAAATGATGGGTGTCATCTTGAGCATTTCTGAAAGTCAGTGTGAAAAGTGACTTTGTATATACTTGCATATAAATTGTGTATACTTCTTAACATTGAAAATCTCATAAGTCTTCCATTAAGGTAGTAGGCATTAAGTCCAACACAGCCTGTGAACACCAGATGAAGTAGCAAGCTTACTTTTAGGATCCATATTATATGAAAAATAACTTAAAAAAAAGTAGAACTATAGTCTGTTCTCCAAATGGTCACACCATGACATGCAGTTATCTAGACAGATAGGTACAGGGACAGCAGATTGACATCACTTCTAGTGCACATGGTCATTGAGTGAAATGGTAGATGGAATCATCCTTTAACTTATCACCTGCCTCCAGCCTTTGCCCTCCCTACATGCCTTTGCTTTAGGTTAGCTGTTAATAATTGAATTTAAGTTAAAAGTACTCTATGCACTGTGTGATGTGTGATGTTACTCCACTTTTCATCTGACTTGTTACCTTTAAATGACAAAAAGCTTCATCTCCTTTCCTGTTACCTCAGCCCTGCACTTTAGGATATATAGGTTCCTTTCTCTGAGACCACAGTGCAATGATTTCATAGTTTGTGTTGATCAGTTTTTGTTCTGGGGACAGATCTACAGAGCAGCATCGATCATGATCTTAAGAAAGATGTACCCAAATTTGGAGAATTCATAGGAAGGCAAAAAAAATTGATGACTGGGTAGAATTCTGTTTCTGTTGTTAAGAATTAGATTTTTAAAAGGCCAAATGTGTCAAGTATACTAGACTAGCTATCAAGTATGAAATGAAACTGAAAAATTAATGGATATAAAAACCAATGCTTGGAATATGTTTGTGGAATACCGTATTGTACAACTGCAGGTGTGCCATGTAGTCTGCATAGATGGCATCACCAGCCTGTGCAGCTCGATATGATGGCCCCGATTTATGTGCTTTGAAGGCATGATTTGAACTATACAAGTGGATCTAGGGAGTATTTGAGTTGAATATGAAGGAAAGAAGCAGTATCTAAAAGTTGGAAATAGTAGGAAAATGTTTCAAAGGATATAATATAAGCAGATTTCTTGGAGTTTGCCCTTAAGTTAGCTAGAGATCCTGAAAACCTATGCCCATACTCAGACAGTATTATGGAAATAACTCATATTCTCATTAATAGTGGTATCATCTTTGTAAACAAAAATCTGCAGTGTTGTGCATATTCTAAATTATATAAGATGAAAAAATATGCAGTAGGAAGCTATTCCTGTTGTACTTGATAAGGTGTTGGACACTCTGGTACCTAGTGCTAGACTTGTATTTTAATCAGTAAACAGGTCATTATTATGATTTAGAGTATGCATTTATAAGGGAAATCATTATTTTGGCACATAAATTATTTTTAAAACCATTTATTTGCTTTTGAAAATATTCAAAGTGGATAGCAAACCAGGTAGGTTCCTCACAACATCCCATGGAGAGACAAAAATAAACTTTGTACACTTAATAATCTAACTTGGCAAGATAAAGAAACTGTGGTTCTTTATGAAAAAGACAAATTTTCTTTGACAAGGAAAAGTTTCAGATTGTTACTTTTATTTATTTATTTTAAAGCATTACGTATTCAACATGTGGCCTGATCTGACTTTTTAATCTTCATTACTAGGGTTGATATTGCTGATGGTATTATTAATGCCAGTGAATGTAACAGAGACTGTTCAGAACCTGTGGCTAGCACTAATTTAGACAATGAAGTTATGCAGCAAGATTTTGTATTTGAGGATGAAGAAAATAACCAGGTAAGAAATGCTAAGACTTAAAAATATCTGTGTTAGGTGTACTAGATTACAATTCTGATTGCTTCATATGTTCCTTTGATACCAGAAGCCATAGTTCAGTATCTTTGCTGTTACACATGTTTGCCTTGATTATAAGTCCCAGGAACATACGTACTCTCAGTAGAGGTCAGGAACCATCATTGAGTAGAGAAGTAAATATAAAACACCTTATTTTAAAATACTTTTCTGGAAGGAAACAAATTACCTTGTCAGCTAAGGTGGTTGGTGGTATTATGGACGAATTTTGTTCTTTTTATTAATTTTTTTTTTACATCTTTATTGGAGTATAATTGCTTTACAATGGTGTGTTAGTTTCTGCTTTATGACAAAATGAATCAGTTATACATATACATATGTTCCCATATCTCTTCGCTCTTGCGTCTCCCTCCCTCCCATCCTCCCTATCCCACCCCTCTAGGTGGTCACAAAGCACCGAGCTGGTCTCCCTGTGCTATGCGGCTGTTTCCCACTAGCTATCTGTTTTACGTTTGGTAGTGTATATATGTCCATGCCACTCTCTCGCTTTGTCACAGCTTACCCTTCCCCCTCCCCATATCCTCAAGTCCATTCTCTAGTACATCGGTGTCTTTATTCCTGTCTTACCCCTAGGTTCTTCATGGCATTTTTTTTTTCTTAAATTCCATATATATGTGTTAGCATACGGTATTTGTCTTTCTCTTTCTGACTTACTTCACTCTCTATGACAGACTCTAGGTCCATCCACCTCATTACAAATAGCTCAATTTCGTTTCTTTTTATGGCTGAGTAATATTCCATTGTATATATGTGCCACATCTTCTTTATCCATTCATCTGATGATGGACACTTAGGTTGTTTCCATCTCCTGTAGGTTGTTTCCATCTCCTGGCTATTGTAAATAGAGCTGCAATGAACATTTTGGTACATGAATATTTTTGAATTATGGTTTTCTCAGGGTATATGCCCAGTAGTGGGATTGCTGGGTCATATGGTAGTTCTATTTGTAGTTTTTTACGGAACCTCCATACTGTTCTCCATAGTGGCTGTACCAATTCACATTCCCACCAGCAGTGCTAGAGTGTTCCCTTTTCTCCACACCCTCTCCAGCATTTATTGTTTCTAGATTTTTTGATGATGGCCATTCTGACGGGTATGAAATGATATCTCATTGTAGTTTTAACTTGAATTTCTCTAATGATTAATGATGTTGAGCATTCTTTCATGTGTTTGTTGACAGTCTGTATAACTTCTTTGGCGAAATGTCTATTTAGGTCTTCTGCCCATTTTTGGATTGGGTTGTTTGTTTTTTTGTTATTGAGCTGCATGAGCTGCTTGTAAATTTTGGAGATTAATCCTTTGTCAGTAGCTTCATTTGCAAATATTTTCTCCCATTCTGAGGGTTGTCTTTTGGTCTTGTTTATGGTTTCCTTGCTGTGCAAAAGCTTTGAAGTTTCATGAGGTCCCATTTGTTTATTTTTATTTCCATTTCTCTAGGAGGTGGGTCAAAAAGGATCTTGCTGTGATTTATATCATAGAGTGTTCTGCCTATGTTTTCCTCTAAGAGTTTGATAGTTTCTGGCCTTACGTTTAGGTCTTTAATCCATTTTGAGCTTATTTTTGTGTATGGTGTTAAGGAGTGATCTAATCTCATATTTTTACATGTACCTGTCCAGTTTTCCCAGCACCACTTTTTGAACAGGCTGCCCTTTCTCCACTGTACATTCCTGCCTCCTTTATCAAATATAAGGTGACCATATGTGCGTGGGTTTATCTCTGGGCTTTCTATCCTCTTCCATTGATCTGTATTTCTGTTTTTGTGCCAGTACCATACTGTCTTGATTACTGTAGCTTTGTAGTATAGTCTGAAGTCAGGTAGCCTGATTCCTCCAGCTCCGTTTTTCGTTCTCAAGATGGCTTTGGCTATTCAGGGTCTTTTGTGTTTCCATATAAATTGTGAAATTTTTTGTTCTACTTCTGTGAAAAATGCCATTGGTATTTTGATAGGGATTGCATTGAATCTGTAGAGTGCTTTGGGTGGTAGAGTCATTTTCACAATGTTAATTCTTCCAATCCAAGAACGTGGTATATCTCTCCATCTATTTGTATCATCTTTAATTTCTTTCATCAGTGTCTTATAATTTTCTGCATACAGGTCTTTTGTCTCCTTAGGTAGGATTATTCCTAGATATTTTATTCTTTTTGTTGCAATGGTAAATGGGAGTGTTTTCATGACTTCACTTTCAGATATTTCATCATTAGTGTATAGGAATGCCAGAGATTTCTGTGCATTAATTTTGTATCCTGCTACTTTACCAAATTCATTGATTAGCTCTAGTAGTTTTCTGGTAGCATCTTTAGGATCCTCTATGTATAGTATCATGTCATCTACAAACAGTGACCGCTTTACTTCTTCTTTTCCGATTTGGATTCCTTTTATTTCCTTTTCTTCTCTGATTGCTGTGGCTAAAACTTCCAAAACTATGTTGAATAAGAGTGGTGAGAATGGGCAACCTTGTCTTGTTCCTGATCTTAGTGGAAATGCTTTCAGTTTTTCACCATTGAGGACAATGTTGGCTGTGGGTTTGTCATATATAGCCTTTATTATGTTGAGGAAAGTTCCCTCTATGCCTACTTTCTGGAGGGTTTTTATCATAAATGGGTATTGAATTTTGTCGAAAGCTTTCTCTGCATTATTGAGATGACCATATGGTTTTTCTCCTTCGATTTGTTAATATGGTGTATCACATTGATTGATTTATGTATATTGAAGAATCCTTGCATTCCTGGAATAAACCCCACTTGATCATGGTGTATGATCCTTTTAATGTGCTGTTGGATTCTGTTGGCTAGTATTTTGTTGAGGATTTTTGCATCTATGTTCATCAGTGATATTGGCTTGTAGTTTTCCTTCTATGTGACATCCTTGTCTGGTTTTCGTATCAGGGTGACGGTGGCCTCGTAGAATGAGTTTGGGAGTGTTTCTCTCTCTGCTATACTTTGGAAGAGTTTGAGAAGGGTAGGCGTTAGCTCTTCTCTAAATGTTTGATAGAATTCGCCTGTGAAGCCATCTGGTCCTGGGCTTTTGTTTGTTGGAAGATTTTTTAATCACAGTTTCAATTTCAGTGCTTGTGATTGGTCTGTTCATATTTTCTACTTCTTCCTGATTCAGTCTTGGCAGGTTGTGCCTTTCTAAGAATTTGTCCATTTCTTCCAGGTTGTCCATTTTATTGGCATAGAGCTGCTTGTAGTAATCTCTCATGATCTTTTGTATTTCTGCAGTGTCAGTTGTTACTTCTCCTTTTTCATTTCTAATTCTATTGATGTGAGTCTTCTCCCTTTTTTTCTTGATGAGTGTGGCTAATGGTTTATCTATTTTGTTTATGTTCTCAAAGAACCAGCTTTTAGTTTTATTGATCTTTGCTATCGTTTCCTTATTTCTTTTTCATATGTTTCTGATCTGATTTTTATGATTTCTTTCCTTCTGCTAACTTTGGGGTTTTTTGGTTCTTCTTTCTCTAATTGCTTTAGGTGCAAGTTTAGGTTGTTTATTCGAGATGTTTCCTGTTTCTTAAGATGGACTTGTATTGCTATAAACTTCCCTCTTAGAACTGCTTTTGCTTCATCCCATAGATTTTGGGTCGTCGTGTCTCCATTGTCATTTGTTTCTAGATTTTTTTTTTATTTCCCCTTTGATTTCTTCAGTGATCACTTCGTTATTAAGTAGTGTATTGTTTAGCCTCCATGTGTTTGTATTTTTTACAGATCTTTTCCTGTAATTGATATCTAGTCTCATAGCGTTGTGGTTGGAAAAGATACTTGATACAATTTCAATTTTGTTAAATTTGCCAAGGCTTGATTTGTGACCCAAGATATGATCTATCCTGGAGAATATTCCATGAGAACTTGAGAAAAATGTGTATTCTGTTATTTTTGGATGGAATGTCCTATAAATATCAATTAAGTCCGTCTTGTTTAATGTATCATTTAAAGCTTTTGTTTCCTTATTTATTTTCATTTTGGATGATCTGTCCATTGGTGAAAATGGAGTGTTAAAGTCTCCTACTATGAATGTGTTACTGTCGATTTCCCCTTTTATGGCTGTTAGTATTTGCCTTATGTACTGAGGTGCTCCTATGTTGGGTGCAGAAAGATTTACAATTGTTATATCTTCTTGGATCGATCCCTTGATCATTATGTACTGTCCTTCTTTGTCTCTTCTAATAGTCTTTATTTTAAAGTCTATTTTGTCTGATATGAGAATTGCTACTCCAGCTTTCTTTTGGTTTCCATTTGCATGGAATATCTCTTTCCATCCCCTCACTTTCAGTCTGTATGTGTCTCTAGGTCTGAAGTGGGTCTCTTCTACACAGCATATATATATGGGTCTTGTTTTTGTATCCATTCAGCCATTCTGTGTCTTTTGGTGGGAGCATTTAATCCATTTACATTTAAGGTAATTATCGATATGTATGTTCCTATTCCCATTTTCTTCATTGTTTTGGGTTTGTTATTGTAGGTCTTTTCCTTCTCTTGTGTTTCTTGCCTAGAGAAGATCCTTTAGCATTTGTTGTGAAGCTGGTTTGGTGGTGCTGAACTCTCTCAGCTTTTGCCTGTCTGTAAAGGTTTTAATTTCTCCATCAAATATGAATGAGATCCTTGCTGGGTAGAGTAATCTTGGTTGTAGGTTTTTCTCTTTCATCACTTTAAATATGTCCTGCCAGTCCCTTCTGGCTTGCAGAGTTTCTGCTGAAAGATCAGCTGTTAACCTTATGGGGATTCCCTTGTGTGTTATTTGTTGTTTTTCCCTTGCTGCTTTTAATATGTTTTCTTTGTATTTAATTTTTGACAGTTTGATTAATATGTGTCTTGGCGTGTTTCTCCTTGGATTTATCCTGTATGGGACTCTCTGTGCTTCCTGGACTTGATTAACTATTTCCTTTCCAATATTAGGGAAGTTTTCAACTATAATCTCTTCAAATATTTTCTCAGTCCCTTTCTTTTTCTCTTCTTCTTCTGGAACCCCTATAATTCGAATGTTGGTGCGTTTAATGTTGTCCCAGAGGTCTCTGAGACTGTCCTCAGTTCTTTTCATTCTTTTTTCTTTATTCTGCTCTGCAGTAGTTATTTCCACTACTTTATCTTCCAGGTCACTTATCCATTCTTCTGCCTCAGTTATTCTGCTATTGATCCCTTCTAGAGTATTTTTAATTTCCTTTATTGTGTTGTTCATCGTTGCTTGTTTCCTCTTTAGTTCTTCTACGTCCTTGTTAAATGTTTCTTGCATTTTCTCTATTCTATTTCCAAGATTTTGGATCATCTTTACTATCATTACTCTGAATTCTTTTTTAGGTAGACTGCATATTACTCTTCATTTGTTTGGTCTGGTGGGTTTTTATCTTGCTCCTTCATCTGCTGTGTGTTTTTCTGTCTTCTCATTTTGCTTATCTTACTGTGTTTGGGGTTTCCTTTTTGCAGGCTGCAGTTCATAGTTCCTGTTGTTTTTGATGTCTGTCTCCAGTGGCTAAGGTTGTTTCAGTGGGTTGTGTAGCCTTCCTGGTGGAGGGGACTAGTGCCTATGTTCTGGTGGATCAGGCTTGATCTTGTCTTTCTGGTGGGCAGGTCGACGTCTGGTGGTGTGTTTTGGGGTGTCTGTGGACTTATTATGATTTTAGGCAGCCTCTCTGCTAATGGGTGGGGTTGTGTTCCTGTCTTGCTAGTTGTTTGAAATAGGGTGTCCAGCACTGTAGCTTGCTGGTCGTTGAGTGAAGCTGGGTGCTGGTGTTGAGATGGAGATCTCTGGGAGATTTTTGCCGTTGATATTACGTGGAGCTGGGAGGTCTCTTGTGGACCAGTGTCCTGAAGTTGGCTCTCCCACGTCAGAGGCACAGCACTGACTCCTGGCTGCAGCACCAAGAGCCTTTCATCCACATGGCTCAGAATAAAAGGGAGAAAAAGTAGAAAGAAAGAAAGAGAGAAAGAGAGAAAGAGAGGAAGGGGGGGGAGGGAGGGAGGAAGGAAGGAAGAGGATAAAAGAAAAGAAAATAAAGTAAGGTAAAATAAAATAAAGTTATTAAAATAAAAAAATATTAAGAAAATTTTTTTTTAAAAAAGTAAAAACAGACAAAAAAACGGATGGATAGAACCCTAGGACAAATGGTGAAAGCAAAGCTATACAGACAAAATCTCACACAGAAGCATACACATACACACTCACAAAAAGAGGAAAAGGGGAAAAAATAATAAATCTTGCTCTGTAAGTCCACCTCCTCAATTTGGGATGATTCGTTGTCTATTCAGGTATTCCACAGATGCAGGGTACATCAAGTTGATTGTGGAGATTTAATCCGCTGCTCCTGAGGCTGCTGGGAGAGATTTCCCTTTCTCTTCTTTGTTCGCACAGCTCCTGGGGTTCAGCTTTGGATTTGGCCCCGCCTCTGCGTGTAGGTCGACTGAGGGTGTCTGTTCTTCGCTCAGACAGGACGGGGTTAAAGGAGCTGCTGATTCGGGGGCTCCAGCTCACTCAGGCCGGGGGGAGGGAGGGGTACGGAGTGCGGGGGTGGGGAGCCTGCGGCGGCAGAGGCCAGCGTGACATTGCACTAGTCTGAGGCGCACCGTGCGTTCTCCCGGGGAGGTTGTCCCTGGATCCCGGGACCCTGGCAGTGGCGGGCTGCACAGTCTCCCCAGAAGGGAGGTGTGGAGAGTGACCTGTGCTCGCACACAGGATTCTTGGTGGCGGCAGCAGCAGCCTTAGCGTCTCATGACCATCTCTGGGGTCCGCGCTGTTAGCCGCGGCTCGCACCCGTCTCTGGAGCTCCTTTAAGCAGCGCTCTTAATCCACTCTCCTCGTGCACCAGGAAACAAAGAGGGAAGAAAAAGTCTCTTGCCTCTTCGACAGGTCCAGACTTCTCCCCCCGGACTCCCTCCCGGCTAGCCGTGGTGCACTAACCTCCTGCAGGCTGTGTTCACGCCGCCAACCCCAGTCCTCTCCCTGCGCTCCGACTGAAGCCCGAGCCTCAGGTCACAGCCCTGCCCATCCCGGCGGGTGAGCAGACAAGCCTCTCGGGCTGGTGAGTGCTGGTCGGCACCGATCCTCTATGCGGAAATCTCTCCGCTTTGCCCTCTGCACCCCTGTTGCTGCGCTCTCCTCCGCGGCTCCAAAGCTGCCCCCTTCCGCCACCCACAGTCTCCGCCCGCGAAAGGGCTTCTAGTGTGTGGAAACCTTTCCTCCTTCACGGCTCCCTCCCAGTGGTGCAGGTCCTGTCCCTATTCTTTTGTCTCTGTTTTTTCTTTTGCCCTACCCAGGTACATGGGGAGCTTCTTGCCTTTTGGGAGATCTGAGGTCTTCTGCCAGCGTTTAGTAGGTGTTCTGTAGGAGTTGTTCCACGTGTAGATGTATTTCTGATGTATCTGCAGGGAGGAAGGTGATCTCCGCGTCTTACCCTTCTGCCATCTTCCCCTAGATCCTGTTCTCTTTTTTTGCAGTACGCGGGCCTCTCACTGCTGTGGCCTCTCCCGTTGCGGAGCACAGGCTCCAGACACGCAGGCTCAGCGGCCATGGCTCACGGGCCCAGCCGCTCCGCGGCATGTGGGATCCTCCCGGACCGGGGCGCAAACGCGCGTCCCCTGCATCGGCAGGCGGACTCTCAACCACTGCGCCACCAGGGAAGCCCTAGATCCTGTTCTTTTTAAAAGCCCTGTATGTCCCAGATTTTTTCCTGAAGAACATGAGATCTTTTCATAATTATGGAAAACCCATGAATATCATTTAAAAAGTAAATTTTCACTGTCACAATTTTTAGTAGTAACGTTGTTTTTAAAATAATTTCAATAAATGTACAAAACAACCTTTTTCTAAGACATGTTTCAAAGTTTAGTTTTGTTAACACTTTTTATTCTTATTTTTTTATTTTTAAAAAATATTTATTTATTTGGCTATGCCAGGTCTTAATTGTGGCACACGGGATTTCATTGTGGCATGCAGGATCTTTAGTTGCAGCATGTGAGCTCTTAGTTGCGACATGTGGGATCTAGTTCCCTGACCAGGGATCGAACTCGGGCTCCTTGCATTGGGAGCATGGAGTCTTAGCCATTGGACCACCAGGGAAGTCCCTTGTTAACACTTTTTAAGATAATATACTTAATGAATGAGGAAATTTTCTTCAGCATGTTTTCATTCTAAATCATAAGCTAACATACCTGTAATAAGGAATTTATAGAGATTTGTATTCTGGCTTTGCCTGTTAATAGCAGTGTGACTTTGACCAAGTTACCTAACTTCTCTGAGTTGTTCTTTGCTTTTCTTTATATAAGTGGGAGGTAATAACTCTGTTAGAGGATTGTTATAAATATCCAAAGAAGTAAAAGTATAAAGTTATTTTATAAGCTGGAAAACATTTTACAGAAGTTAAGCTGCTGTTGTTACTTTTACTGGACTTGTATTTTACTTGTGTATTAATATTCTTACTTCCACTGGTGTATTCGATTAATCTCTTTTCATCTATTCTTGGTTATTGCTTCTGTTGTTGTCTCTTTGCTCTTTCCTGTTTTATCGGTTTCTGCCTGTCTACTGGATCATTCCCATCAGTGTAGAATATTTTGGCTGTTACTTTTCCCATGTTTAGGAAAAAACCCTCTCTTGACCCTTCTTCCCACTCTAGCCACACCACCATTTTTCTGCTTTCCTTTATAATAAAATTACTTGAATGAATTGTCTGTGTCTGTTTAATTTCTCTTCTCACATTCTGGCTTGAATCCCCTCCAGGCAACCTTTACCCTTAACATTCCTCTGAAACTGTTCTTGCAAATCACTAATGTCTTTTGCACATTTTACTTGACCTAAGAGCACAATTTGATTCAATTAATTATGCCTACTACCTGGATACATTTTCTTCACTTGGCTTTTAGGATATCGCACTCCTCTGGGTTTTTTTTTCTCCTTGACTGGCTGCTCTATCCCTTTGCTGATTGCTTTTCATGTTCTCAAATTTAGTATGGCCCAGGGCCCAGTTCTCAGGTCACTATTTCATTCACTCGCTTGGTAATCTCATTTAGTCTAATGGTTTTAAATACCATACAGACAATGGAATACTGTTCAGCACTAAAAGGAAATGAGCTATCAAGCCACAAAAAAAACGTGGGGGAGCCTTAAATGCACATTACTAAGTAAAAGAAGCCAATCTGAAAAGACTAGCTATGTGATTACAACTATGCTAAAGGCTCCCAGGTTTCTATCTCTAGTCCAGATCTCTCTCTTGAACTTTATAGATTCCTATACCCAGCTGTTGTACCCAACATTGAATATCTTATAAACATCTTAACATCTCATAAACATCATATAAACATTTTATATCCATCTTAACATGCACCAAACTGTACTTGTAATCTTGTTGACACATGTGTTCTTCCTTTTGTCTTTAAAATCTCAGTAAACAGCAGTTTTTCCTTCCACATGCATAGGCCAAAAGCCTTGGGTCGTCCTTGATTTCTTTTACTGCACATCTAGTCTGTTACAAAGACCTATTGATTGTACCTTCGACATTTGTATAGAATCTGGCCATTTTTAATGTTTCCGTTGCCACCACACAGGTCCAATCATTTCACTTAGATTAATACAGCCTCCTAACTGATCTTATCTTTTCCGCCCTATGGTTTGTTCTGAGCAGCAGCTAGAGTGATCCTTTTAAAATGAAAATTACGTAATGTCAGTTCTCATCTCAGAACCTTCCAGTGCCATCTAGGTATAAAAATATAGCAATAGGCAGTAGGGAAACATGGACTGAGACAGTTCAGTCTTAAGGTGCTGTCTGGATTGCTGTTTGCCTAGATATCCCTATGGCTTGTTTCCTCATCTGATCCCGCAGATTTTTCCTCAATTTTACCTTCTCAGGCCAAACCTCATTACTCTGTATGTATGTATTAACAGGCCCTCTCACTGACCTGCCTCTATCCAGTCTCTAAACTTTTTATCCTTCACTGTCTGCCCCTCTTACCCCTTAATAGTTCTGTCACCATTGCACATATCTATTGTTAGTTTGTTTCCCATCATTAGACTGTAAACTTCATGAGGGCTGAGATCTTCATCTGTTTTATTATTACATCCCCATTATCTAGAACACATAGTATGTATTCATTAAGTATTTGTGGAATATATGACCAAACAAATAAATGTCACCTGGCAGATAGTAGGCAACTCAGTAGATTTGCTGAATTAAGTTGGTGTATTAGTTACTTTAAGAAAGCAGGAATTCTTTTTCTTTTTTAAGAGACTATTTTTAGAGGTGTTTTAGGTTTACAAACAAAATTGAGAGGGAGGTACAGAGATTTCCCATATGTCCCCTGCCCCCACATATGCATAGCCTCCCGCATTATCAACATCACTCACCAGAATGGTACATTTCTTACCACGAGTGAACTTACACTGACATACCATAATCACTCAAAGTCTAGTTTACCTTAGGGTTCATTCTTGGTGTTGTCCATTTCATGGGTTTGGAAAAATATATAATATACCGGGTTTTTTAACTGTGCTCTGCCTGTTTATACCCCATCCCACCAGCAACCACTGACCTTTCTATTGTCTTTATAGTTTTGCCTTTTCCAGAATGTCATATAGTTGGAATCACATAGTATGTAGCTCCAGATTGTCTTCTTTTACTTAGTTATGTGCATTTAAGGTTCCTCTGTATGTTTTTTGTGGCTTGATAGATCATTTCTTTTTAGTGCTGAACAGTATTCCATTGTCTGTATGTACCACAGTTTATTTCTCCATTTACCTACTGAAGGACGTCTTGGTTGCTTCCAAGTTTTGGCAATTATGAATAATGCTGGTATAAACATCTGTGTGCAGGTTTTTATATAGACTTAAGTTTTTCACTACTTTGGGTAAATACCAAGGAGCGCAACTGATGGATCATACAGTATGAATTTTGTAAGAAACTGCCAACTGTCTTCTGAAATGGCTGTACCAATTTGCATTCATACCAGCATTGTATTAGCGTACCTAATGCTCTCTAACCTCACCAGCATTTGGTGTTGTCAGTGTTCCAGATTTTGGCCATTCTGATAGGTAGGTAGTTGTATCTCATTGTTTTAATTTGCATTTCCCTGATGACATATGATGTGGGGGGCATCTTTTCATATGCTTCTTTGCCATCTCCTGTATAAAGAAGTGTATCTTCTTTGGTGAGAAGTCTTTTTTTTTTCTTTTTTTTTTAATTGGGTTTTGTATTCTTGTTATTGAGTTTTAATTCTTTCTTTCTTTTGGCTGTGCCTTGCCGCTTGCAGAATCTTAGTTCCCCAACCAGGGATCGAACCCCGGCCCCTGCAGTGAAAGTGCCAAGTCCTAACCTCTGGACCGCCAGGGAGTTCCCTGGTTGAGAAGTATTTTAAGGTCTTTGGCCCAGTTTTCAATTGGGTTGTTTCTTTTTTTTTGAATTCTTGAATTTTATTTTATTTATTTTTTTATACAGCAGGTTCTTACTAGTCATCCATTTTATACATATTAGTGTATATATGTCAATCCCAATCTCTCAATTCATCCCACCCCCCCCTCCTCCCCCCACCACCCACCGCTTTCCCCCCTTGGTGTCCATATGTTTATTCTCTACATCTGTGTCTCAAGGGTTGTTTCTTATTATTGAGTTTTAAGAGTCCTTTGCTTTTTTGTATAACAGTCCTTTATCAGGTGTGTCTTTTGCAAGTATTTTCTTCCAGTCTGTGGCTTGTCTTCTAATTCTCTTGATATCAGATTTTGCAGAGCAGAAGATTTTAATTTTAATGAAGTCCAGCTTATCAGTTACTTGTTTTATGGATTGTGTTTTTGGAGGTGTATCTAAAAAGGCATCACCATTCCCAAGGTCATCTAGGTTTTCTCCTGTGTTATATTCTAGGAGTTTTATAGTTTGTGTTTTACATTTAGGTCTATGATCCATTTTGAATTAATTTTTGTGAAGGGTGTAAGATCTCTGCCTAGATCCATTTTTCTGCATGTGGGTGTCCATTTGTTCCAATTCCATTTGTTGAAGAGACTGTCATTGCTCCATTATATTGCCTTTGCTTTTTGGTCAAAGATCAGTTGGCTATACTTATGGGGGTCTATTTCTGGAACCTCTATTCTGTTCCATTGATCTCTTTGTCTATTCTTTCATCAGTACCACACTGTCTTGACTACTATTCCTTTATAATAAGTCTTGAAGTCAGGTAGTATCAGTCCTCCAACTTTGTACTTCTCCTTCAGTATTGTGTTGGCTGTTCTAGGTCTTTTACCTCCCCCCATAAAGATTAGAAGCAGTTTGTTAATATCCATAAACAACTTGCTGGGATTTTGATTGGGATTGCATTGAATCTGTACATCAAATTGGGAGGAACTGACATCTCGACAATATTGAGTGTTCAATCCATGAAAATGGGATATCTCTGTATTTATTTAGTTCTTCTTTGATTTGGTGCCTCAGAGTTCTGTAGTTTTTCTCATATAGATGTTTTTTAAAAAATTAATTAATTAAAATTTTTTTGGCTGCTTTGGGTCTTTGTTGCTGTGTGCGGGCTTTCTCTAGTTGCAGCGAGCAAGCGCTACTCTTTGTTGTGGTGCGTGGGCTGCTCGTTGCGGTGGCTTCTCTTGTTGCAGAGCACAGGCTCTAGATGCATGGGCTTCAGTGGTTGCAGAGCGCAGGCTCAGTAGTTGTGGCACGTCGGCCCTAGAGTGCTCGGGCTTCAGTAGTTGTGGCGTGTGGGCTCAGTAGTTGCAGTGCTCAGGCTCTAGGGTGTGTGGGCTTCAGTAGTTGTGGTGCATGGGCTCAGTAGTTGTGGCTCACGGGCTCTGGAGCGCAGGCTGAGTAGCTGCGGCGCACGGGCTTAGTTGCTCTGCGGCATGTGAGATCTTCCTGGACCAGGGCTCGAACCTGTGTCCCCTGCATTGGCAGGTGGATTCTTAACCACTGTACCACCAGGGAAGTCCCCCTCATATAAATGTTATACCCAAATATTTCACTTTTTTGGGTGCTAATGTAAATGGTATTGTATTTTAATTTCAGAATGCAGTTGGTGTATAGAAAAGCAATTGACTTTTGTTTATTAACCTTGTATCCTGCGACCTAATAATCACTTATTAGTTCCAGGAGATTGTTTTTGTTAATGCTTTCAGATTTTCTACATTACATAGACAATCATGTCATATGTGAACAAAGATAGTTTTATGTCTGCCTTCCCAATCTGCTAACCTTTTTTCCCTTCTCTTGCCTTACTGTATGAGCAAGGACTTCTAATACAGTGTTGAAAGGGAGTGGTGAGAGGGGACATCCTTGCCTTGTACCTGAACTCAGAAAGTTTATAGAGTTTCTCACCAATAAGTATGATGTTAGGTGTAGCTTTTTTGTAGACAGTCATTATCAAGTTGAAAAAGTCCCCTCTTTTCCTAGTTTACTAAGAGTTTTTATCATGAGTGAGTGTTAGATTTTGTCACATGCTTTTTCTGCATTTCTTGATAAGATCATGTGATTTTTCTTTTTCAGCCTATTGATGATAGCTTACATTATATGATTTTCAAATGCTGAACCAGCCTTACATACCTGGGATAGATCCTACTTGGTTGTTGTGTATAGTTCTTTTAGTAGTTTTTTAGGTGCTTGATTAGCTAATATTTATTTCTTTCTTTTTTTTTTTTTTTTGCGGTACGCGGGCCTCTCACTGTTGTGGCCTCTCCTGTTGCGGAGCACAGGCTCCGGACGTGCAGGCTCAGCGGCCATGGCTCACAGGCCCAGCCGCTCCACGGCATGTGGGATCTTCCCGAACCGGGGCACGAACCCGTGTCTCTTGCATTGGCAGGCGGACTCTCAACCACTGCGCCACCAGGGAAGCCCTGATTAGCTAATATTTAGTTGAGGATTTTTGCATCTATATATTTTTTCTTTTTATTGGAGTATAGTTGCTTTACAATGTTGTGTTAGTTTCTGCTGTACAATGAAGTGAATCAGCTATATGTATACATATATTCCTTCACTTTGGACCTCCCTCCCACCTCTCCACCCCCATCCCCCCATTTAGGTCATGACAGAGCACTGAGCTATACAGCAGGTTCCCACTAGTTATCTATTTTATACATGGTAGTGTATATATGTCAATCCTAATCTCCCAATTCCCTCCCTGTGTCCACACCACAAGTCTGTTCTCTACGTTTGCATCTCTATTCCTGCCCTGCAATAGGTTCATCTGTACCATTTCTCTAGATTCCACATATATGTGTTAATATACGATATTTGTTTTTCTCTTTCTAACTTAATTCACTCTGTATGACAGACTTTAGGTCCATCCACATCTCTACAAATGACCCAATTTCATTCCTTTTTATGGCTGAGTAATATTCCATTGTATATATGTACCACATCTTCTTTATGCATTCATCTGTTGTTGGACATTTAGGTTGCCTCCATGTCCTGGCTATTGTAAATAGTGCTGCAGTGAACATTTGGGTACATGTGTGTTTTTGAATTATGGTCTTCTCAGGATATATGCCCAGTAGTGGGATTGCTGGGTCATATGGTAGTTCTATTTTTAGTTTTTTAAGGAACCTCCATGCTGTTCTCCATAGTGGCTGTATTTACATTCCCACCAACAGTACAAGAGGGTTCCCTCTTCTCCACACCATCTCCAGCATTTATTTATTTATTTATTTATTTGCAGTACGTGGGCCTCTCACTGTTGTGGCCTCTCCCCTTGCGGAGCACAGGCTCCGGATTCGCAGGCTCAGCGGCCATGGCTCACAGGCCTAGCCGCTCTGCGGCATGTGGGATCTTCTCAGACCGGGGCACGAACCCGTGTCCCCTGCATCGGCAGGCGGACTCTCAACCACTGCGCCACCAGGGAAGCCCTTGCTGGAAGATCTTCAATCACAGTTTCAATTTCATTACTTGTGATTGGTGTGTTCATATTTTCTCTTTATTCCTGGTTCACTCGTGGAAGGTTATACCTATCTAAGAATTTGTCCATTTCTTCCAAGTTGTCTCTTATATTGGCATGGAGTTGCTTGTAGTAGTCTCTTAGGATACTTTGTATTTCTGTGGTGTCTGTTGTAACTTCTCCTTTTTCATTTCTAACTATTGATTTGAGTCCTCTCCCTCTTTTTTTTTGCGGTACGCGGGCCTCTCACTGTTGTGGCCTCTCCCGTTGCGGAGCACAGGCTCCGGACATGCAGGCTTAGCGGCCATGGCTCACGGGTCTAGCCGCTCTGCGACATGTGGGATCTTCCCGGACCGGGGCACGAAGCCATGTCCCCTGCATCGGCAGGTGGACTCAACCACTGCGCCACCAGGGAAACCCCTCCCTCTTTTTCTTGATGAGTCTGGCTAATGGTTTGCAAATTTTATTTATCTTCTCAAAGAACCAGCTTTTAGTTTTATTGATGTTTGCTATTGTTTTCTTTGTTTCTGTTTCATTTATTTCTGCACTGATATTTATGATTTCTTTCCTTCTGCTAACTTTGGGTTTTGTTTGTTCTTCTTTCTCTATTTCCTTTAGGTATAAGGTTAGATTGTTTATTTGAGATTTTTCTTGTTTCTTGAGGTAGGCTTGTATAGCTATAAACTTCCCTCTTAGAACTGCTTTTCCTGCATCCCATAGGTTTTGGATTGTCGTGTTTTCATTGTCATTTGTCTCTAGGTATTTTTTGATTTCCTCTTTGATTTCTTCAGTAATCTCTTGGTTGTTTAGTAACGTATTGTTTAGCCTTCATGTGTTTGTGTTTTTTACGTTTTTTTCCCTGTAATTCATTTCTGATCTCATAGTCAGAAAAGATGCTTGATGTGATTTCAATTTTCTTAAATTTACTGAGGCTTGATTTGTGACCCAAGATGTGATCTATCCTGGAGAACGTTCCGTGCGCACTTGAGAAGAAAGTGTAGTCTGCCGTTTTTGGATGGAATGTCCTATAAATATCAATTAAATCTATCTGGTCTATTGTGTCATTTAAAGCTTCTGTTTCCTTATTTATTTTCATTTTGGATGATCTGTCCATTGGTGTAAGTGAGGTGTTAAAGTCCCCCACTATTATTTTGTTACTGTTGATTTCCTCTTTTATAGCTGTCAGCAGTTGCCTTATGTGTTGAGGTGTTCCTATGTTGGGTGCATATATATTTATAATTGTTATATCTTCTTCTTGGATTAATCCCTTGATGATTATGTAGTGTCCTTCCTTGTCTCTTGTAACATTCTTTATTTTAAAGTCTATTTTATCTGATATGTGTATTGCTACTCCAGCTTTCTTTTGATTTCCATTTTCATGGAATATCTTTTTTCATCCCCTCACTTTCAGTCTGTATGTGTCCCTAGGTCTGAAGTGGGTCTCTTGTAGACAGCATATATACAGATCTTGTTTTCGTATCCATTCAGCAAGCCTGTTTTCGTTGGAGCATTTAATCCATTCACATTTAAGGTAATTATCGATATGTATGTTCCTATGACCATTTTCTTAATTGCTTTGGGTTTGTTTCTGTAGGTCCTTTTCTTCTCTTGTGTTTCCCACTTAGAGAAGTTCCTTTAGCATTTGTCGTAGAGCTGGTTTGGTGGTGCTGAATTCTCTTAGCTTTTGCTTGTCTGTAAAGCTTTTGATTTCTCCATCGAATCTGAATGAGATCCTTGCCCGGTAGAGTAATCTTGGTTGTAGGTTCTTCCCTTTCATCACTTTAAGTATATCATGCAACTTCCTTCTCGCTTGTAGAGTTCCTGCTGAGAAATCAGCTGTTAACCTTATGGGTGTTCCCTTGTATGTTATTTGTCGTTTTTCCCTTGCTGCTTTCAATAATTTTTCTTTGTCTTTAATTTTTGCCAATTTGATTACTATGTTTCTTGGCATGTTTCTCCTTGGGTTTATCCTGTATGGAACTCTCTGCGCTTCCTGGACTTGGGTGGCTATTTCCTTTCCCATGTTAGGGAAGTTTTCAACTATAATCTCTTCAAATATTTTCCGGGTCCTTTCTCTCTCTCTTCTCTTTCTGGGACCCCTATAATGTGAATGTTGTTGCATTTAATGTTGTCCCAGAGGTCTCTTAGGCTGTCTTCATTTCTTTTCATTCTGTTTTCTTTATTCTGTTCCGCAGCAGTGAATTCCACCATTCTGTCTTCCAGGTCACTTATCTGTTCTTCTGCCTCAGTTATTCTGCTATTGACTCCTTCTAGTATATTTTTCATTGCAGTTATTGTATTGTTCATCTCTGTTTGTTTGTTCTTTAATTCTTCTAGGTCTTTGTTAAACATTTCTTGCATCTTCTTGATCTTTGCCTCCATTCTTTTTCCAGGGTCCTGGATCATCTTCACTATCATTATTCTGAATTCTTTTTCTTGAAGGTTGCCTATCTCCACTTCATTTAGTTGTTTTTCTGGGGTTTTATCTTGTTCCTTCATCTGGTACATAGTCCTCTGCCTTTTCATCTTGTCTGTCTTTCTGTGAATGTGGTTTTTGTTCCACAGGCTGCAGGATTGTAGTTCTTCTTACTTCTGCTCAAAAGCAGCTATTTTTAAAAATAGTTAATTTGAGGCACGGCATTGTTATACATATCTACAAATCTGGTTAATGTCTGTCTGACTTAACAGAAGTCAGCTGGATTCTCATACCTGCTTCTGCATTCTCTCTGTTCTATAGGTTCTTTTGTTTCTAGTGCATGAGGCCAGTTTAGCTTCACAGAGATATCTAGTTGGAAAAGAGAGAAGTATTTTAATAGCTCCTTACAGACTGTCTTTCATATTAAACAAAACTGCACAAGTGGTAGTTTCTTAAGAAGAATCTAAGAAGATCAAAGCTTTTGTTGATTTCAGAGGTGATCATCAAAGACACTAAAAAGTTTACATAGTTTGAAGTAATGCACAAGACATTTGTATTAGACTTGGGAAGTATCTATTTTAAGGGAGGAATAAGCATGGGATGATGTCACTAAGCCCATTGGAAAATGCAGGAGCCTTCTCATGTGTTTCTGAGGTTCAGAGGTGTTATTTCAATTGTATGTAATAAAGGGATCTGGTGAACTACATGACTCCTCTGTTACCTGCTAGGAAGTTAACCAACCTGTATGTTCATGGCTGAGGAGAAAGAGAAGTAGCAGACCATCATTTTCAGAGGAGAGAATTCTAAGGAAGGAAAAAGAATGTGATAGTAGTAGCAGTACCTATTGCCCACTGGGGTAGCAAGAAATGCAGGGTCCTCATTTTATACACACACACGCAAACACACATAAGACTCAGGTTTTGAGGAAGATAAATTACTCTCTGTAAAAAGAGATGCTAACATCTATAGACTATTATAAGTAGTAGTTAAAGAGGGGCATTTGACTAACTTATAATCTAATATCCTAATTTAGATCGGAAACTTCGTCTCATATGTAAGTGATGGGAACTCCATTAATATGGTGGTGTGTTCTTTTTGTTAGACTGTAGGTATACTGTTAGAGCCATGCAGTGATCATGGTGATGGTGAAGATGGCTGTCTTGAGAGGTAAGCATTTTCTCTTGTTGTTGCTAATTAATTATTCATTTTGAGAATTGGAGTTCTTTACAGATTCTGGGGTGAATGTTTTAGATGAAGCTATCCATTATAACATACATTTTAGATGATCTAAAAAACCAAATGTTTTGTTTTGATGGTAAGTATAAAGCATATTAAATGTCCATAAATATTGAAAGTAGATGCAGGTTCAGACAGACATTAGTTATAACTTGGAAAATGTTCAGAAGGAAGAACACAGCCTTCTTGGAGACACTTAAAACTTTCAGCTGATTTGTAGAACAATTTGGGAGTTTATTGATATTTTGAATACATTTCAGTGAGTTAATTCATAGTCTTGGAACTATGGATAGCTAACTGAAAGTTTGTAACATAGTTGCATCAACAAATATGTAGGGATGTTTTTGTTCCCCTTCTAACTACTCCTCCATGTGTCCCAGTACAGTCCTATGCAGTTGGTGCTTGTTTATGTCCTTGGCCAGCAGTAATGGAAGGGGGATCCCTGAGGCAATGAGTATTTCAGCCATATGTAGTCCCCATAGTTACTCGATAGATAAAGTCCCTTTAAACAGAAGCTTTCTAGAATGTTTTAAAGTAGGTTGTGGGTGTCATTACTCTTTTTATGATTCTTTAAGACATTGCTAAGAAGTGTGTTATAATTTTCTTCAAAATGATGATTTGATATTCTAAAAACACATTAGTAATGAAGTTGGAGACTAGATTGTAAATACTGAGAAGTCCCATACAGCATTACTAATTTGGTGATAGCCTGTTGGCAGGGGTAAACTTGCATTAATGCCATTGTCTCTCTTAATTGTGGGTAGGAAACCTGTTCTCTGAGGGCACGTAAATTCTTTGGAGCCGTGTCTCTGGAGCGTCCCCATACTCTGAAGGTCCACAGATTTCCTGCTTACAGCAGTTCCTTGTGCTTCCTTTCAGGAGGCAGGAATGATCTTCTTCCAGCCCAGGGAATATTGGAGCTATGGGCTGAAGATAAAAGATTAACAGCATTAACAGGCATCCCCAGAATGATGACATCTGGATTTGGTAGAACAATAAGGATCCATTTAGTGAGGACTCAATCTTTTTCAAGAAAGCTCTTTCCCCTTCAACTTATGTATAGGTTAGCAAACTTGTTTTTAGACCCAAAGATTTTCTTGGTTAAGTGGATTACATTTTGCATGTTTAACACTCAATGTTTCTCAAATTTAGGTGATTAGGTCTTTTAGTCTGTTAGGGTAGAATTTAGCTCATCCCCCCATTTGCTCCCACTCTAAGCAAAAGAGGGCTTTTGCTTCCCAGGGAATTTAGTTTGTTTCTCATGCTCAGCAAGAATCCATATTTAGATCAAGACCTGTCTTCTTGCAGTTCTTTTATGCACACTCTTTTATGGCAGGGTAGGAGCAGCACCAGTGAGTATCTTTGTAAATTGCCACAGTGTCTTTGGGGAGGAGAACTTTCCCGCAGTCGGCATATTGATAACCTACTGTGATACTAGATACTGTGTTGACTGGTCAAATAGGTAGAGATCATTTGTGACAGCTTGCTTTAACACTTGTTCTAGATGGGGGTTAGTTTTTATGGGGGAATAAGAAGTGAATTGAGATTTTATAAATTTCCTTTTTACATGTTACCATTATGTTTTTAGGAAGGAGAGGTTTAGAAGTAGTAACCTTGTTTTGATTGTAATAGAATACCATCAGATTTAAAATATAGGTACATAGGGCTTCCCTGGTGGCGCAGCGGTTTGGAGTCCGCCTGCCGATGCAGGGGACACGGGTTCATGCCCTGGTCTGGGAAGATCCCACATGCCGCGGAGTGGCTAGGCCCATGAGCCATGGCCGCTCGGCCTGCGTGCCCGGAGCCTGTGTTCCGCAATGGGAGAGGCCACAACAGTGAGAGGCCCGCGTACCGCAGGAAAAAAAAAAAAAAAATATATATATATATATATATATAGGTACATAGCTATACCTTTAAGAAATCTTTAAAAAGGAAAAAAGTGTCCCAGAGTGGGAGAGAATAAAGTTATTTGGTTAAAACTAATATTTATTTTTATAAAATCTTTTCCATTATACATTCAGTTCTTTTGGCTTTTATTTATTGTGGATTATATTTTTCCTTTTAAAGTGTTTTTCTTTTGGGGGAGTGGCTGTGTAAAGGGGTGGTAAATGTTACTTAATTTTTCTACACCTGAACTGATTCTGTGGATCTTTTCAGTAGTGTGTGATTTTCAGATAATAAGGCTCCAAAGAATGGGCATATGTCCAGTTGTTGTTTTATGCTTTCACCCTGTAAATCCTAACTGTATGAGGAAGAGAGGAATCTAGGTAAGAAATATGCAATGATAGGAACCAATTTATTCTTAAAAGACTAATAACTTCACTTGATTTTTAGGAAAGAATGTTTGTCATTTGACAGTGATAAATTGTCACACTTCATTCTGGTAAGAATTATTTTTTCTCTTATGGTTCTTAAAAGTTCGACTAGGTTTAATCTACCAGTTATTATATCTGACCTTTAACTCTTGGGTTTAACAGGTTGAAATGTAAATACTCTTACCAAATGTTTTACAGTTAAGCAGCAACTTGATTTGCCACTTTAGTTTTTTTGTTTGTTTTTGTGTTATTTGCCACTTTTGGTTACAAGAAACTTAGTTATGAAAACAGTTTTCTCAATTTGGGATCCAAACTTTGTGTTCCAGTAAGATGTATTATAAAACTGCACATTTGTATTTGAAAATAGTTTGAATGGTGCGAGTGGGACAGTTAACTGTAGGCACAGTAAACTAATGAAGACTACACAAGGATATATGCTGGTTGTCTTTAAGCTGGGTGTGAAAAGCTTCTTTGTTGTGAAATGTATTCTTTATTTTAAAATACAGGATTCTAGTAGCAAGATATGTGATTTGAATGCCAACACTGAATCAGAAGTGCCAGGAGGTCAAAGTGTTGGTGTTCAAGGGGAGGCAGCATGTGTCCAAATTCCACAGTTAGATCTGAAGAATGTTTCTGACGGTGATAAATGGGAAGGTAATTTTACCCACACACATTATTTTCCTGATAATGTTATTTGTAACTGAAATTACCCAAGGCAGTAATGAGATTACTGCCCTTTTCTTAGCAACCTTATTCATTTTTATTTGATTCATGTAAGAGTGAGTGACTATTTTTACTCAAATGCGGTAATGAAATTATGGGGCAACTATCTCATTTGAACTAGAAGTTCTTATTTTATCCATTAGCTCTGAAGATGGATGTTAAAACTGATGAAAAAAATAAAATCAAGGATAGGATTTTGTTAATTGTTAAACCAGGTGCTGTCTCCCAGTTTTTGAAAGTCTGGTATGTTAGGGCTTGGGGATCTCACCACTTTAAACAGAGGGCTTATATATAGCTACCTTTTCTTTATAATCATCAGGAATACATTTAAAAAGAAATTATCTTCAAGGTTATTTGTAAGCACATATTGTACTGTATCCCTGTATCTCTGTATTAGGTTATGAAGGTATGGGAGCAGGGTCCTAACAAATTTTACAAAGGAGAGAAATTTTAATTTAAAAAGGCAAACCACATGGGTATATGTATTTGTCAAAACTCAGCAGATATATACTTAAGACTTGCATTTCATTGTATGTAAGTTTTTTTTTAATCAAAAGAAGCAAAAAGTATAAATAAATACTGAACTTCAGTGAATGATTTGCATGCAGAAGTGTTTATGGGGAAGTATACAGGTATCTACAGTTTACTTTGAAATCCATGAAGAAAATAAGACGGTTAATGGAATGGGAATGTTATAAAGCAAGTATAGTAAAATGTTAATGGTAGAATCTAGGTGATTGGTATATAGATGTCCACTTTAAAATTCTCTCAACTTTGCTGTGTGTTTGTAAACTTTCAAATAAAATGTTGCGGTTGGGAGTGGAAGTAAGAAGCAAATTTGGATCCAGGAGGCCTCTGGATCATACACCTTCCTATGTAAAGAGACAAGGAGACCACTCAGAAATCTTAAAGTTGTATATTTGTTCACTTGGATGAAGATCCCTTAGTAATCTCACCTTTGGCAAGTTAGCCAGTGACATACAGTAGCAATAACAAGACGAATTGCAATGCCAATACCACGGACTCCTTTTGCCACCTCAAGTCTATGTACCTGATCACAGTAGGAGCATTTTTATTTATTTATTTTTAAGGTATAGCCAATTTTCTAAAAGCCCCAAACAAATCATTGTGCCAATCTTTATTGCTGTCTTTCCTCCTCCCCCTCCTCCCCCTTTTTTGGTCTAGGTGTTTGGCATGCCTAATGGCATATTATGTGTCTTAACTTAGACTAAATTAGGAAGTTGTCTTCCATTTACTTTGTTCTGGGTTATTCAGGATGTTTGGAATTTATGAAGATGCTCCCCAGAGTTAGGGATACGTTAGCATTCTGGTGGCAGTGAAGATCAGATGTCCATTTTAGTTATTTATCCTGGCATGGTCACTGAAAAGGAGTGGTGGTCAATAGAGCGTCCCTTGAGCTGTAGTAGGAAAAGAGTCTGTGAAAGATAAAGCTGGGATTCTGACAGAGGATTTAATCCTGCTTCTTTTTGGAGGATGCAGATAAATAGCCCTTTACAATCTTTGTCCTAAGGGTTCTGATCTTAAGTTTTAAGCATAGAAGACCATTTGTTTTCCATTGTCTGAGGAGATAGGACATTCTCTGTCCAGCTTCAGCTTTCTGGAGGCTTCCCCAAAGAGACCCTGATGGTAGGCTCTCTTTTGTTGCTTTGTCAGAATCCATCCTTTACAACTTGTGGTGGTAGGGAAAGTAGGTCACTATGTACTCCTGATCCCTGATTTTCAGTGTCTGAACTGCCCTGTTAGCTACCTGGCTGTGACAAGTCCTCGTAGACCTCCTTCTGGCTCCTCCAGGAGTAAGGGTCAGTGACTTTCAGAGAGCCAAGAGCAGTAGACATCTGAGTAAACTTCTCAGTCATGAACTCTGCATGTGCTTGGGAGAGTAGCTATTAGCAGACCATGTTCTTTCCAACTGTGCCCCATAATACAGAGACTGATTTTCTACAACTGGGAGTCAAGATATTCTAAATAATAGTCTTCCTTAAGAGACCAAATTACTTTAGACCCTACATACCTTGGAATCAGAGACATACCCCATTTGAAATGACTCTTAATAGAGAAGTAGGGTGACTTCAAATGGAGGACCACCTCACTCTTCCTAAGTATGTGGGTTTTGTTTTTTTGTATTGTTCAAAGGGTAGTCCGCAGAATGCAGTTAGCAAGCAGGTAGCACATGTCTGCCACCAGTATGCATTTGTAGCAGCCATCCAAAGATCTTGGTTTTTAATGGAAGTAGACAACATCTTTACTTCAGATTCTTTCCTGCTGACTCTTGAATGAAATACAGTAGGATCTTTTCAAAGAGCAAACTAAAGGAAATATTTTTCTGTCAAATCATTTATACTGAAAAGTTTCAACAGTACCTGATTAAGTTTCCATTTCTTCAGTTTTATGTTTGAGTTTTAATAGAACAGCACTACTCTGATTTTTTTTTTTTTTGCCTTGCTTGCTGAAACAGAAATGTATGTTTGTGTTTGTTTTTAAAGTTTGGTTAGTAGTAATTTCTTTGAATAAAGTTTTTGAGCAGAATGCCTAACTGGTTTTAGGGAAATGTTTTTGGTATCTTTGGCTTTGTGTTAGTTATGTGTATGGTTTGTTCTGACTGTGCTGTGTGTTCACTTTAGTATTTTTTGCCATTTTTTCCATTTTATTAGCGTCATGCCCTATCACTTTTCCCCTCATTGATTTCAAAACAATGCATCTGCAGAGAGATGGGGAGGGTAAGTATGGTTCACCATAGTTTAGCTTTTTGCCTTTTTATGGTTCACTTTGTTTGCCTTTTTATTAGCCCTTCTCCTGCTGTCCCCATATATTAGGAAAACTATTCTGGGTTAAAGATGATACCCAGAAAATATTGTTTTTGTTAGTTCCTTCTTTTCTTAAAACAGGAGATTTCTCATAAAATGTTTATTACCAGTTACTTATTTTCTGGGAAGCAGGTACAAGGGTTGTTTTGAAAATCACTTTATTGCTGGGTTTATTATGGGATTGCACGCTTAGTACTCAATTTTTAGTTATCAGATTGATCTGGGCTTTAAAAACTAAATTAATTATTACCCTGAAAAAAAGTAATGCTTTAAATTGCTAATGCATAAAGTTAAACTAAATTAGTAGCAATGCGTAGGAATTGTGTGAAGAAAAAGAAAACATCATTCTTGATTTCTGACACTGTCAAGCCATTTTTGCATCCAGAAATACTTAACTATTTTTTGCTATTAAAAGCCACAGTATCAACGTTTTACGCTGTAGTTATAAAGTTAACGTGTAGATGGAAAAGTCCCAATCCCCACCCTGAATCCAGTGATACTTGAAGATAATTTTGTATTTGGAGTATATTTGTGGATTGTGTGTTTATCTATATGTGTTCTGTATGTAATCAAACCTTATTTGTGCAAAGACATCATATATCTTAACATGACTTCATTTGAGAACATACAGGATAACTCCAATAAAATAGATGTGCTTAAGAGGGAGTAGTGCTTTTAAATTTTGTCTTGGTCATACTTTGGGGTGTTTAATTATTAAAATATGTATTATACACAGGAATCCTGTAGCAGAAAATAATCACCACAGTTTAATGTTAGAGGCCAGGTACTGTCAGGTGAGTTAGCTGCTTTTGTTTGGGAAGGTTAGAATTCTTTTGGAGTCCAAGAACTCCATTTGGTAAGTGTTCTGAATAGCATGGGGAATAGCTTCCAGTTCTTAACACAGTAATTTTACAGTGAGGGGTGATTTATTCACCTGGAAGCATTTGGCTAAGTTAAATTCCTAACTGAGGACTGTTAAGTGTTTACTGTTTCTAAAAGAAGACTTTTCCCTACTTGAAAAATAACATTTTAATTTTAAAGAGCTTGACAGTGTCCCTTCTTACTTTGTGACTGGGTTCAGAAATTTAAAGTGTAACTCCTTATGTGAAATTAGAACTCTGAGCTGAAAAATGAAGCTCAGACAATTTTAAACTATATTAGGCTTTATGAAGACCCTAGTAACCCATAATTATTATATGAACCACTACATAATGATAAAGGTTTAAAGAACATATAGCTGATATTGCGTGACTTTTTTTCCATGTGAAACCAAGAGACCCATGGTACTATTCTTTGTGTTTGTTTTGCAGAGCCATTTCCTGCTTTTAAGTCTTGGCAGGAAGACTCTGAGTCTGGAGAAGCTCAACTCTCTCCACAAGCTGGAAGAATGAATCATCATCCTCTGGAAGAGGACTGTCCTCCAGTATTATCACACCGGAGTTTAGATTTTGGGCAAAGCCAGCGTTTCCTACATGATCCAGAAACATTGGATTCCTCATCGAAAGCACTTTCTTTTGCTAGGTATATGACTTTTATGTTCTTATGGGAGGTGAATCCTATCACATACCCAGGTCCTTTGAGAGATTTTAATCCTCCAGACCTGCAGTTGAGAGCTTTCTCCCCTATTTCATGAAGCATGCTTTTGTAATTTTTTATTTTGGCTGCCTCTAAATTCTGAGTTCACTGAGGTATTTTGGGGGCTTGCTGTCCAATAAGACATCTTTCCATGGTGTTTTTATTCACTTGTGACTGAAATATAGAACTCTGGAAGGGAAGCTGCAAGTGGAGCTCACCAATCCTAGATGTTTTTATCATCAAAACTTAAAATTGATCCTGAAAGTTAGAACCTTTCCTTTGCAGTTTGAACACCAAAAGAGCTCTGAGCTGCTAGATGTCTTTGTTTCTCTTCTGCCTTTGCCCAAACAACTTTTGAATGATTCCCAATTGTTTTCATTGCTACTTGTGTTAGCTAATTTTGTGGTCTCTAACATAGTTTAAGTTTCTTTTTACTACCTGTCCTTTAGTGTTAGGGACTTAATTTCACTTTAAAAATATACTTCTTGGTAATAGTATCATGTTTTATCAGGATAATAAGAGAGATGGTGTCGATAACTTAAAGATTTAACTAACAGTATTTGCCTCTTGTTTTAATTCAGGACTCGAAGATCATCTTTTAGTTCAAAAGATGAAAAAAGAGAAGACAGAACACCATACCACTTAGTCAAGAAACTTCAGAAAAAAATCAGACAATTTGAGGAACAGTTTGAAAGGGAAAGAAATAGCAAGGTAAGTTTGTAGCATTGTCCACTGTGAGGTAGATCTGTTGGAACTTGGAGACTAATGCTTTCCAAGAAAGTCCTCCATCTCTTTCCTGCGAGAGAGAACGAATCTAAGATGCCCAGAGAAATAGTGATCATGTAGATCTGAGATTATATAGGTCCTTAGCCTTCTGATTCCAGACCAGTATTCTTGCCATTGCACCATTGCATTTTTATATTTCTGTTGGAAAACAGCTTGTAGAATTCTTAAAGCAAATACTTTACATTGACAAATCACGTTAATGCTGTGCTCTCTGAAAAACCACAGGTAGCCAGGGGATGTGGGGGTGGAGGGATGAGATATTTAATAATTAGAACATGTGAAGTGGAAAAAGCCCTATACTTGGAGTCGGAAGACCCATATTCAAATCTGGCTTCTGCCAGTTGATAGGCCCTCCTCCAAGAGAGCTTTACTTAATATCTTGCCCTGTCTACTTAAAGTAAGATGAAATGAGGATTGAGTGAAATCTCTGCCAGGAGAACTATAAAATACTATCTGGGCATAAATTAAAATAACCATTGGGACTTCCTGGCGGTCCAGTTGTTAAGACTCCACGCTTCCACTGCAGTGGGCATAGGTTCAATCCCTGGTCGGGGAACTAAGATCCTGCATGCCGTGCGGCATGGCAAAAAAAACAAAAAACAAAAACCATTGCTTACCCACAAAGGTTTAAATGGATTCTCTTTCTTTTTTTAGAATTTCATATCTTAATTTTATTGATGTGTTAACAAATCTCTTAAAATACTATCTTTATGAAAGAACAGCGTCTATCTATGAGTAGATTTATAGTGGTAGAGTTGTTTTAGGTTGGATCATCTGGGAAACATTCTGAGACAGAGATTTCAGTGCATGCGATTTCCAAGAGAGTGTTTAGGGAGAATCGCAGCTGTAAGGAGTGAGGCCAGCATGGTTTAGTAGAGGAGGTTCCACGGAGTCTCAAGCTAGGATGGCTGCTCAGGATTGACCTGAATTGAGATGAGGGCGCCAGGCCTTTTTAATCCCACATAACCAGTCATGGATGCTGGCTGCTCTGGAGGAGGGGTTGTAACCTTGGGCCAGGCAGCTCCTTTGGGCAAAGGCAATTATCAGAGAGGGACTTAGCGCAGGTAGGGGGTTGATGAGTGCCTAATCAGTGATTCTGTTTTCTTAATTTTCAGCCCTCCTACAGTGATATAGCAGCCAATCCAAAGGTATTAAAATGGATGACAGAGCTCACCAAACTGCGAAAGCAAATCAAAGGTATAAAATGTGCCATTTTTCTAATATAATTGCATTTTAAAATATTCTTTATAATAATATCTGAGAATTATAGTTATAATTTTTGATAATTTTAAATCTTGGACACTATCTGGCAAAATAAAAGTTCTCTTGTTCTTTTAGTAGTTATGGTCAAAGTTGCAATACTATATTACATTCTTCCAAATGTCTTTCATGTGTTTTTATTAGTAATAGTCTTTTGAAGGGTACCCTAGATTATATATTCACAGGTGGTATTGTATTATGAAGTTTATATGAAACATATTTCAAATATTAAGCAGTTTTGGGTTTGGGTAGGTATTAAGAATTTTTGGTGGGTATTTCATCCAAGGCTAAGAATAATCATCAGCCTTTTATACTACAAAGACTAAATTGTAAGTCGTCTTGAATCAAAAACTAGGTCGTGTGTTACTGGGTGTCAGTCCAGTATAGCACCTGCTAAGGTTTATTTCCTTTGTGGCTGTTCAGTGAGCATGCTTTTTAATAATTGTTAATACCTAAAAAATTATCTGTACCGAGTGTGGGTTTGTAATCTGGAGCATCACATTTTGGTTTATTCATTTGAATTTATTCAACAGAAATTTTAGTGTCTGTAAATACCAAGTACTTGAAGACATCTGAGGTTGTAGCAGTGAACAAGACAAACAGGGTCCCCATTGTCATTGAGTTTATTTACATTCTTATGGTTAAATAAGTTCTCTTACTTCTTTAGAATTTTCCCTTAAAATTCTGTCAAAAATTTCCTCGTGTAACACCAGTTTCCAACCATCAGTGAGAATCACTACCTTGAATGTATTACTAATGAGTGTCGTTAAATTATTAGCCTCCTAATTTCCCAATTTTCTTCCACTCTTACTGTCCTACAGTGCCTTCTCTGCATAGCAGCCAAAATTATCTTTTATAAAAACTATGTTACTATCTTGTCCATAGCTCTTCAGTGGACTTCCCTTTCCACTTAGAATAAAGTCCAAACCCCTTACCCAGGCTTTCAAGGCCCTTTATACTCTGCCCTTTGCCCATTTTATCACTTTTCCTCATTTTCTGTTCCTTAAATATGTCATGATTTAGGGACCTTGCCCTGGCTATTGCCTCAACTGGGGAGAAATGTTCTTCCCCTAAATCTTCTATGCTAGGTTAGCTCCTTTTAAATCCATGTTCAACTAGGACGTTACCATCTCAGAAAGGCCTTCTTTGTCAATTCCATCCAAAGGAGTTGCTCTTCCAAAAAGCACACTTCTTTAACATTGTGACATCATTCTACTTTATCTTCTTTATAGCACTTAGCAATCATTGAAATTATTTTGTTTATTAATTTGATTACTTAGTTTTTGTTTTTTTACTTCCTGAATACATGCTCCATGACAACGGAGACCATGTTTGTTTGTTTACTACTGTATGCTCATCAGAGCATCACTTTAGTTGGCTTTCTATGAATATTGGTTGAAAGGAAAACCATATAATTCTCTCAGTGTATATATATAATTTAAATATTTCATGTGACTTTGAAATATCTGAGCCTGTGTGTTGTTGATGTATACTTTGCTTTTGCATCTCTTGCACCTTTTTTGACCTAACTTCATTTTAGCTAAAATCAGTATTACTGATCTACCCTCTTGGTTCTGAAATGTAGATGCAAAACACAAAACCTCTGATGGAGAGTTTGTACCTCAGACACGTCCACGTAGTAACACTCTTCCAAAAAGCTTTGGCTCTTCTCTAGACCATGAAGATGAAGAGAATGAAGATGAATCCCGGGTCATTCAGAAGGAGAAGAAGCCATCTAAGGAAGCAACACTTGAACTTATTCTGAAAAGACTGAAAGAAAAACGTGTTGAGAGGTGTCTTCCAGAAGATATCAAAGTAATCTTGAGCTATGGTTTTTGCCCAGACTAGCCTTTAGAATACCTGAAATAAAATAATTACAATAGTGGCATAAAGATGTCTAGGTAGTCTGCTGGCCTCAGTTTACTCTCCAGGTTTGTAGTTATAGAAGCATGTTTTTATCAGCACAACAGAAGTGCTTGAGTCGAAATAATAAAACTAAAAAAACTAGAATGTGGTCTGTTCACTTATATTGGAGGCAGTTAGCAAGATGAGTGTGTTAAGAGCACGAAATATACCAGAGTTTCAATCTTGGCCTTGTGTCTTAGTAGTTGTATGTATTAAATTCTTAGCTTATGCCAGTTCCTGACTGGTTATATTATATGCATTCTGCCGCTGAGTCCCTTCAACAGCCATGTGACTGCGATTATGTCCATTAAAGTACTAACACAATATGGTTATGAGGACTAATTGAATGCATTTTTATGAAGAACCATTACTTAGTATAGCCTATGCCTAGGGCAGTCCTGGTCAAAGCACTTGGCAACCAAGATCATTTATCAGATGAAATTTGCTGGGAGACTACAGAGGTAGATGGTCTTAAGTGAACTTTTGTCCAGGCAGTGATGAATCCTGATGTGCATTCCTATCTTGACAACAGAGTATACCTCATGATCGAAATATTGGAGTCTTTCTGCCTTCAAACAGAGCTGGATTAGAAATTCTAGTTGCTCCCCTCCCCAGTTTTTCATTCTTTATTTTTGGCTGCACTGGGTCTTCATTGCTACATGCAGGCTTTCTCTAGTTGTGGCAAGTGGGGGCTACTCTTCGTTGCAGTGCACAGGCTTCTCATTGCGGTGGCTTCTCTTGTTGCAGAGCACGGGCTTTAGGCATCTGGGCTTCAGTGGTTGTGGCTCGCGGGCTCAGTAGTTGTGGCTCACAGTCTCTAGAGCACAGGCTCAGTAGTTGTGGCACACAGGCTTAGTTGCTCTGCGGCATGTGGGATCTTCCCGGACTAGGGATCGAACCCGTGTCCCCTGCATTGGCAGGCGGATTCTTAACCACTGTGCCACCAGAGAAGTTCCCCCAATTTTTCTTGGTTTTACTTTTATGTTATACCAGCCTCCTCTCCTCCTCAACCCCTTTCCTATAAATGATTTTGATTGGATTAGCTTTATTCAAATTCCTTTTCCTAGGTTTAAGGTACAAGCTTGAGGTTGAAATCACAATGTTTTACAGAGTCTTCACCTGGCTGTCCTCTACTGAACATACATAATCTAAAATGCTTGTTATAGGAAGTACATATCCACTGAAGTTTTTTTTGTACCTCTAGTTTTCATTTTGATGACAAACAGGGTAATTTTAATTAGTCCTAGGAGTAATTGGAGAGTTTTATTTGGGTTAAAGTGTATTCTGTGGAACATTGGTTCATTGGTATGTTAAAAGGTCGTGCTGTGGAACAAAGGGAGAAGGAGTTACGGGCAAATAAATTTGGGATTCCTGCCTACTACCATTAGAGTACTGAAAGATGGGAGAAGAGTATCTTACTTTCAGTATAAAGAAAGTGCCAGATGAAGGGGAACTGAAGTCATAGAGTAGAAGGCTAGGGTCACAAATTGACATTGTTGAGCTTTTTTCAGGATCTTTCCACTATACTGCTGCCAGATTTTAACAGTTTAGGAGAAACACCAGGTTTAAGACCTGTGCTTGTTGTGTGCCTGTGTTTTGTGTATGTGCCCACACACAACAAAATTATAGTTATAATGCTAATAAAAGATTATGTGCAGGGCTTCCCTGGTGGTGCAGTGGTTAGGAGTCCGCCTGCCGATGCGGGGGGCACGCGTTTGTGTCCCGGTCCGGGGGGATCCCACATGCCGCGGAGCGTCTGGGCCCGTGAGCCGTGGCCGCTGAGCCTGCGCGTCCGGAGCCTGTGCTCTGCAACGGGAGAGGCCGCAGTGGTGAGAGGCCCGCGTACCGCAAAAAAAAAAAAAGATTATGTGCAAAATTAAATAAACTAATAGGCATTTATTTTCTTTATTGTGTGCTGAGTAGGCACTGTGTAAATGCCTTTACAACATATTAACTCATTTAGTCCTCATTAGAGCTCTGTGAGGTAGGTGAAGTATCCCCATTTACAGATCAGGATGTTGAACAAAAAGAGGCTAAGTAACTTACCCAAGGTACTAAGCTCTGGTATTCATCACTTATTCAGATAAAATATAATAAATCAAACCACCAAAGGCGGTTGGTACCTAGTTTTAGAAGACCGGATTCTCCAAGAGACTGAAAAATGTTGCCTGCAAATCTTTAAGCAAAAGATGTGTTCTTATTAACCTAAGCAAGAGTGGTAATGGGCTGCCCTTTCAGCCAAATTATTTACATTGTGCTGGGGAAGGGAATGATGCTCTAATGGAAGGGTTTTTTTGTTTGTTTGTTTTTATTCTAGAAAATGACAAAAGATCATTTGGTAGAAGAGAAAACTTCTCTCCAGAAAAGTCTTCTTTATTATGAAAGTCAACATGGAAGGCCGGTAATGTCTCTCTTGCTGAAAAGATTTGATTTTCTGTCTTCAAGAACATGAATCACTTTTGTGGCCCACATCTTCAGAGCTGTTTCATAGAGCATTGTTTCCTACATTTGGGAGATTGCCTACTTATTTAAAATTACTTTTTAAAAATTGCAGGGAAAGTCATATTGCTCAATGTTTTAGAAATTTTAGATTTCTGATGACTAGGTGATTTCCATTTTTCTTGCTTCAGGTAACCAGGGAAGAAAGGCACATTGTTAAACCTCTTTATGATAGATACAGACTTGTAAAACAGATGCTGACAAGAGCTAGCATCACTCCTGTCCTTGTAAGTAAAACATGCGAATATTTATCTAGTTCATTTTACCAAAACCTACTCTTTAAAAAAAAATTATTATTATGGTGGTATATTAGAGAAATACACAGCCAAGGTAACAAGAATTGTGTATGTAAGGTGAGGTTACTGCTTTAAAAGAATAGGAAGTTAATAATAAATGCCTACTATTACTTCCCAGGGACTCTTATAAGCATTTTTACTTATGATTATGTCATTAAGTCCTGACAAGTTAAGTCACAACAGGTAGAGAGGACGGTAGCCTCATTTCACAGATGATGAACCTGAAACTCAGGAGTGAGGTACCCAGGGTTACCTACTTGTAGAATTAAAAACTCATATTTCAGACCCTTGCCTATTTCTTTCCATTTAAATTCATGCCTTTGAAACTACATTACTTTTGTGATGGCCATCATGATGATGTTCACTTAATTGCACAATAATGTAAACTGATTTTTTTTTCAAGTTCATCTTTTTTAACAAAAAAGTCTATTAAAATAATACTTATTCATATATATGTGCATTTTTTTTGAGAAAAAATGAAAACTCAAATGCTTACGTGCATATTAAGTGCTGTCTCCAAATTAACCATTAGATAGTATGGCTCTAGATGTCTCTCAGGCTCAAATAGAAAACAGCATGTGCCCGTTCTGCATCATCTCCTAGGAATTAATTCTCTGGAGCTTATGGTTTGCTTAAGCTTGCAGGCCATTTTTATGTTGATGGCCTCTTGAAATAAGGGTTCCCTTTAGGCTTCGACTCTCTGGCTACTCATTATTAGAATGTTCACAGTGGCCTTCTGAGCACCTTTTATTTAGCCCTTATATAAACATTCTTTTTTAACTGGCTGTTTTTTTAGTTGGCCATCTCTTAACAGTATTTAGATATAATCAGTTTTCTTTGAACAGTGAATCCTGTATAGTTTATATTCTTTTCACACATAAGATAGTTTAATACAGATTTTATCTTTTGATTACAAGGTATTTTTTGTGTGTCACTGACATTTTCATAATTCCATAATAGTATAAATAGTCTTTGAATTTATTTATGAAAACCATCTTAGAATTCCACACATTTGTTTTTAAAAACTGAGTCTATAGGAAGCATTTCTAGATCTTATGGATGCCTAAATATGACTGTCGTAAAGAGAAATTGGGAATCTAAAAATTAAGCCAAGACAATAGGAAAGAATCGTTTTTCCAACAGATGGCGCTAGCAGTTCCTCAAAAGTTTAAACATAGAGTTACCATATGACCTAGCAGTTCTCTTCCTAGGTATATACCCAAGAGAATTGAAAACATGTCTGCACAAAAATTTGTAGACAGGTCTTCAGAGTAGCATTGTTCATAATAGCCAAAGTGTAAAAACAGTCCAGATGTTCAGCCAACTGATAGATAAACATAATGGGGTATATCTGTATAGTGGAATATTATTCAGCCATGCAAAGGGATGAAGTACTGGTACACACTACAACCCGGATAAACCTTAAAAACATTTATGCTAAGTGAAAAAAGCCAGACACAAAAGGCCACATATTGTATGATTCCATTTATATGAAATATCCAGAATAGACCAGCCCATTGAGACAGAAAGTAGATTGTTGTTTGCCATGGGCCGGGGAGAGAGGGCTCATGAGTACAGGGTTTCCTTTTGGGGTGATGAAATGTTCTAGAATCACATAGTGGTGATGGTTGTACAACTTTGTGCATATACTAAAAACCACTAAATTGTACACTTTAAAAGAGTGAATTTTATGGTATATGAATTATATCTTTTTAAAAATATATATTTATTTATTTATTTATTTAGCTAGCAGTGCTGGTCCTTAGTTGTGGCACATGGGCGGGATCTACGTTGTGGCATGTGGGATCTTCTAGTTGCGGCATGCAGGATCTTTAGTTGCAGCATGCAAACTCTTAGTTGCGGCATGTGGGATCTAGTTCCCTGATCAGAGATCGAACCCGGGCCCCCTGCATTGGGAGCATGGAGTCTTAGCTACTGAACCACCAGGGAAGTACCTATGGTATATGAATTATATCTTAATGAAGCTGTTATTTTTTAAAAAGGAGTATAAAGGGGTCCTCAGACCAAAAAAGTTGACAGCTTGGTTAAAAAGAAAAATGCTCCCAATTAAATAAATAATATGTCACACATTATTATTTAGAATTTTAAAAACATTTATTGAATGAGCTCTTAGAATTACCTAGACATAAATTATCATTTGTCACTCTTATGGATACATAACAAGAAAAAAGCAAAAATAAATTTAGTAAAGAATTCCTAAAAAATTTTAAAGCATATGGTTAGAATTTTGAAAATAAAGTTTTAAGATCTATTAAACTTTATTTTAACTGTAATAGTGAAGTGAATCTTCATTGAACATTTTAAATACTTAAAATGTAACCCACTTATATGTTTATTGTTACAGGGATCTCCATCCACCAAGCGAAGGGGTCAGATGTTACAGCCAATCATAGAAGGAGAAACTGCACATTTTTTTGAAGAAATCAAGGTAATCCTTAAGAGAAATTATTCTCTGATCTTTTTCCTAAAGGAAAAATTGAAATCATGGCATGTTTGATTCTCTGTTTGGATATATTTTTAGGAAGAAGAAGAAGAAGATGGTGTTAGTCTGTCCTCTGAGTTAACTGATATCTTGAAAACTGCTGTACAGGCACAGTCTTCATTGGAAAACTCAGAATCTGATATGGAAGAAAATCAAGAAAAACTGGCTCTAGATCTCCGATTGTCAAGTACTCGAGCAGCTTCTATGTATGTATCCTGGTTTGTGATTTTAGCCTATTCATGTAATAAAATTTATATGCAAAGAAATTCAGTGTTAAATAATTGAGTAAAGAAAAGAAATACACCCATTTTGAAAAGTGTGCTTTACAAATACATGTTGTGATTCACATTTTCTTTATTGAAAATTAGTGTGTTTTAAAAATTAAAAAAAACGGGCTTCCCTGGTGGCGCAGTGGTTGAGAGTCCGCCTGCTGATACAGGGGACACGGGTTCGTGCCCCGGTCTGGGAAGGTCCCACGTGACGCAGAACGGCTGGGCCCATGAGCCATGGCCGCTGAGCCTGTGCGTCCGGAGCCTGTGCTCCACAATGGGAGAGACCACAACAGTGAGAGGTCCGCGTACCGCAAAAAATAAATAAATAAATAAACCTAAAATCCTACGTTTGCTGTATGACAAAGTGCTGGAACCAGCTGAGAGTCGTCTGTTAGTTTGTGCTCTTTGAGCTTCTTTACCTGATGTGGCCTTTGGTTCTAGTTGTTAGCCCTGGCGTCACTTTAGGATCGTGTGGGAAGTTGTTTTGTTTTTGTTTTTGTTTTAAATACTTATGCAGAGCCCTACCAGCAGCTATTCTGATTTAGTCGCTCCAAGGTGAAACTTAAGACATTGGTATATTCTAAAAGCTCCCCAGCTGGCTTGATTTTGCAGCCAGGGTTAGAAACACTGTTAAGAACATAATGAATCAAAAGTGCCCTTTGAAATGTTTTCTTCCCATTTCAATTTTAGGCCCGAATTACTGGAACAACTTTGGAAAGCCAGAGCTGAAAAAAAGAAACTACGTAAAACGTTACGGGAATTTGAAGAAGCATTTTATCAACAAAATGGAAGGTTTGTTGAGCATCACAAAATTGAATCTTCTTTCTTCTTAAACTCCCAAGTGCCCATATGTTGAAATAAAGAAATATATAAGAATAGAAATAAATTGTGCGTATAAGGATGTTAGCATTGAAAATAACGGTAAAAAACATTCCTTTGTACTGTGCAGCCCTGCTCTTAATGGAAGGAAAAAGTCAGAGCTGGAGTAAACAACATCTGACAAAATATTTCAGGATTGTCCTAGAGAATGCTTGGTTGAGTGGCAGTTATTTTATGTTCCTTAATTCAGTATCCTCATCCTTTTGGAAGTGTTTGTGAAACGAGATCTCCTTTTAGAAAGGGTCCCAAATATGAGTGGTATCCTAACTAGTTTGGATTCTTATACTGAGACCATTGCTGCTTAGGCTGCATGTTGGGTCATTCTAGGGCACGTATTTCCAAGGTGTGTATCAGTGTGGCAGTCATGTGGCTCCCCTATAATACAATATGGCAAGTGCCTTTATCTAACTGGGTAATACACAGTTGACCCAGTGGGACTCTTTTAAAAGTAAGAAAAATACATTCTAATTCAGATTGTGGCCAGAAATGAGGATTATTTATCTCAGGCCTCAGAAAAGTTTTTCCATGTTACCAGACGGTCTTACCAAGCCAATAGCTCTATAGTAGTCCCCCCTCTTCAGTTTCTCTTTGCAGTTTCAATTACTCCATGGTTAATTGCGGTCCAGAAATATTAAATGGAAAGTTCTAGAAATAAACAATTCATAAAGTTTAAACTGTGCACTGTCCTGAGTAGTGTGATGAAATCTCGTGCTGGCCCACCCAGGACGTGAAGCATCCCTTTGTCCAGCATATCCTGCCCTTTAGTCAGTTAGTATCCATCTTGTTTGTCAGATCCATCGTCACAGTATCTCAGTGCTTGTGCTCAAGTAACCCTTACTTTAGTTAATGCCCCAAAGCGCAAGAGTAGTGATGCTAGCAATTCAGATATGCCAAAGAGAAGCCACAGAGTACTTCAGGTGAAAAGGGGAAAGTTCTTTACTCAGTGAGGCTACGAAAAAAATCATGTGCTGAGGTGCTCCGATCTATAATAACGAATCTATCCATGAAATTTTGAAGAAGGAAAAGGAAATTCCTACTAATTTTGCTGTCATACCTCAAACTGCAGAAGTTATGGCCACAGTGCATGATAAGTGCTTAGTTAGTATGGAAAAGGCTTTAAACTTGTACTGTAAGATGTTTTGAGAGAGCCCGCATTCACATAACTTTTATTACAGAGTATTGTTATAATTATTCTATTTTATTATTAGTTATTGTTAATCTCTTACTGTGTCTAATTTATAAATTAAACTTTATCATAGGTATGTATGTATAGTATATATAGGGTTTGATTTCAGGCATCCACTGGGGTCTTGGAATGTATCCCCACGGATAAGGAGGGGGACTACTGTGTTTGAGAGTCTTCTACGTAGGTTGGCATATATGGTTAAAAAAATCTCAAGTGTGTTTTCCAAGTACCTTCTAATTCTTTGTCTTATTGGAAAAAAACTTTGCTTGTAGTTAGGGTAGTTTGATGCTTTACCTGGTTATTAAACTGAATTGCTTTGGGTCAGTAATATAAAGTGAGAAAAATGATTTTTTCGCTACCACTAAGATGTTATACTTTTACATCTTAATTCACTGAAGCCAGAGTTAAGTAATGTATGGAATGTATGAAATGACTCAGCGTAGCCTCTAGCACTTAGTATACACTCACAGACCTGACAGAGTCTAGTAGCTCATGTTTTATTAAAATATTTGATTATCTGTAGTTACCTGCAATCATCATTGATACTAATATCATCAATTAATCTGTCAATAGAGAAATACATCAAAATTAGAAGTGTTCTAGGAATATTCCATTGAGATGAAGGGAATTCGTCCAATAATCTTCTTTTTTCTTGCAGAACAGTTTTTTATTTGAGTTTGTATTGGGTAATATTCTGTCTCTCATTACGACAACTTCTGGGACTTTATTTTCCAGATGATCTCTAGGTTTTATTTTCTCCCCTAGGAATGCCCAGAAAGAGGATCGTGTTCCAGTGCTTGAGGAGTACAGGGAGTACAAGAAAATTAAAGCCAAGCTTAGGCTTCTTGAAGTTCTTATCAGCAAACAAGATTCTTCAAAATCCATATAAAATACGGTCCTTGAAAACATCATAAAATCAGTTGTATTCCCTGAAGCTATCATCATGTGTACTTGGCTGGTACTTAAGTTCATTTTGTCAGGCACTCACAGAGTCTCATTTTGTACTTGCTGGTGGTGCCACTAGAGAAATGATGGGAGGGTAAGTAGACCCTGTCTAGGGAGTGCGATGTTCCATGTTAACCACAGACTGCCCCTCTACCTTTAGCAAACATCCACTTTTCTTCATTGTTTTGTACTACAGATACATCGTGTTAGTAGAAGACTAATATTTTATCTTTTCAACTTTAAGAACTTTGGAGATAGAAGCTTTTTGTTATTACCAACTTTATTATTTTGTTTTTCATTACTCAAGAAAATTGAGAGGAAAATCTTCACATTGAATTCTTCTTCAGTTGCCTTTTTCTTACAGAATGACTGAAAATTTGAAAGAAAAGCCTATAAATGTGCACATATGCAACTATGTTCTCTGTTTTCTTAGAAAACCAAAATCAACTGAAATTTCAAGTCCTACTGTGGAACATATTTCTGTTAAATTCCCAAAGTGACACTTTCTCACAGGTAGTAATGTTAGCAGAATTTTGCAATTCAGTGGTCACACAGCTCCTGGATGAAGATAACAGCGGGTAGACCAAAAAGTGACCTTGCTTATTAGTATAGTGAAAACACACAGCACACATCACACACAGAACTGAATTAATATCACATGCTGCCTTTGGGACTTAAGTTACTGTTTGTTTCCTCAGTTACAGTTTATCAGTTGGTGATGATGTGATTTGTCTGGATTAGATCCTGCATTTTTTCCCCCTACCCACCTCCAGATAATGTGAGAAAATAGCCATGTCAGTATGTAGGAACTCTGATGGTGCTCAGATTTGTGTGTTCAATCAAATGGGCTTAAATTGGCAAAAGAATCATTATGCCTGAAGTAAATCTATTCTTAACAAGGGCTATACCACTGCATTTTTACATGTACCTTCAAGGGGTTGCATCATTTTTTTTTTTCTTTTTTAATCAGCAAAATCCATAAAGAAAACATCCTCTAGAGGGATCACCTTTTGCTCAATCACAAGCTGTTTAAAGCAGCTGGTTATAGGTGTATTGTGGTATGCCCCTTGTCATACACTCTAAGCATATCTTATTTTCTCTGGCTTTGCATGGCTTTTCTTCAGGTTCTTTCCTGGTATAATTCTGCTAATTATTTTCACAGAATGGTGACTTTATTTGTGCTAACAATATGATAGTCATTAACAGCATATTCTGATCAGGCTTAATCTAAGTGTTCATTTTTTTCCTGGTGCTTTTTTGGATTGATGAGTGTCTCACTTTGTGCCCATGTTTTGCATGCAGTGACTCATGCATGGTTTTCTTAACTAGCTAATATTCATAATTTGTTCCATACAAAAATGGACTTTTGCAGCATCCTTTAATAAGGTGAGGGAAGCATGAACCTCAGACTTCTGGCACTATTACATAGCACATGAAGTAGCTTGATAATAAGTAGCATTTCTAGTACTTCACATTTCTAGTACTTCACATTTCACCTGTGTGTGCAATGCCTTTTTTGGGGGGAGGGAATGTTCCTTGGTAGTGAACATGTCATTGGGGAATAAAGCACTAAATCCAGCCCTTTTCGTGTGGTTTCCTTTTGATACAGCTAGGTTATTCATAATGTACACCTAGAAACGTGAAATTGAGAACACCAAAAGATGTTATCGTTTTGATTTGAATTCATCATGCAGTGTACATTTAGTTAATTTCTTTCAGTCTCCAACAGGAGTATATCCAAACATCTTATTTAATGTGCACTGTATATTGTTTTATATGAATGTTTTATTTTATATACCACATGCAAAAATGTCCATATGCACTATTTAAATGTTTTAAATAATATATTCCTTCTTTATAATGCTAAATCTATATGAGTACCATATTTTTATAAGTCAGTGGCCTGACTGGTTTCATTTTAGAATTAACAGCTGCTTCATGATGTTGGTTATTCACTGTTAATGTTTGGCTGTGAGTAGAATAGATAAAAAGTGGCATGGCAGCACTTATGCTATGTGACAGTATTGTGTGTCATAGTTCAGTAGTAAGTGGTAGAATTAGGCAGTTTGTGATAATTTTACTTTGGTACAAGTAAAAACTGTATATCTATATACAAACAGTATATAGATATATACGACTACAAGTATAATTGCATTGCTGTGTTTGGCACTTCATTGTATAGACTTTTGTAATAAAAGAACTTTAATGTTCTAAGTCATTGTAAATGTTGTTTGTTTTTTTCACTAGATGTTTAAAAAGAAGAAATAAAACCCTCAAGTGTTCCCTTGCCTTAATGTTCTCAGGCTTTGTTTGAATTACCCCAACCAGGGACCATGTGGGGAGACAGCAAGGTTACTAAACCACGTGACTGTCTACAGCTCTAGGGAGTGGTAAGACAAGGAAAGGCCATGTTGTTGATTCTCTTTGGAAATCTAGGGAGAAGATGCAGAGAGAATAGTCAGCATTTCTTGTTGCAGTGAATTATCTTATTAAGAAAACTTGACATGCAGTCTCTAAGAGAAGAGCTTGGCTTAAGGAAGGTGGGTATATTTAACAATTCCTTTATTTGAGTTTTACAGTCCAGGGACTGTTGCACAATGTGGAAGTCTATGGTCAAATGATGTTACTTGGGCTAAGAGAACGTATAACATATGGCTCTTCTAGGAGGGCTTATGTAACCTATATTAGAAGAGTTTCCTTCCAATTTCCAAAATGCCAGCCATCCATACAGGGCTTTTGCAACACCCTCATTTACACTTTTCAAACATAACTTCTTATAACCTTGATACTCCTACCTGGCTCTTTTATTTTATGTTTTAAAGGATAGTTTACTTTTAAAGTAGTCGAGGAAGCACTTTTGGGAAACTTCAAATGTGTTACTTTAGAAACTGTCTAGATGAATTTCTAGTTTGAAGATATTAGTGAAATTTCTGTAGGTGGTTGGGAAGTTTGTTCTTCTACACTTTGCCTTTTTCCAGGAGACTTCCAACTGGGAAGAGTGGAGGTGAGATTATTTTACTTGGGGTCTTATATAATGGTTTTCTAGAATCCTAAGCATTTATTAATTTACCTTTGGCTAGAGAAATTAGAACATGGCACATGATGAGAATACCAACAGTTCTAATACTCTGTGTAGCATTGAGAAAACTATCTTTACTGACTTATTGAACTATTAATTAGAGACCTGCCCTAAGAACTAAAAGCAATATTATTTTATACTTTCCGTTCACATTCCTAGAATTTAATAATAAATCTCATTATAAAAGTCTTCATGTGTACCTGTGTGTGTATACTGTGGAGGCATTTGTAATACACATGGATTATATATTGGGTCCCATTCCTAGAAATCATTTGATGATTATCATTGACCCTGATGATAGTTTGATGGTAGCTAGTTTTGTGCTTTTAAAATGTACCCCAAATGGGGACAAATTTAGGAAATAATTCAGTACAGGAATAAATCGTTAGAAATGTTCCATGATTGTATCACAGATTCTCACCTCCACTTGCCTCAATATTGTAGAGCTGAAACCTTTCTCATCACTCGGTTTAGTTTTAAACTGACGTAGTGTAATTCTTTCTCCAGCTCCACAGCATATAAAAAGAGGCTAGAGGATAATTTAGAAGGAAGTAGAGAATGAGTCAGTAACATTTTTGTACATAAAGAGACAGCAGGTTATTAACACCTATTGTGAAATACTTTGAGTGGGAAGATAGTATTTTAAGCTCCCAAAATATGCCTAGTATGGCCAGTTATGGATCTAATATTCTAAAGCTGTGTGGAGCACAGTATCTGCTATGCGTGTCAAGTATAAATGGCAGTCTATTATTTAGAGATGTAAGGACAAAAGCAATTGGTCTTGCTCTCACCTTGCATTTAAACAAATGGAGTTTTGTGCTTTCTGTGTCATTTTAAAGTTGGGTAAAAAATTGGGGAAAAAAAGTGGCATCTTAACAGAATGAGATTCTGGGTTCAGGAAAATTGTGGAATGTCCCCAGTCCCCATATCACGATATTCCATAGCACCTTGGTTAGAACAAATGCTTACTCTCGAAATTCTTGTTGAGTGACAGGCTGGTAGTCATCTTGAATTTCTGTAGAATAATACTTTTTCTCAAGCCTCTCTTTCCATTTTTTCATCTGCTCTGCACTTTGAATCTCCTGTAAAGTTAGAGGAAAAAGCATAAGCTGCAATCTTTAAATTTTTCTCTGTTGCAGCCCCATGGCACACAAGCATCACAGGGTTGAGAATCTTAAACTTTACTCTCCAGGGCTGTGATTTTGAGCCCCACTGGCTTTTTGCCCTGCCTGATTTTTGGGTCTATGCATTAGCAGAGTCACCTCAGAGAACTTGGTGTTAATACTGTTTAGCAGAGTTAGGGGATTTTTAAATTATGAATATCTTCTTATTCCCTTTTCACTGCCTCTTCCCCTCTGCATCTCCAGCTGATATTCTCCATTCATCACTTGGCCAAAGCTGGGATGTTCTTTTCTGTACCTCTGTTCTATAATGAAGCAAGTGTACATCAAAGTACGTTTGTGGGTATTATTTGCCCTCCCAGCTGCTTCTCAGCCAGACTCCTAACAATTCCCAATCTCCTCTTCATAATTACTGCATCAATCTGTGTACTCCAATCTGTCCACATACCCCAGAATAAGCTCCTCATACCAGAAGATTCTTGCTGTATCCTTCTCTGATCCTAAAGAGCCCTTTCTGTGCTTTGTGCTCACTACCCACCCATTTTCCTTTTAGTGTCCAAATACCTTTTTCCCAACTTTAGAAAAAATGCTCTGTTATGTTATGGAAAATAAAAACAGCCCTAGAAAAAGAGGGAAAGAAGAGACAGTGCACCCAGATACGACGCAAAGACTTTTCAGTAAATCGGTATGGTATTGCCCTGCTCCAACAGTAATGTTAAGTAGCAAAGTGGATCCCTGTATAAGGGTTCTGATTACCTTCCTCAGAGAGAATGGTGATGCCCAAGTTCATACATTGTTTACCTGATAAATGGATGCTGTCCTGGCCAGAGGAGCTGTGCTATATATCAGAAAGTGTTTGTCTTTAAACCAACATATCCGAAGTAGGAAAGGGTGGTTTTCAATCTTTCTAGTTTTATTTCAGCCACATTACAGCACCTATGTTTTGACATATTTACCAGTACTTATAATGTGATGTTAAAAAAGTGGTGGGCCCCACAAATATTTCTAAATGACCAGGTCTATTAAAATGTGGATGCATTAGTAATATGCACTGAATAGACTGCCTGGTAAACGATGTATCCTTCAAAAAACCCATCTCAACCATCGCTTTTTCTATGAAGCCTTCCTTGACATTCACAGGAAAGTAATACCTTTCCTCATAGAGCAGCAACTATGTGGGGGCATTTGCTCAAGCTCCTAGGTTCTAGTCAACCCACCTCTTCCCTGCAGGTGGTAGCTGCTGCTTATAATTGTTTCTGGATTAATTCAGTGTTCTGCAATGTTTCTTACAGACCTCTCATGCCTCAGAAATGAATTCTGTGAAGTAAACCCCCTCTTTTTGAGCTACCTCGTGTGTTTCTGTTTTTCTGACTGGCCCCTAACTGATGACTGGTTGGTAGCAGAGAAGGTCCAAAGAAACAGACCCTTATAGACGCGTGCTTCCACCAAGGGACACAACAATTGACTTAAAGTTTGAGACCACCGCCTGGCTATTTGGGATTCCTCAGGCTACCGAACCAGCAGGCTAAGAAGTGATTGAGGTGACTGATCCCAATTACCAAGGGGAAATTGGTGCTGCTACAAAATGGGTTCAGAGAGGGCTCTGTTTGGAACCCAGGGAATTCTCTGAGGGGTGCCTCTTAATACTTCCATGTCTAAAACTCTGTAGTTTAAACATTAAATTCTTAAGGAATTGTGATTCGAGTAGAAAAGGTCTTAATGTTACCCAGAGATGGATACAATTACTCTTGGGACTTTGCTTCTCCACTTTTGGGGAGAGAATAAGAGGGCCTCCATTTTCATAGAGGATAGTTCTGTCTTATTAGATGGAAGCTAGAAATAGTTATTGTCATTTTATGGAAGTACAGATGTGTACTAAATAGCCAAAGCGGGTGAATTCAGCTGACCGTTTAGCTAATATCTCTCAACTCAAAATTTGCCCTCCTAAACTCTTAGGCTCTTTTATGCTCTTTATGCTGGATCTCAGGCTTTGCAAACCTCATTCCCTAGACTGTCTTGCTACCAGATTTGTTAGGTTCTACCTCACTGGACGATGGAGGGGAGAAGGTTCTTCTTGTTTTCTTTCTATCAGCATTGCTGATAGAATGGTAGTTGGCTCCAGGCTGCAGTTGTCCAGCTTCTTTTGGCATACCCAGCACCAGCTTCATCATACTCCCTCAGAAGTATCAGGAGCAGCAGGGGTGGGATGAGGGTGACCTCAGAGGTCTGAGCAGCAGCTTCAGGCCCCTTAAGTGTCTTAGGTTCCAATAAACCCACCTTTTGTAACCTTAGCCATGGGAGTGGTAGCATCCTCCTACAGTTATTACTTATGAGTTGCTTCAGTGTTTTTACTTTTTCTATTTTCCAATATCTGTGTAACCAATTCCCTGTAATAAATTTTCTCTGTTTGAAATGTATATTATGGTTTCCATTTTCCTGACTAGGTCCTCATACATGTAATAAGTATGTCATTTGGTCAGGTGTATGTTTGCCTTTAAGGAATGTTTTAAATTTTCCATATCTTGGTTTTAAACATTTAAAAATTAGTCCCTGGGCATTTTCTATTTTGTTGCTATTGTAGTTTCTTCTATTATAATTTTTAATGAGCTGGTTGATGTTTGCATATATGACATGACTATGTAAATTATTTTTTCCTACTACTTAATCTCTTTTTGTCATAATTTTTCAGTTCATTGTATACCTGAGAAAGAGAATCATATCTCAAACAGAGGTAGTTTTTACCTCTTCCTTTTCTACTTTTGTACTTCTCATGTATTTCTCTTGCTTAATTCTTTTTTTTTTTTTTTTTTTTTTTTTTTGTTTTTTGGTCTTTCTCTTTTTTTGCCTCTCCCGTTGCGGAGCACAGGCTCGGGACGCGCAGGCTCTGCAGCCATGGCTCACGGGCCTAGCCGCTCCGCGGCATGTGGGATCTTCCCGGACCGGGGCACGAACCTGTGTCCCCTGCATCAGCAGGTGGACTCTCAACCACTGCGCCACCAGGGAAGCCCTCTTGCTTAATTCTTTCGTCTGATCTCTCCAATACATCCTTGTCTTGTCCTTGACATGTCCAATGTTTCCCTATTAGATCAGGTGCTAGCTTTGGGGTGAGATAAATTTGTTTTTATCATGTCAAGGAGGAGTCCATTGATTCCTGTTTTGTTTTCCCCCTCAAAGTTGGATGTTGAATCTTATCAAATACCCAGCATCTATGGAAAATAATAGTTTTCCTTTTTTTGATCTATAAATAGAACGGATTATGGTAATTAGTTGATTATACAGTTTTGAATCATCTTCTCATTCTTTGAATAAGCCCTATCTGAATCATGGTATTGTGTTCTGTTGGATTCTGTTTGCTAATATTTAGGATTTTTGCTTCAAGATTTATAAGTGATATTTTGTTTTTTAAAATTAATTAATTAAATTTTGGCTGCATTGGGTCTTCATTGCTGCGCGTGGGTTTTCTCGAGTTGCAGTGAGCGGGGACTGCTCTTTGTTGTGGTGCGCGGGCTTCTCATTGCGGTGGCTTCTCTTGTTGCGGAGCACATGCTCCAGGCACGCTGGCTTCAGTAGTTGTGGCACACAGGCTTCATTGCTCCACAGCGTGTGGGATCTTCCCGGACCAGGGATTGAACCCGTGTCCCTTCCATTGGCAGGCGGATTCTTAACCACTGCGCCACCAGGAAAGTCCCTATAAGTGATATTTTCTTTTTCTGTTTTTTTTTTTATTTTTATTGAGGAGGATACAATCTTTACTAGGTTTTAGAATCACTATATAGTGATTCTAAAATTATTTTATAAAAATAATTTGGAAATTTTCAATTTTCTCTTTGCTCTGGAACAGCTCAAATAGCTTGAAATTATTTATTCTTTAAAAATCTGGTAAAATTTCCATATGAAACCATCTGGGCCTGATTTATTTCAGAGGTAGCTCTTTGATGGCTTCATTTCTTCTACAGAATGGATTTGTTTAAGCTTTTAAAAATCTCTTTTGGGCTCAGTTTTGATAAATTTTATTTTCAGTTTATTGAGGTTTTCTTTTTGGCCCAATATATCTATTTTCATGAAGGGGTTTTGAAAAACAGGTGTATCTTCTGGGAGTACTGAGTTTAATACATAATTGTAAGATCACTTCATTCATTATATATATATTTTTAATCCTTTCATTTTTCTTGATCTGTTCTTTAGTGTATTCTTGTATGTTTTTCCTTTTATAAGTCTAGTAGTCTTTACTTTATGGAAGTTTATGCCATATTATTTGTTGCATAGATAATCATAACTATTAAAATTGATCTTAGCCTTATAAAGTGCCCTTCATCTCATTTAGAACTTTTTTCTAGAATTCTACCTTGACTTATATTGTGTCCTCTGATAACTTTTCCTTGCCTTTTATACCTTGGCTCATGCTTTTATACTTTTCTAAATCACTTTGTTTTAGGTATATATTTTAGGCTATATCGTAGAATTGGGTGTTACTCTGTGATTCAATCTGAAAATATTTTCTTTTTCTTTTTAAGTAAATTAAGCTTATTTGTCTTTACTGATATGTCAGATATATCTGGTCACAGTTATATTGTTTTAAGGTATATTTACAGTCTTCTACCATGTGGCATATTATCAGTTTTCTTTTTTGATTTGGTACTGCTTCCCTTTAAGAATGTATGTATTTTTGTTTTAGTGGTCTGTTTTTATTCACGTATCTTTTTATACATCCTCCATCATCTCTTTCTCGTTTTGGTTCCCTCAACAAGAACCAAACAAGTTCAACAAAAAAATTAGGTTATAATTTCTTCCTCCTCATTTCTTTTCCCTCTACTACCCAAGTATATTTAATCATATTACTGTATTTTGTTGTATCTGAGAGATGGAGTCTATCGTAAGACCATTACACCATTATTTTATGTACCACTTAGGAAAAAAAATGCCACCAGTTAAAATATGGCACATTGTCAAATATAAGTCACATCTTGATTTCAGAGATATTAAAATGTGGAAAAATGTGTTTTAAAATTAATAAAACAATATCTTTTAAATTTACTACTGTGCTCTTAAATATGCTAAAGTTTCTTCTTTTGGGCTATTAACTCTAAATGATAATTCTTCAACTTTTTAGCTATTACATATGAAATAATCAGTCAGCTTTTTTTACTTTATACCTTCTCTCTTCCTTCTTTTTTCTAAAATTTCTCAGTCATCTCTTGTTTGGCTGAAGATGATCCTCACATGGAATCCTCAGGAATACAGTGGGATTCCCCAAGTTCTTACATGTTCAAAACTGTTAGAGCCTTTATACTTGAAACACAGCTTTGCTGCATATAAAAAAGCCTTGGCTTACATTTTCTTTCCTTGCTATATTGTAGGTGTTGTTCTGTTGATTTATGGTGTTGAATGGTGTTATGCTAACCTAATTCTCTTTTCCTTGTAAGTAAATCCAAATTTTGCTTGGATAAGTCTCATGTTCATTTTAGGTAATTTTTCCCAGGTACATAGTATGTCTTTCAATATACATTGTCTTTTATTTCAGAAATGGTTTATTGAATTATAGTTTTGTTTTTTAAAAGAATCTCAAACTTACAGAAAAGTTATAAGAACAATACAAATAGTTTTTATCCTCTGAAGTATTTGAAGTTGCCAACATGAATGCCTTATTGTCCCTGAATACTTCAGTGTGTATTTCCTGCATACAAGGACATTCTCCTTTATATAAGCACAGTATAATCATCAGAATCAGAAAATTAATATTGATAGATTATTACCATCTAAATCCTCAGTCCCCTATTCAAATTTACCAGTGTCCCAATGATGCCCTTTATTGTAAAAAGATCCAGTCCATGATTATGCATTGTATTTACCCATCTTTTAATCTCAGTCTGGTGTAGTTCCTCAGCTTTACCTTGACTTTCATGACCTTGAAACTTCTGAAGTCTATAGGCCAGTATTTCATAGAATGTCCCTCAGTTTCTTATTGTGTGATGGTTCGTTGCGTTATGCATCTTCGGCAGAAATTTTACAGAAGGGATCCTGTGTTCTCTTAGTGTCTTGTCAGGTGGCATATAATTTCAGCTTGTTCCAGTACTGATTAAGGTTCTGTTTTCTAGACTTTTTCACCGTAATGTTATTCTTTTTCTTTTTGTAATTAGTATTTTGTGGAGAGGTATGGAAATGTTCTATTCTTCCTCAGACTTTCATTCATGTATATGTTTAGATCAGTGTGGACTCATGGAATCCTATTTTATTCCGTGGGTTTAAATTAATATTCATTAAGTGCTTAAATAAGTGCTTAAAATCCCACACTTGGCCAGCGGGATCCCCACTCAAGCTGACTTTTGTGTCCTTTTAACAGATCTCCATCATTCTATATGGAGTACAGTATGAAGCACCTATACTTTCCAGTCCTGGAATTAACTGTATTTCCAAGGAGCCCGGGTTCCTTTTAGAGGAGAATGGTATTTGGAAACCAAGATCTGGACGCTCGTTGTGTCATTGCTACTAGGATGTCACTCTAGCTTTCTCAGTGGACAGAGTTAGAAGATACATTCGCGCGCACACACACACACACACACAGTTGCAATTCTAATCCAACACCACAAGGTTCATTTTAACCTTCAGCCTTTCCATTTTTGCAATTCCATTGTCTGATAATGAGAAACCTCACTCCATTATACATACTTGTTTGCTTTCCAATCTCTTGACCCTGCTGTCCTCTTTCTCAATATATTGGGGGGTGGGAGGCATCCAGAAGTAGAGCAATGTTCTATTTTTTCACTTGGGTGGTAGTGGTATGTGGAGGTTTGCTTCATAATTATTTATTAAACATATATGTTTAGTCATTTGAATATATGTTACAGTTTTGAAATATAAGAAAAATCATTTAAGTGATTCAGCACATTAATGATTACAAGAGAACAATTATATAATCATCTCAATAGAGTATACTCACTAAACCCTGTGTGCTAATCCCACAGTGAAGGTACAGCTGTAGGACAAGGGTATCTGGCTAAGAGCACCAATAAGAGAGACAGAGCATCTGGAATCCAAACAATTTGTCCTAAATAAGAAAGGATCTAGATTCTGGGAGAAATTTGGAGGTGGCAACTACTGCTCTGAAAAAAGCAAATCATTCAGTTCTTAAATCAGAACTTTTTCTAATAAAGCTATCACTTCTTTACGAGAAAATTAAAATCTTACTTTTTCATCAAAGCCTTCTCTTCTGGCTTGTTCAGCCAAATCTCTGCTTTTCCTACTGAGAATATAAAATAAAAATCAGAGGTATATGACAGTAAAAAGGAAAATGACAGTATAAAATATAACCAGATCTATATTAAGGATCTGAATTAATTTCTGTTCTTTCTAATAACACTAATTATTTGGAAAATGTGGTCATTAATAAGTTCTCTATATCATATCTCTAGCTATAAAAACATGTTTCTATTATGTCCCACTGCCAGATTTTGACACTAAAATTACGCAATAAATGTAAATACATTCTTAAATATTTTGTTTAAAAATTGTTTTACTTTGATAGCTAAAAGTATGCACTTAATGTAGACTAAAATCATTTCCTACTTTTTTAGAGGGACTTTACTATCCTGTGCAGCTTTATGTTAAACCTTTTTCTGAGTGGCATGGCATGCCTTATATTAATTTTAAATTAGCTTAGAGTTTCATGACACTCTCAGAAATTATGAGGTGCTACTGGATGTTTTGACAGTTTATTTAGAATCAGCACATTGAATGGTGGTTGTTTTGCAATCAAAACCTTACTCTCACTGTAAGTTTCTAATATAATACAGAGCTTTAAAATGGTAAGTTAAAAATTGAAGAAAATTCATCTTACCTTTTCTTGTCTTCATCTGTTTCAGGTTTCTTTAGTTTGAGTTTTTCGAGAGCATTGTGGTAACTCTGAGCATAATTTAAAAGTTTAAAAGTTCATAAAAATAATATTCTGTCTTGTCAATTTTTGATCAAGGTAAAGGAAATAGGGAATGCTTGACTTTAGGGACTGCTGCCCTAAAGAAATGTAGAGGCAAATACTATGATTTTTTTTCACCTTGTCACTACTTATGGTTTCTGCCTGCTGGTGAAAAAGCTGGAAGGCATCACACTTGAACTTGGAAAAAAAAATCTTAAAAAAATATTATTAACATTTATTGCATTAATGATATTAACACTTTAATGCACATAACCAGCATCATAATCAAGAGATAAAAGATGAACAAACCCACAGTTAAGTTCATTGGGGGACATATTAGTAGTTTACAGATAAGTTCTTGGACAGAGTTCTTAAGCCCCACTAACCCCACAGCTTATAGGACCTTTTCTGTGTGAAATGCTATGGTTAGAGCTGTGGGTATGCAGAGATGGGCAAGATGGTACACACATGACTCTGCTACAGTTCACAGTGAGGTCGGTATTGAGAGGACAAGGAAGATTGCTCTGACAGGGAGAACAGAATGTCAGCGAAGAGAGCAGAGGGAATTCCTGGGGAGTCAGGGAATGACATGAGCAGAGGCCCAGAGGAGACAATGAGAGCAAGCATGGTAAACAGCACTGTGCTCAAAACAGCTGGGGCATACAGTGCTGTGAATGGAGGCATAGAAGGTAAAAATTGTATAGTTAGTTCAATGAATGATAGTGAATAAAGATAGGTTGAGACTGTGAGACTAGAAAAGGCCCTTGAATGTTTGAATAAAGAATTTGGACTTATTTTGACAAGCCCAGGGAAACTTTGAAGAATTTTGAGCAGAGAAGTGATATGATCAAAACTGGGCTGGCACAGGAAGGAGGCTATAACAGTTAAGAAGATGTTACCATACAGAAGTCCGGGTGAAAAGTACTGAGTACCTAATGTAGTGGTGGCAGTTAGAATTCAAAGTGTCTTTGAGTTCCACAAATGTGAGCAAAAACTACAGAGGTGAACTTTACACACAAGCCTTGGCAACAGACCATTATAAGGGACAAAGAAAAAGTTCAAGGGTTCTGAGCCAGGGGTGACTGAGGAGAGTGTTGCCACTACAGAAAGTGAGGAAGGTAAGGCAAAAGGAGTTCTGAGTTCAGATTGTTCATAGGAATTTACCAGCATCTAAATTGAAAACTTTGGGAGGGAAGAGAGTAAGTGCTTTGCATTTAGTGCTCAGTAGCTTTTTGATACATTGAACTCTGAAATAATTTTGGTCACATTTTTGAAGCCAGAGAACATTTCTCCTGGTACTGAAATAATACAAATATAAGTAACCATGGACCAAAACAAAAAACCCCAAATGTCCTCCCTGCACTACCACTTGGGGTTTAGGTGTTATTCAAACTACAAGAGTATAAACTGAACAAGATTGGTCTTAGAATTCTGATTAGAAGAATTTGACATACCTTTTTAATCATTTTACCAAGTTCAAAATCTGGCCTTCTGCCTATTGAATAGTCAGCTTTCACTTCAGAATAGGTATCATTAATTATTGCCAAGAACATGTTCTGGGGAGAAATATTCAAATGAAGTATTTCAATAAAAATTTAGTTTAAATGTTGTTAATGACTTTGACAAGTGCTGGGATTTGTAAAATTAGATTTAAATTTTAAAAGTAACTCGTGCTCAATAAGAGATACGACTATGCAGACTATATATAATATAGTAGAATGGGAAATGTGTAGTGTGTGGATATGGGCAAGTATGTTTATGGTAAATGGGAAAAGCAGAATGTAAAATAGTGCATATACATTGGTTAATTATATATATATATAAAAATGTATTAATGTTACATATCAGAAGAAAACTTAGAATAATATATGTTCATAAGGGTATTTCTTTTTTTTCTTTAAAATTCTATAGAGCTGTTTAAATGCACAGTTTTACTAGGGCTCTTACAACTATTAATGTCCAGATAACACAAACAGAACTGTGGAGAGGGTATTCTTACTCCCAGCCCACCTCTCCACCTTTCACTGTGGCTCAGATCTGTCACTGTGAGGACTGTTGCCCACAATCAGGGGATAACTGCTGTGTGTGACAAAAAAATGTTTTCATGGAGGACAGTAGCAGTGCCTTGAGTAGAAAGGCAAGGTTCCTTGATTAGGAAGGCCAAATAGATTTGTCCTGAGCACATGTGAGAGACCCATCCTGGGGACTCCTAAAAATTACCAGGGTGTGAGCTTTCATCCATAAGGGCCAAAAGCTGTTGCAATATGGGCAGAATATGAATGGCCTAATTCATACCTACTGGTATGAAATGTCCCAGGCTGGAGAGACCTGGAACTTTCAAGTTATACGTGTAAAAGATTTAGTACACTCTTGGCACACAATAACCACCCAGATGGTAACTATTATGATCACATTCTCCATTGGACAGCTTGAAAACATTTGGACCCCCTGGATTACTAGGAATCTACACCATTCTTAATAAATGTAAAGTGTTCTGACAGCTAAGCAGTGATACTATAATTTCTTCTAAATTGGTAATTATATTTTTTATTCTGAAAAATGTAAGCAAAAAAGGGGAACATATATGGTCATTCTTACCAGCAGGACAAAGAACACGAAAAAGATGAAAGTGATGAAGTAAATGGGTCCCAAGATACGACTGGCTTGCTGAATTCCAGCAAAATTAAAATCTCCAAGAACAATACGAAATTGTGTGAATCTTTTATGGGAAAAAAGAAAACCATTAGAAAATACTATATCTCTTCATACATACATTACAACAGATGGGGGTTACTAATGTGCCTAGGAGAGTACCTAGCTGCATATGGCAATGTTCTCTGGCTTTAGTTTTGTTAGCACAGAGTTCTATAAAATTGGATGTAGAATATTCCCCTAAAGAAAGCCAAGACTTAATAGCTGAACAGATAGTTCAGGAAATGATGGGCTTCAATTTATTCAATCAATATGAACCCAATGTTCACCTCCAAGATTTGAACCTTGAGAGGCCTGCTTACCAGCTTGTCTTGACAGTGGCCTCTTTAGCCATTCCTGTGCCCTTATAAAACTTAGAATACTTTGACCTTTTCCAATAAATGATTTTCAACTTGTACATAGACCCAAGAGCCCTACAATTTCTAATATCAATGGTATGCTTAATTTTTGCATCTCTTCTGCTGAAATAAAAATGGCAACAATTTGTCACTTGCTAAGTCTCAAACAAGTGCTGGTAGTGATCCTCAAATATGATCCCGAGGTTTATTTTATTTTCTCCAATAAGTACAAAAGCTTGGCTTTGAAGTGAAATAGCATTGAAAATACTATAAATCTTCATTTTATTAACTTTAAGGATGGAAAAATTAAGAAATTAAGGCTTTGAATGAGCATAGTAGTAGCAGAGGTAGAATTAGGATTTCATAACCTGAAGTTTTATTTTGTTTTCTCATCATTAGTTTGCAGTGGTATTGCCATACACACCACGGATATATTATAAATTATATATATATGAGATATATATATATATATGAGTTCTTTATTTTAAGGGGAGATCTGGGAAGGAGTTTTTAATAGTATGTAGACACTTTGCATGATTGGTCAAAGGGCGGAATGTTTCTTGTTCCTTGTTGCTTTTGCCAATCACGTGAAGGGAGCATAGGACTATGTACAATGAAGGAAGAAAATGTATTCAAAGAAATCAGCTATTTGGAGTCCTAGGACTCAGAGTTTTCTGGAATTTCATCCTCAGTACCTGAGACCTGACTAAATCATACATACAGTGTTTATCCAGCTTCTAATAGTGGATTCTAATGCTCTTCTACACAAGATAGAAGGAGAAATGCTGAATTAGGAGACCAAAGTTTCTCAGCAAATCAAAAAAATTTTTTTTCCTCTCTGGCATAGGAGAATATGAGGTTCTGTTTTAGTGTTTTCAACTTAATTTTTTATCCTTAAGTTCAAGTCAGCATTTCTCCTCTCCAGAAAGTATCCACATACTTCTGCTCTGTAAATAGTGTGAATAACAAAAACCTAAGCAATTACTGAATGGTTATAATCACATAGGAACTGGAGACTTACAAATGCCTTTCCCCTCCCCCTCCCCAAGCTAAAAGGAACACCATGACTCTTCAGGATACAGATTATACTGAATGAAAACACTGTTTTTTAACTTCTTGATACCCCTGTTAACTTTCTACAGTTCTCTCTTGTTGAATTAAAATAGCTTACAGACGGTTTCATAATAATGTACCATTTATGCTTAATCTGACTTCCCAGTCTCTCACTTGCAGGCATGACTGGGTGGTAGGTATTCCTAAGCCTTCTCCAAATATTGCCTCTATTCCACTGTGTCGTCTTCTGTAATTCAGGTTAAACATATATTAGGCCTTCTCATTCTACCCTTTCTGTCATTTTCTGAACATTTTGCCTCTCTGTGCCACTTTAAAATTTTTTCTCACCTATTTTTCATTTTACTCATTCTCTCTTCATCTATGTCTCATTTGCTATCAAACCTGTCAACTGCGCTTTTAATCTCAGTTGCTTTAATTTTCAGTTCTAGAATTCTGTTTGATACTTTTTCAAGTATGTCACTTTTTACACCATCCTGTTCTCTCTCTAAAGATATTTTCTGACTTGTGTTTTATTTCTCTAAATATAGTATTTATTGATTATTCCAGTATTTGAAGTCTTTGAGTCTGTTTCTGTTGTCTGTTGTATCTGCTGGTTCTTGCTTATGAATTTTTCCTCCTTATGTACCAAGTTATCTTTGACCATGAGCAGTAAATTATACTTGAAGGGCTTAGCATGAAATATATTTCTCCAGAGAGGTATTTTTGTGTGTGTGTCTGCAGGTGCATATGGGCATTCCAGCCTGGGACCATCTTAATCCAAATTCAAGACATGAGGTTCCCTGGATACCTAGGTGACTAAACCCAGACTTCAAGTCAAGTCACTGAGGGATTTACTTTTAACTTGAGGCTGTAGCAGTTCAGGCTCCCTACTTTATGTGTGGAGAGGTTATCAGACACTCCTCCTCTCCCCCAACCCCACTCCCCAGCACACACACACAGGCCTTGGGTTTGTCTTCTGTCTCATCCTTGAGAGGTAACTAGAAACACAATTTCTCAACTGTTTCTTCTGGATCAACAAAAATGCCTTCATGGTGGAGGTTTTGGGGAAGATGGAGTAAGAAGCACTAGGAATCTGTCTCACCACCTAGACAACAATCACAGTGGCACAATCTTTCTGATGAAACTATTTTGGAACTCTGGAGTCTGTTGAAGGCTTACAACTTCCAGGAAAGGATTGGGCAGTTTGGGTCAATTTAAACTTTTAGTTTGGCAGCAGCTACCCATCTCCTACCCCCCAGCCTATGGCAGGTAGCCCTGCATGTATTTCTAGAGCAGCTTGTACACAGCTTGTGGGAGCCAGGGTGGACAAGAAGGACCCTGTTGTCCAGACATCAGGGTCTGTGTTCTGATTGCTGATTGCTGCTTCTGATCACAGAGGCAGGCATCTCCCTGCATTGTTGCAAGCCCCTCCCTCTCCGGCTGAAGCAATGTCCTTGGGATTGAGAGGCCCAATGCTCTTCCCTCCTTCATTTTTCTCTTTTTCCCCTTTGGGAGCCAGATATTAAAGACTAGGACATTCATGGGGCTTCCCTGGTGGCGTAGTGGTTAAGAATCCGCCTGCCAATGCAGGGGGCACGGGTTTGTGCCCTGGTCCAGGAAGATCCCACATGCCACGGAGCAACTAAACCCGTGCACCACAACTACTGAGCCTGCACTCTGGAGCCTGCGAGCCACAACTACTGAAGCCCGCATGCCTAGAGCCCGTACTCCACAACAAGAGAAGCCACCACAATGAGAAGCCCATGCACCACAAGGAAGAGTAGCCCCCTCTCACCGCAACTAGAGAGAGCCCACGCGCAGCAACAAAGAACCAACACAGCCAAAAAAAAAAAAAAAAAAAGACTAGGACATTAAAAAAAAACAACAACTGCATACATGGAGGAAATTAGACAGTCACCATGCATGCCCAAGGAATGGCACAGGCTCAGAAAAGACCTGAGAAGACCTTAAGTTTACACCTCAGGCTGATCCTCAAAGTACTAAAAGAAGACATGGAGTAAGTCAAGAAAACTATGTATGAACAAAATGGAAAAGCAATAAAAAGATAGAAAACCTAAAAAGAAACCAAAAAAATTCTAGAGCTGCAAAGTACAATAACTGAAATGAAAATTCATTAGAGAGATTCAAAGGTAAATTTGAATAGGCGGAAGAAAAAAAATCAGTGAACTTGAAGATAGGGCAATTGAAATTATTGAGTCTGAGGAACAGAAAGAAAAAAGTTTCAAGAAAAGTGAACAGAGCCTAAGGGACCTGTGGGATACCATCAAGTGAACCAACATATGCATAAGCACATGAAAAGATGCTCAAGATTGCTAATCAGTAGGGAGATGCAAATCAAAAACACAATGAGATATCACCTCACATCCATTAGGATGGCTACTGTCAAAAAAAAAACCCAGAAAATAACAATTTTTGATACGGATGTGGAGAAATTGGAACACGCACCGTTAGTGGAAAGGTAAAATGGAATAGCCACTGTGGAAAACAGTATAGCAGTTCCTCAAAAATTCAAAATGCAATTACCATATGATCCTGCAATTCTACTTCTGGGTATGTACCCAAAAGAATTCTAAGTAGGATCTCAAAGAGATATTTGTATACCATGTTCTCATAGCATTATTCATAATAGCTAAAACGTGGAAGCAACCCAAGTGTCATTGAGAGATTAATGGATAAACAAAATGTGGTATGTACATACAATGGAATATTATTCAGCTTCAAAAAGGAAATTCTGACATATCCTACAACATTGTTGAATCTTGAAGACATTATGCTAAGTGGAATAAATCAGTCACAAAAGGACAAATACTGTATGATTCCACTATGTACCTTGAGTAATCAAAATCATAGAGACAAAAAGTAGAATGATGGTTGCCAGGGGCAGGGGTAGGGAGGGAAATGGAGAGTTCCTGTTTAATGAGTATAGAGTTTCAGTTTTGCAAGATAAAAAGATTTCTGGAGATGAATGATGGTGATGATTGAACAATATGAATGTACTTCACTGTACAGTTAGAAACGGTTAAAAAAAAAAAGACGTGGTTAAGATGGTAAATTTTATGTTATGTTATACACAATTTAAAATTTTTATCAGTTTTTAAAAAAAAGCCTTCAGGGCAGAAGTAGCTTCGGATGCTGAGTTTACTTTTCCGGGTTCTTGCTTTCTGATTTTGGCCACTCAATTTTTTGTTAGTTCTTAAATGTTTCCTATATTTCATCCAGCTTTTTAAATTGTGAAGAGGTTGATTTGAATAACCTAGCACATCATTACCAAAAGCAGAACCCCCCTCATTAATCCATTTCAAATTTTTCTATCTGTTTACTTTGTGCCTTATACTTTCTTTCCTCCCATTATCCAAAGTAACACAAATTTCCAAGGTTCTGTAAATAACTACATTTATATTTAATGTCCAATACTACTTAGTTTTATTATTAACACTTGAATTAAGATCCTAGGAAAGGACCAAGAAATTGTTGGAACTGCAAACATTATTCACTCTGGATAAGGTAATTAGACTTCTCAAATTATAGGTCATTTGAAGTTGGAAAGGACCTTTGGGAGTGATTTAGTCCAGCCCCTTCATTTACAGATAAAGAAATTAAGGTCTAGAAAAGTTAAATAGCTATTGGCAGAATTGGAAAGTAGAATTATATCCTCTTGGTTGCTAGTCCACTCTTTCCACTACTAATTTAGTAAAGGGTTATTCAGAAAAATATTATTAAATTTCATGCAATTAATTGGTACTTAGATAATACAGTATTTACATGTGGATGATGAAAAGAGGGCAACCTAAGAAATTTTTCAGACCAGAATTTACCCCAAATTGAGTAAAAGGGCCATGGACAAGTTTGAGGAATTCTTAACTAAAGGGAAAGTTATTGCAGTTTTTCTCAGAGCCATATGTTACCATGCACTACGAATTTCCAAGAGTGATGCAAAGTGAAGCCATTTCCCCCAGACGGTCTTTCTTGGTCTAGATTGCACAGGACACATTTTGAGAACTGATATTTTAGACTATCATATTTTTTTTACACAGACAGAACTTGTTTTACCTACTCAAAAATGAAAGTAAATTTATTAAAATTATTCACTTTTAAAGACAATATTTTTCTAGGGATTCTACCTAATCAGTTAGTTATCTGCTGATTGTTTTACGTGTATAAAGCTATTTTTAAAATCCAGCTTTGCCAGATCAGCAAAGGATAATCAGGTCAATATCAATAAAAGGATTCTAAAGGTAGAGCCCTCTAAAGAAAACGCTTACGATTTCTTTTGCCCAGAGAATAAATGCTACAGAGACATGGAGCCAGTTCCTTTTATCTTAGGTAAAATTTTCACTTCTATTGAAAAGTAAAAAAATATTTTTCTAGCTTGACCTGGTAACACTTGAAAAGTGGATAACACCATCCATTTGGATCTTTCAATGCCTAACTGTACTTTGAGTGTGACAGATATTTAGCCATCAGTGAAAATATCAAACCATTTTTTAATTTATTAAAGCTTATGTCAGTACTTATAGGCCTTTTCATGCTTTTTTTGTTATAAACTGGATAAAACTGCATAAATTACATTTATGCTAAGAGCTTACATGGAATTTTGAAAAGTGGAAAAGTCGTCAACTTGTGATCCAAAAACAAGAAATCCTAACTGAGCGTAAGCAAAGAATATTATAAAAAACATGATGGCAAATCCTACTATGTCGTTGATACAGCGGGACAAGGTTGATGACAGCTGAGACATTGTCTTATTAAAGCTTATGAATTTGAATATCTGAAAAAGAACAAAGTTAATTGAAATAGGAGAATATTAAAAATTATAATGATTAGAGTAAATTAATTTCAGAAGAAATCTGCTTGAAATTAAAAGAGATGCTTCATGACAGTTGGGGTGTTTGAGGATTCGCTGGCAATCATTACAAAGCCAAACTACTTTAAAATTTACTGTATAAAAAAATTACTGTATAGGTAAGAATATCCTTTTGTTTTTTCATAACTTTGTAGTTTAAGTTCCCATTTTATTATCTAATATAATAAAATATATCTAATGTTATATCTGATAAAATATAAATACCTTTATCCATGCAAAGAAGATGGTTATGGCAATTATATTGTTGTAATAAATGTGCCAGTGTGCAAGAAAATAGAAGTCTGAATATTTTTCAGTACTTTTTAACAGTTGTCCAAGCAAGAGAGAAGTTTGTATATTACAGTATGAGTTGAAGAAAACGGCCACAAAACACAACTAAATGGGAAAATAAGAAGGGTTAAATTAGAGATTACCTCTAAAGCTCCTGCAGCTGATGAATAAACACATGAAAAAGTTCATCAAAATTCAACAAAAAGGGAGGGAGAGATAAGACAGGTTTTTACTTAAATGAAAGTAAGCCTCAATTTATAGAGGTTTAAGGTAGCATAATTATCATAAAAGTAGCAAAATACTGACTGCCTGGCTATCCTAATCTATATGACTTTTTGTTTCTTTGAGTCATAAAACACAAATGTATAAAATGATTATATAATTCTGACTAGACTGTAAGGGTTTCTGCTCCATATAACTACATGATACCTAAGAGTTTAATATTTTTCACTATGTAACACTCCAAGAAAAAATTTTTTACAGCTCCAAAAAAATAAACCCCTTTAGATCTTCTTAACAACTCTTTTAGAAGAGGATTTTAGAACCAGATTATTTTAGGTATCAGAGTTTTCTAACTGTCATGAAAATTTTCCTTTGATTTCTCTTCCCTAAAATACTCAGTTAAACATTTAATGCTGTACCCTATGTTAAGCATTATTGTGGTTACCAGAGAGGTAGATGGCACACTTTCTGACTCTGAGAAACTTTCAATTTGGTTTTGAGAAACAAATATATATAGATACTGGATTGGCTATAACTAAGGGCTAATAAGAGTGAAAGATCAGGTTGTATAAGCCAGAATATTTGTTCATTGTTCCTAAAACCAAGCTCTTACGATTTGTTCCACCCTACCCACACCTCTATGTTTATTTTAGTATTTTCCAGTGATGAGAACTGGCAGTCTTTGGAGTTTCTTCAAGGATTATTTCCTCAATCCTGGTGGCATCCTCTGTGCCTACAAGCTATGCTCTGGCTGCTCAAACCTTATCCCCCCTTCTGTATTCTGCCTAGGCTTGTCTTTTGCCTATTTAAAAATCCAGTGTAAAGAGGAAAGCAGATTTAGGCAACATACATGAGTACATTTTAAAGGACCTTGTCCCAAAAGAATCATTATTTTCAACATGAGGCCCTGAGAGGAATACATTTTTTTGAGTGGGAGTAGGGAGACCTACTGTGCCCCCTAAATCATAATATGTATGGAATCACTTATTCCTCTAGATTTATGCTAGTCCTGCCAAGGACCAAATCAGAGAGAAAAAAATAGATTTCTCCCTTTTGAAGGCACACCATTAGTATGTACTATGACAGTTCATTTTATTATTGATACTTAAAGCTTTTAAAATAAGTCCTGGATGAGGGAGGTGCTTTTTAAACCTCTCTCACTGGTGGGTTCAGATGTGATTCCCTTCAACCATATCTGTGAATATATACTTACCACCAAAAGTAGTAATTCTAGCCAGTTCCAACTACTTTTGAAATAGGCAGATTTAAATTCTTTTATTTTTAGGACTTCTTGTGTTGTGAAGACAATAAGAAAAATACAAAATGTGATTTCACAGGAAGCAATAAAATAATCATAGTAGCTAACATATCTAAGGAGCTTCACAGAGTAAAACTGCCATGAAGTAAGTATTCCTCCAGTTGCAGGGAATTCTGCCACCAATCTGTAAAATGAGGTTTGTGAAAGTCACTGCATTTCAAGGATTTATATTTCAGTACCTAACGCGATTGATATTTCTAGTCAGTGATGTTGTGTACTTTAATCACTTATTTTGTACAAAATATGTGTTCTCAGGGTTATGGGCTCAATTCATTACTATTTTTTTAAACATCTTTACTGGAGTGTAATTGCTTTACAATGTTGTGTTAGTTTCTGCTGTATAACAAAGTGAATCAGCTATACATATACATATATCCCCAATTCCCCTCCTTCTGGCGTCTCCCTTCCACCCTCCCTAAACCACCCCTCTAGGTGGTCACAAAGCACCGCTTTGAACTCCCTGTGCGATGCAGCTGCTTCCCACTAGCTATTTTACATTTGGCAGTGTATATATGTCCATGCCACTCTCTCACTTCGTCCCAGCTTACCCTTCCCCCTCCCTGTGTCCTCAAGTCCATTCTCTACGTCTGCGTCCTTATTCTTGTCCTGCCCCTAGGTTCTTCAGAACAATTTTTTTTTTTTTTAGATTCCATATATATGTGTTAGCATACGGAATTTGTTTTTCTCTTTTTGACTTACTTCACTCTGTATGACAGATTCTAGGTCCATCTACCTCAATTGAATTGAATAATTCAATTTTGTTTCTTTTTATGGCTGAGTAATATTCCATTGTATATATGTGCCACATCTTTTTTTTTTTTTTCGGTATGTGGGCCTCTCACCGTTGTGGCCTCTCCTATTGTGGAGCACAAGCTCCGGACGCGCAGGCTCAGCGGCCATGGCTCACGGGCCTAGCCACTCTGCGGCATGTGGGATCTTCTCGGACCGGGGCACGAACCTGTGTTCCCTGCATTGGCAGGCGGACTCTCAACCACTGTGCTACCAGGGAAGCCCTGTGCCACATCTTCTTTATCCACTCATCTGTCAATGGACACTTAGGTTGCTTCCATGTCCTGGCTATTTTAAATAGAGCTGCAATGAACATTGTGGTACATGACTCTTTGTATTATGGTCTTCTCAGGGTATATGCCCAAGAGTGGAATTGCTGGGTCATATGGTAGTTCTATTTTTAGTTTTTTAATGAACTTCCATACTGTTCTCCATAGTGTCTGTATCAATTTACATTCCCATCAACAGTGCAAGAGGGTTCCCCTTTCTCCACACCCTCTCCAGCATTTATTGTTTGTAGATTTTTGATGATGGCCATTCTGACTGGTGTGAGGTGATACCTCATTTAGTTTTGATTTGCATTTCTCTAATGATTAGTGATGTTGAGCATCATTTCACGTGTTTGTTGGCAGTCTGTGTATCTTCTTTGGAGAAATGTCTATTTAGGTCTTCTGCCCATTTTTGGATTGGGTTTTTGTTTTTTTTGATATCGAGCAGCATGAGCTGCTTGTATATTTTGGAGATTAATCCTTTGTCAGTTGCTTCATTTGCAAATATTTTCTCCCATTCTGAGGGTTCTCTTTTCGTCTTATGTTTTCCTTTGCTGTGCAAAAGCTTTTAAGTTTCACTAGGTCCCATTTGTTTATTTTTGTTTTTATTTTCATTTCTCTAGGAGGTGGGTCAAAAAGGATCATGCTGTGATTTATGTCATAGAGTGTTCTGCCTATGTTTTCCTCTAAGAGTTTTACAGTGTCTGGCTTTACATTTAGGTCTTTAATCCATTTTGAGTTTATTTTTGTGTATCGTGTTAGGGAGTGTTCTAATTTCATTGTTTTACATGTAGATGTCCAGTTTTCCCAGCACCACTATTGAAGAGGCTGTCTATTCTCCATTGTATATTCTTTGCTTCTTTATCAAAAATAAGGTGACCATATGTGCGTGGGTTTATTTCTGTGCTTTCTATACTGTTGCATTGATCTATATTTCTGTTTTTGTGCCAGTACATATTATCTTGATTACTGTAGCTTTGTAGTATAGTCTGAAGTCCAGGAGCCTGATTCCTCCAGCTCCGTTTTTCTTTCTCAAGATTGCTTTGGCTATTCGGGGTCTTTTGTGTTTCCATACAAATTGTGAAATTTTTTGTTCTAGTTCTGTGAAAATGCCATTGGTAGTTTGATAGGGATTGCATTGAGTCTGTAGATTGCTTTGGGTAGTATAGTCATTTTCACAGTGTTGATTCTTCCAATCCAAGAACATGGTATGTCTCTCCGTCTATTTGTGTCATCTTTAATTTCTTTCATCAGTGTCTTATAGTTTTCTGCATACAGGTCTTTTGTCTCCTTAGGTAGGTTTATTCCTGGTATTTTATTCTTTTTGTTGCAATGGTAAATGGGAGTGTTTCCTTAATTTCTCTTTCAGATTTTTCATCATTAATGTATAGAAATGCAAGAGATTTCTGTGCATTAATTTTGTATCCTGCTACTTTACAAAATTCATTGATTAGCTCTAGTAGTTTTCTAGTACCATCTTTAGGATTCTCTGTGTATAGTATCATGTCATCTACAAACAGTGACATCTTTACTTCTTCTTTTCTGTTTTGGGTTCCTTTTATTTCTTTTTTTTCTCTGAGTGCTATCGCTAAAACTTCCAAAACTATGTTGAATAATAGTGGTGAGAGTGGACAACCTTGTCTTCTTCCTGATCTTAGAGGAAATGGTTTCAGTTTTTCACCATTGAGGATGATGTTGGCTGTGGGTTTGTCATATATGGCCTTTATTATGTTGAGGAAAGTTCCCTCTATGCCTACTTTCTGGAGGGTTTTTATCATAAATGGGTGTTGATTTTGTTGAAAGCTTTTTCTGCATCTATTGAGATTATCATATGGTTTTTCTCCTTCAATTTGTTAATATGGTTTATCACATTGATTGATTTGCATATATTGCAGAATCCTTGCATTCCTGGGATAAACCGCACTTGATCATCGTGTATGTATGATCCTTTAATGTGCTGTTGGATTCTGTTTGCTATTATTTTGTTGAGGATTTTTGCATCTATGTTCATCAGTGATATTGGCCTGTAGTTTTCTTTCTTTGTGACATCTTTGTCTGGTTTTGGTATTAGAGTGATGGTGGCATCGTAGAATGAGTTTGGGAGGCTTCCTCTCTCTGCTATATTTTGGAAGAGTGTGAGAAAGATAGGTGTTAGCTCTTCTCTATGTGTTTGATAGAATTCGCCTGTAGATCATTCTGGTCCTGTGCTTTTGTTTGTTGGAAGATTTTTAATCACAGTCTCAATTTCAGTGCTTGTGAATGGTCTGTTTATATTTCCTGTTTCTTCCTGGTTCAGTCTTGGAGGTTGTGCTTTTCTAAGAATTTGTCCATTTCTTCCAGGTTGTCCATTTTATTGGCATATAGTTGCTTGTAGTAATCTCTCATGATCCTTTGTATTTCCGCAGTGTCAGTTGCTACTTCTTCTTTTTCATTTCTAATTCTATTGATTTGAGTCTTCTCCCTTTTTTTCTTGATGAGTGTGGCTAATGGTTTATCAATTTTGTTTATCTTCTCAAAGAACCAACTTTTAGTTTCATTGATCTTTGCTATTGTTTCCTTCATCTCTTTTTCATTTATTTCTGATCTGATCTTTATGATTTCTTTCCTCTGCTAACTTTGGGGTTTTTTTTTTTTTTGTTCTTCTTTCTCTAATTGCTTTAGGTGTAAGGTTAGGTTGTTTATTTGAGATGTTTCTTGTTTCTGGGTTGTAGGTTTTTCCCTTTCATCACTTTAAATATGTCTTGCCACTCCCTTCTGGCTTGCAGAGTTTCTGCTGAAAGATCAGCTGTGAACCTTATGGGGATTCCCTAGTATGTTATTTTTCCCTTGCTGCTTTTAATAGTTTTTGTTTGTATTTAATTTTTGATAGTTTGATTAATATGTGTCTTGGCGTGTTTCTCCTTGGATTTATCCTGTATGGGACTCTCTCCACTTCCTGGACCTGATTGACAATTTCCTTTCCCATATTAGGAAAGTTTTCAACTATAATCTCTTCAAATATTTTCTCAGTTCCTTCTTTTTCTCTTCTTCTTCTGGGGCCCCTATAATTTGAATGTTGTTGCATTTAATTTTGTCCCAGAGGTCTTTGAGACTGTCCTCAATTCTTTTCATCCTTTTTTCTTTATTCTGCTCTGCAGTAGTTATTTCCACTATTTTATCTTCCAGGTCGCTTATCCATTCTGCCTCATTCTGCTATTCATTCCTTCTGGAGAATTTTAAATTTCATTTATTGTATTGTTCATCATTGTTTGTCTGCTCTTTAGTTCTTCTAGTTCCTTGTTAAACATTTCTTGTATGTTCTCCATTCTATTTCCAAGATTTTGGATCATCTTTTGTATCATTACTCTGAATTCTTTTAAAGGTAGACTGCCTATTTCTTCTTCCTTTGTTTGGTCTGGTGGGTTTTTGCCTTGCTCCTTCATATGCTGTGTGTTTCTCCTTCTTCTCATTTTGCTTAACTTATTGTGTTTGGGGTCTCCTTTTCGCAGGCTGCAAGTTCGTAGTTCCCGTTGTTTTTGGTGTCTGCTCCCAGTGGCTAAGGTTATTTCAGTGTGTTGTATAGGCTTCCTGGTAGAGGGGACTGGTGTCTGTGTTCTGATGTATGAGGCTAGATCTTGTCTTTCTGGTGGGCAGGTCCACGTCTGGTGGTGTGTTTTGGGGTGTCTGTGACCTTATTATGATTTTAGGCAGCCTCTCTGCTAATGGGTGGGGTTGTGTTCCTGTCTTGCTAGTTGTTTGGCACAGGGTGTCCAGTGCTATAGCTTGCTGGTCGTTGAGTGGAGCTGGGTCTTAGCATTGAGATGGAGATCTCTGGGAGGGCTCTTGCCGTTTGATATTATGTGGAGCCAGGAGGTCTCTGGTGGACCAATGTCCTGAACTCGGCTCTTCCACCCCAGAGCACCATGACCCTCTCAGCCACACACATGTTCTTTTTTTTTTTTTTTTTTTTTTGTGGTATGTGGGCCTCTCACTGTTGTGGCCTCTCCCGTTGCAGAGCACAGGCTCCGGACGCGCAGACTCATCAGCCATGTTTCACGGGCCTAGCCGCTCCGCGGCATGTGGGATCTTCCCAGACCGGGGCACGAACCCGTGTCCCCTGCATCGGCAGGTGGACTCTCAACCACTGCACCAGGTGGACTCTCAACCACTGCGCCACCAGGGAAGCCCCATATGTTCTTTTAAGAGCACTCTTAAGTAACATCCTGATTGCGTGCGGTACAACTTTACTTTCGAACTGAGAGTTGAGGTGGATGGGATTTTTGCCTTCCCCAGATGGTTGAAGGTTATGATTTTTGTTTTTGGAAACCCCACCACCTCCTTATTTATATTATTATTTTTGCAAGAAAAGTATAAAGGGAGTTGGAGTGGAGGCGAGATTTGTGATCATGAAAGCCTTGGACACCGTCCTCTCCGTCTTCTGCCTCTCTGTCTCTCTGATTAGTTCCTATCCAGCAGCAGATTGAAGCAGGAGATGATTCTTCTCAAGGTTTGTTCAGCAGCTTCACTTCTAGGTGAAGGCTTCATGAACCAAGTGACGTCAACAAACGAGGCTTCTCTCTCTCTCCTCTCTCTAACAATGAAAGTTGCTCTAATGGAATTCTGTTCTGCCAAAGGAAAATATTGCAAATCTACTTCTAGTCTTCACCCTTTCAAATTCATCTACCATGCTCTTTGGAAGTGCAAACTAGTCCATGTGAAAATATCACATGGAGTTCCTCAGCACCCATCAGCATCAACCACTCAACTTGTGAGTGGATGAGCCTTCAGATGATCACAGACCCAGTCTTCAAGTCTCCCAGCTGAGACCTCAGACACACAAAACTAGTTTCAACCTAGGTGCCAAAGAGCCCTAGCCCCCCAACTCCTGCCTGCGCCTCTGGGAGCCAGTGCCCTTGGCGTGACGTCACTTTCTCCATTACTTCTTTTTTAATGCTCCACTTTTTTTGGTACTCTGAAAATTCCCAGTGGTCAAAGACCAATGTAAATGAGAAAGAAAGATGTGATTTTTAGCTAGACATTCATTTTACTCTGTGTTTTGATTGCTCATTCATAACTGGGATACTAATTTATCCCTACAGGAGAACAAGATGATGTTCAAGAACATGCTATACTGTTAGTTACTGTTATTAGTCAGGACTCCCCCCCCAAAATACATAATTTTTTTAATATTTCAGAGGAGGGAAATACACTCTCCCCCTTTAGCTTATCAGAGATACTTCTTGCTTCTAAATGTCAAGATAACATATTTTACTAAAGCAAATGTTTTCTGTTTAACTTTAGGCACTGGTGTTGGATACAAAGATCTATATGCAAATAGAAATATGAAAATTAATTCCAATACTAAATATAAAAAGATTTTGAGGCAGTTCACTGTATTTCTAGTGTTCTCCACAACTGCAGATAATTAAGAATTGACAGTAATTTAAGGAACCAGCATCTCTATCACAATGCCATGACGTAATTATTCCTACCTAAAGATATTAGCAAATCTTATTGGTACTGGAATAAGGTGTGGCCCCAAAAGCCAAAAACCACCAAAACCAAGAACAAAACAACCAGTTAACAAATAGAAAACAGGAATTTGTTTTTACACCTTGCGTATAGTATGTGTGCAATGTTGGGTAAGTGAGTGAAGTGAAAGAAACTCAGTATTTTGATCTGAAGTGTAGACTAGTAAACAAAAAGCAAAAAATGATGAGTATTCAGTTTAGTTTGCCAGATATGTGTACAAAGGGAAAATAAGTGGATAAAGTCTTAGTGTAAGCAATATGCTCCCATACAACTACTGATTAGATATACTACCAGTTAAAAGTTTCAAAATCTGCTAAAGTTTCTAAGAAATAACATTTTAAAAGGTAACATAGATGGGACTTCCCTTGTGGTCCAGTGGGTAAGACTCTGTGCTCCCAGTGCAGGGGGCCTGGGTTCGATCCCTGGTGGGGGAACTAGATCCCACAAGCATGCTGCAACTAAGGAGTCTGCATGCCACAACTAAGACCCAGCAGAGACAAATAAATAAATAAATATGCAAAAAAATTAAAGGTAACATAGAATAAGCACAAAACCTAGAGACAGAAAATATGGACTTAATCTAGTATTACAAGGAGTTCTTCATATGACTTTAAGCCAATTACCCCACTGTTTCTATTCTTATTTAGGACATAGAAGTGATTTGTATTCTTCACTTTATCCCTAACCAGGACTATCGGGAAGGGTGGAAATGTTGGTAAGAAGCTGATTCCCTGAAAGAAAATACTATAACATAAAAGGTAAAATGTCCATTGGCTGCTGATGGTAATTCATTTGTTTTCATTTTTACAAATTTTAAAGGCCATGATTATGTTTCACCATCACTGTTGCACAGGGGAAAAATTCCCCTATCAGAGTAAATGCCAATTCCATATTCCAGAGTAAAAATGTAAGACTCATGAGAAAAAAGTGGCTCACTGAGACTTAGTGGACACTATTGTTTGCCTGTCTAGCATTCATTATCCCATTCCTCCTTTCTAACAGAACCCTAATTGTATCAGGCATTCACTCATTCTCAGACCTCTTTGCAGAAGCCAATTCAATCCCCAGGCAGATTCAATCACAGTAATCCTATTTGCTTTGACAGTGTTTGATTCTAGAACCCAGGCCTAAGCCAAATAGCATGGTCCAGGTTAGGCAGATTACCTAAGGTAATCAGACCTACAGAAATAATTTTTTCTCTTTGGTTGGTTCTCTGTCCTCCTCCTTGTGAGAGGGGATGTCTGTCATCTTTTTCTTGGGTCCAACAGGTTAGCCCAGGCATGTCCTTCTCATGCAATAGCAGAAGTGCAAGAGGGCACGTTTTAATTTACAAACCCTTTTCAAGCTTCTGCTTGTATCATATCTGCTGACATTCCATTGACCAAAGAAAGTCACCTGGTTGAACCCAGAATCAAGTTCTGGGGCAGTGCACCCTGCCCTGGGTGACAGGTCACTGCAAATTTACATGGCAAAGATGTGAAGAATTGGGGCTATTTTTGCAAATCACCATTGGCTGTAATCATTTCTGGGATGCTGGCTACTGTTATATATTGTTTGAATTTTAAATTGTTCATTCTTGAGACAAAAATGAGTAACTTAATAAAGAAGCTTATTCTGAAAGGAAATGAACAGATTTGAATGATCTGATTTAAAGGAAGAAATCATTAGGACTAAATGTTAGATATGTCCAACTGCAGAATGGCAATAAATAAGACTACATATTCTTAAGCAATATAAAACTAACCTATTCTATGTAATTCTCCATGTTTCGGAACATATCCTGAAACAATGAATATGATGTTGCTCTTTCTTCTTTATCATTATTGGAAGAATTACATTATATTTATTTTGGAGCTTATGATTTTAATCTCAGTACAAACATGCACAAACTGGAAACCTTAATGAGGGCTCTGGGTGCCTTTTAAATTCAGTATACTAATAAGAGGTTTTGAGTAACTCACCTGATGACGCAAAACAGATTTACATTAGCATTGTATAATGAAAAATCAATAAAAATAACTCTAGTGCTTCTTGTGATCCAGCTGTTCATTCGAAGATTAATGAACTTGTTTAGGGTTTCAGATTTTGATTTTGATAAAGTGAAAATATATCCCCCATTTCGGTAAACACCAGTAAATCCCCAATGCCAAGGGGAGTTGATAATAGGAGCAGAGTACTTCCATCTGTTAGATATAAAAAGAATAATGGAGAGATGAGAAAGCCTGACGGAGAAGTATCTAAGAATTTAAGTTAACCTTTGGTTGAAAGTAGTAGTTAAAAAAAAAGTACTAAGTTCATAAGTATTATAGTAATTTTGAAGTAAGATGGTGAGTTAAGGATTAAGCTAAAAGGATTAAGATTGAATATGTTTTCATTGTTTAGTGCTTATTGTGGGCAACACACTGGACTACATACTATGAGAAAAAAATTTTTTTAATCCATCTGTTGCCTCAGGGAACTTGAAATCTAGAATATAATGACGGATTTTTTCTTTAACATGTTGTCTCTGTTATCTGACGAGATCTTTAGTCTTTGAGTAGGACAAAGATATCCAGGGTTTTGATTCAGAAATATCTGTCTCAGTATGGGGAAAAAGATGCTTCACAGTCTGTGTTTTAACGATCATATACCATTTATAAATGCCCAATAAATAAAAACTTTGTTACAATGTCTATATTGTTATATAGGTATCTTATTTTAATGAAAGAACACAAAGGAAAATCTGTATAACTAAATTTTGTTTCCATTCTTTCTACTTTTAACTTAGTTATGCAATATCAAAAAGTAAAGCTTTGATTCTTCATTTTAGTCCCTATTCAGTCTCCTAAAACAGATCTGAACAATTATCCAAAGATCCTCTGCTTAAACTTGTTTTTCTGTTAGTAACACCATGTTAGTTTTCAGCAGAGAAAAGTGACAACACTAAGATAAAATACTCATTTTTAATGAAAATTCCATAGTTGTATGTTTGAGCATTTTCCATATGATTGTTAAATTGAAACAAGAACATTTATTACACCAACCCTCTCCTACTTCCAATTTTTTATACTGGTTTTAATTAATGAATGTTACATTTTAGAAAGAAAAACAAGCACAAATTGATTCTTATTTTGTTTGTCAGGAAATGACACATTAAAATTCTAAATCCATAATGTTAATTTTGGTATTTAAATTATTTGTAGTTGTTATGAAAATTTGGAATATTAGAATACCTAACAGATTAGTCTTGAGATCAAATTTAAATGTGTAATTAATAGTTGACTTATCTTGTAATTTTTCATTGAAAGGGAAATAGTGTGTAGTACTGTTATAATAGTATAATATTTAAGAGAATGTGTCACCATACTTATGAATTTATTAGGTTTATAAGAATTATACAAGCACTTTGTTGCCCTCAAGAACACCCAAAACTCATAGAAAGAAAAAATAAGTCAACAAAACCCACAAAGCAATGATCAATCCTAGGGGTAGAGAGGTAGTTGTTCAAGAAAGGAAATGTAATCACTGTTCATATTTATAAAATAAACATCGGCTAATGATTAACAAAAATTACAGTATAACTACAGGCTAAGAGGAACAGGAAGTGTGTATGTGGAGGGAGTGGCATAAGAGGGATATATGACAGACACTTTCCATGACAGAGACAATAGATATATAAAACTATAAAATCAAGAAATAGTATAAGCATATTATTCAGAAATAGGAAGTATATACAAGAAGAAACAACTAAAAGTGGCTGCTTCTGGAGTGGGAATTATGAGTAGGAAAGGGTGGACTTTGTAAATATTTCATCACTGATAAATATCAAATTTTAAAAAAGATATATTTTTTGCCTCTATGATTTTCATATGACCCTAAAAGCAATGATACCAGCAGCTTCTGTGTTAAGCGGGGGTAGTGTCAGTGGCTTTGGGCTTTTACATTTTCAATATAAAGTGTAGACATGAGTCTACACTAGCAGTAGCCTCAGCCACTTTGGAGAACAAAGGCCATAAGATCTTTGGCGGGTATCATCAGATGCAGTGTCTGTAAAACATAACTGCCCCTTTTCAACATTGGCGACAATAGAAGATATCACTGAAGTAAGCCAGAGTGAGAAAGCAACAGAGTACACCAAAGACACTCCCTAGGGATCCCAAGAAGCATTTGGAATGTGTTTGAGGGCATCTTGCCAGAGCCAGAAAAGCTGATTGAGTTTTGTAAAAGCAAAAATGGGCGCTTTGCCCTGTGTCCAATATGACTTAGCACTTCATTTACCACAGTTGGAAAAAAAACACTTCACATCCTTTGGTAAACAAAAAAAATAACAGGTTATGGACTTCCCTGGTGGCGCAGTGGTTGAGAATCTGCCTGCCGATGCAGGGGACACAGGTTCGTGCCCCGGTCCGGGAAGATCCCACATGCCGCGGAGCGGCTGGGCCCGTGAGCCATGGCCACTGAGCCTGTGCGTCCTGAGCCTGTGCTCCGCAACGGGAGAGGCCACAACAGTGAGAGGCCCACGTACCGCAAAAAAAAAAAAAAAACAAAAAAACCAGGTTTACTCTTCCTTTTCTAAACACTGCATCTCGGAGTCTTCTTTTGATACTATTACTGAAACAGTCTCCTTACCTGCCAGGCCCCTGTTGGTATTATTTGGAAAATAAATATGTTTTCACAATTGTTTGAAGATACAATGGTAACTGCTAGAAAAAGTTACATGTAATTTTATACTACTTACTCAGTATCATATTTAAGGCCAAAATCAGACAGATCTTCATTTTCAGAAGTGTATTTGTCATAACATTCATTCATCAAGGACTGAAAGGATGAATGGACCTTGCACGTGTTGTTGCGGACTTTTAGTTGACGGACTCTGGGGACTCCTAAAAGTATGTTCTCATAGTAGATGCGACTGCTGTTCTTTAAGTCATACAAACTCTTGTTATTGTACCATGAGTCCCAGTACAGGCCTTCCAAAAGGGGTCCTTCCATAAACTTCATATAGAAAAATAAATGTTATGGGAAAAATATTTCATGTCAAGTGTATAACAGAATCTACATTCATAATGTTATCCATAAGAATATAAAAATCAGTGATTTTAGCCAAGCTACCATTAATAATGGTAATGGTAAATGATGATGTTGATGATGATAACGAAAATGGTTAACATTTCTTGAGTACTTACTATGTACTGCTCTAAGCACTTTACGGGTATTAACTCATTTAGTCCCATAACCCTTCTTCTCCGAGAGGTATACTGAAAACTCTCCCCCAATACATGAATATCAGGACTGGTCATAGCCACAATTCATGGCTTCACCTCGAAGTTATCTGTGTCCCCCCTTTCCTCTCCAACTCTGGTGGTGGTGACTGCTTCTTCTGTCTCTGTCACTATGTGCTCCTTCTAAGAGATCCTAAGCCTAGGGTTCATTTTTTTTCTTTCCTGCCTTTGTCTTATTTGCCATTGGCCACATACATACCTCAAGACAGCACAGTAAAAAAGAAGCAGTTGGGCTCCACTTCTTGTCTCAGGGAAAATTTCCTATCATTCTTTCATATTTCACTTGGCCTAAGCCAATGACTTCTAATCATTTGCCTTATCTCACACTTCTCTCACTCTCAGGAAATGACATTGTCTCCTTGATAAGTTTCAAATTCCTAGCATGGCATTCATGATTAGACCTCTGTTCAATTCATAGTTTGGTCTTTTCCACCTCATCTCCTATATTCCTATAATGCCAAAACATAGTTCCACATGATGCATTACTTATAGTACATATCGTTTTTTCTTCCTAGGATGGTCTTCTGTTACTCATCATTTAAAACTCAACTGAATTGTGATCACCTCTGGAAAGCCTTCCCTACCTCTTCCTTGTATGTCCCAATGTTTGTGACATAGGATACCTGAAACTGCTGTTCCCTTAATTGTTCTTTCCTCATAATGTGAACATCTTGCTAAGTTAAGTGTAACAAAAAAAACAAGTCTATTCTAATGCTAAAGGAATGATACTCTTATGCAATTAAAAACACTATAAAATTATATTTTGTAAATGTACTCTTTATTATATACTGTACATTACTGTAACACACACACAAGAGTATAGGCCTGTATACCAAAATCACATATATTTTAATTTATGGGCAATTTAAGGAATTTTTTTTTTTTTTTTTTTTTGCGGTATGCGACCTCTCACTGTTGTAGCCTTTCCTGTTGTGGCGCACAGGCTCCAGACGCGCAGGCTCAGCGGCCATGGCTCACGGGCCTAGCTGCTCCATGGCATGTGGGACCTTCCCGGACTGGGGCACGAACCTGTGTCCCCTACATCGGCAGGCGTATTCTCAACCACTGAGCCACCAGGGAAGCCCAATTTAAGGAATTTTTAACGGTAATTTTCACTGTATACAATTTTAGACTGACTTTGGATCCTAACTCCCACATAAGAAATCTATTTCCCAAATGCAACGATAATGTTAAAAAAACAAATAATCACTTTTTCAAAGTTACAAGAACTCTATCACACTGAGAACACAGGTTCTCAATAAACACTTAGTGGTTGATTGATTCTAATAGTTTAAAGAAATGACATTTTTATTCATTCCTTCAATAAATATGTATCAAGTGCCTACTATGTGTGCCAAGGGCTTGTTTATGCAATGCCTAAAGCTACTTCATCCACAGTCACATGACATCTTACCTTCCAAAAGTCAGTTATGCTGCGAATAGACTTAAAGTTGATTCTTTCTTCACCATGCACAGACGTGTCCAAAAATAGAGATGACATAACTTTGTTTAAGTAATACATATGTGGGTTTACCATCCCAAAAGTCACTAAGGAGAAGAATTTTTTGTTTAAAAATTTACATTTAAAAACACAATTTTTATCAGGATTAAAAATGTACTTGTAATTTGTTCTCAATTTTGTTTTGAAAATTCAATTTTATTTTTCTAATTATAAGAGCAATAATAAAAAAACCTAAAATAGAAATATACAAAACAGGAAGAAGTTTCCTGTAATCCCACTGCTAGAATTAGGTTTGGCATATATTCTTCAGATTTTTCTAAATGCATAGACACTTACAGAGAAAATAACTTTATTTTTATAAAACTGAGATCACATTATACATACTATTCTGCAAGATGGGTTTTTTTTCCAATATTGAGAGTAGGCAACATAATATAGTGAGTAGTTTAGGCTATGAACTTTAAAATCAAACAGATAATGGTTTGAGTCCCACCATAGGGATAATATCTCCTACCTCATAGTTTTGTTATGAGAAGTAAGTGAGATAATTCATGTGGAACATTTAAAACTATGTTTTGGCACATGATAAGATTGAGAAGAACATTAACTAGTATTCTTTCTCACTCTTCCTAGGGGTGGGTGGGTGCGTTTTAGAGCAGGGTATATACTAAATATGTCTTTTTTTTTTTTGCTAGAAGGCCTTTATTTTTAGAAATAATATATCTTCAACATCATTCCATGGCACACATAAGCCTATGCCATTCTTTAACATTGCATAGTATTTCACTGTATATACCGAAAATTAAACAAATCCTGTTGGAGATTTGTTTCCAATTTTTCCTAATTATGAAAAGGTGTTTTTTAAAAAAAATCCCTGAATAATGGGATTATGAGTAATCTTTAAATATTTTTCCACTCCCCAAATGGTTTGTAATAAGCAGTTAAAAAGCAATCTAAAATATCTTAATTTATAAGGTTGGTTAAAGCTGTCTTTTTAATCCAGATCTGACTCAAGCTCACCCCTACAATACCAATTAATTAGTTAAGCGATATATAATTGCCACTATGTATGCTGTACCAACATAAGTCCAGTCAGTGAGCTTGCATCTACTATATGTTGGGTGCTGTAAAGACAAAATGCTCTTTAATACTGATTAAGTCAATGATATTGACCCACAGATAGGAGGAATGTAGGTTGAGATGTTTTCCTGGTTCTCCCTAAAGATCTGCATTGATTCATATCTTCTGTGACTCAGAACTAGCATATTTTACTATTAACTCTGCAACAGGCCAGGGAAAAGAACAAAGCAGACATCAAGACTAACTTCTTAGGCCTCATTTGTAGTTTGACCTATGAAACTAGAGCAAAGCTAATGTATCTGTATCGCTCTAAAAGAAATCAAGAATTGGCAACTCAAGGGAATAATTATATTCAAGACAGAACTGCCAACAGAAAGGAATAATTAATTAAATCAGTGTTGACTATGAAAGCTTTTTATTACTTCTGTGACCTAAAGTTGTGCCCCTTAAGAATTGGAAATAATGTCAACCTAAATGAATTTAAGATGTTTAAAATGTGTCACTATTTTTTGAGGGGTTTCAGTAGTCTGAAAGCGTATGGTTTTATAAAATCCATATGTTTTGTTTTTCATCTGCACATAACTTCTTAGTTCAAACAGCGTCTTCATCTACATCTGTGTACTTACATATACATAAGTTTATTAAAAAAATAAGGTAGAGTAAGACCTCCTGAAGTGTGGTTCTCATTTCTACTTCCTTTCTGTAATGCAGCTTATGTTTTGGAGTTCCTGTGAGATATAAAACAAAAATTTTCCTTAATTTATAATATATATAACTAATAGGGATGGAAAAACACAGGCGCTTTTAGCTGTTTACACTGTGTGAAGGAAAGCTCCAATGGCTTCTGGTTATGTTTTTACTCTCACTTTTATGAAGAAGGACTAATTACTAACATTTTCCCATGGTGATAGTGGGCAATCATTTTATGACCGTATATAATGAATTTTATAACCCGGATGTTTCCTCACCAGTCTTGTTTTAAAATGAAAAAGCAAAATACAAAGCAAACAAAACCCCCTCCTCTGCCCCTAATCGTTTTCTCCTCCTGTTAACTCTGCTTCTTGGGATGGCTGGCTCCTGCTGGAGGGGGTAAAAGGACTTAGCCTGGGGTTCTGCCAAGGCCACTACTCCCTAGATCAACAAAGGCTTTCTAAGGCCGGCCTAGAGAAGGCTACTATACAGCATGTGGCAGCGCCCAGCTCCAGCTTCCGGCAAGGGGCGAGATGTTCCCTCAGGGCTTCACTTTTCCTGTCTGTGAAATGGGTCCACAGTTCCTCTCCGCTTCTCAAGGGGAGTCTGCGACGGCTAACCGTTCTGGAGGTCATCTCTCACGTGAATACACGTGGGGCTACAGACTTCCTTGCAGGATATTTGCAATAGCCCATTCTGCTCTGCCCCACCCACTCCCTAGAGGAACCCCTCACCGCCTAGGTGCCACCGGGACGCCTCAGCCATGGCAAACTTGGACGACAACGCCCGTTCCGCCGGCGGTGCCTGCGCGATACTCACACGGTGCGCGCCTAGCTCATGCGCCTGCGCGAGCCCCAGGCTCCACGATGGGAACAAGCGGCGCTAGAAGATGCCAGCGCGCCTGCGCACCGAGGCCTTTACGGAAAGGCTTTGCGTGAGGCGGGCCTGAGCGTGGTGGCGTTTGTCTCCTGCGGAGGACCAACTTCTAGGGCAAACCTGGCTTTAGGCCTGGGGTTAATCATAAAAATCGTAGTAATTAATCATAATGGGCTACCCATTCTTGACTTTTAACATCTTTTGGCTTGTTTAGTCTTCACACCGCCCTTTCCTGAAAGGTATGTGTTTTGTCCTCGTTTTAGACCTGAAGAGACTGAGGAGAATAAATTACTTACCAAAGGCCCGTTGGGGCAAGGTTTGCTCGACGCCAAAGCCCGAATTTGTAACCAAGACCCCACTCCGCCGCTGCAGCTTTTAGATACTGATTATTAGTAATCGAGAGCTGTTGCTGGAAATAGCTTCCACCCCTCTTTCCACCCAATATGGCTTAAGAGAACGTTGAAATAGATTAAAAAAAAAAAAAAGTTCTGCAGTGATAAGGTAAAAGCGTAGCCCAAAACAGTAGTCTTTGGGAGCCCAGACTCACATCTGACCCAGCAGCTTTGCAAAAGTGAGAAGGTTTGTAAACCAGCTATAGAAAAGGCCAAATTTGGTTGTAAATTAAGGCATCCATAAGCCCGCCAGAATATGAGGGGGGGAGGGGGGCAGGGATTCTTAGGTTGGTAAAAAGGCAAATAAAAAAGGAATTCAGTGGAAAGCCCCAGGGTAGCCAGCTAAGAAACCCTTCAAGCTGTTTTGAAAGTAAAAGATAAAGCCACTTCTTTTATTTCTCAGAAAGAGATGTAGGGTGATGTTGATAAATGCTGTTTCATGTCAGGTAAAAAGGAAAACTAGGCCACATAGCAGCGAGGGTCAAAGACTACCAATGATAAAACGAATAGGAGAGGTGTAGCGAAAGGCCAGCAGCCAGTGGAGATGAGACCTGAGAAGAAAGGGCTACTGGCCTAGCTTAAGAATAGTTTAATACAAGGATTTGCCCTTTCCTGTACTTGGACTCTCAGAGGCTGGCAAAATTGTTTTCTAAAGTAGTAGGTTATCTGAACTAGAAATGTAGGAGGAAAAAGGCCCAAAATATAGGTATTCAAATTTACGTTAAATATAAGAATTAGGTAGATGACTCTGCAGTCTATTCTTAATCCATTGAGCTCAGTAGACTCAAAGATCTTAAAGAATTAGAAACCTGTTTGGTTAAAACAAAATCACAATTTCAGGAGAGATTCTGTCATGGTTTAAGTTATTCTGATTGCCTTCGAAGTGCAAACCGTAAAAAGTTTAGTTCCCTCTCTGGAGAAATTAGCTGTAAGTGAGCTTCACCAAGACAGGCTGTTCTAGAGTATAATATTGTTGGTCTCTTGGAACTTGTTATTCATAGGTTTTGCTGTGTGTCGCTTAATAGATACAAACCAGCAGTTTTATCTTAAAGATCTAGACTTTTGTGAAGATGAGACAGTCTGTTTTAAATATTTGAAATTTTATTCTCTTTTGACATAAAACTAAGGAACACTCAGATAATCTATACCATGTTAGTATTCCTATCAGAGAAAACGGGTAAAACAGTATTTAGAAAGCAGTACCAGTAAATCTTATTACGCATTAGATGTGTTTAAAACGTTGATATTCATTTATAACCTGTAGTTGTAAAATGTATATGACTTAAATATTAAAATCCCACATTTTTTAAGATCTTCATCTACAATTACAAACCCAGATTTTCTGTAGGTTTCACAAACCAGAGAGGTAAACAGAATGTGCAAGAGTCAAAGGATAAACGCATTATAAATATATATTAGTTGTATTACCTAATTAAAACCATAATCTGTTAATACAGCTATGGATTTATTTCAAAAATGTAATTGAATATATTGCTAATAGTGTAGTTGTTGTGTTTTCCAATGTTGGTAGAGTTATTAAAGTTCTTCACTTTCATAGAGTCCAGATTGAGCTGCCAGACGCTGAAACTCTCCTTCAGGGTTAAAAGCTTGTTTCACATCCAAACCTTTCCCATTAAGTGCTAAATATTTGCTGAAAGTTGGTCGGACACGTAACTGCTTAGGAGCTGGAGGAGTTTGGTTTGGACGGGCTGAAATGGATCAAATAAATGTTAATTTAGAAAACTTGTCCTAAACAAATGGGTTGCACTAGGTAGTCATTATCGGACAGGGAGAGAAAAAAAAAATCAAAACTGATTATGTATGGGGAGAATCCTTCAGAATTTATGCTATGCTGGAATTTATGTTTCTTATTAAATCTTTCCAGTTAAGTTCTTTATAACACTTGACATAGCACTGTATAACAGCGTGAGATACCTGTAACATCTAATCTCGTGTTACATGTGGTCACTCCAGCTTCATTAACTGCAGACACAGTATACCACCCAGCGTCTTTCTTGTTTACATCTTTTATCAGTAAAGTAACTCTTCCAGAGTTATCATGATATAAACTGGAAAGAAACAAAAATTGAAAGTAAAGGAATTAGTTTTCCTGTGAGAATTTATTTATGATGCCTATGACCTACAGAGTCAGACTAATAGGAAGAAAAAAGTATTTGGAAATTCTGAGTCTGTAGCTAGTCATTGCCAAATAGCTATGGGTTTTTTTGAATTAAACATCCCCCCAGTCTTGTTTGTATCATATTTCCTTGAGCCATCTTCTTTTATTGTTAGTAAAAAGGTAAATCCTAGCCTACTTTATCCCTTAAATTTCTGATTAGTGGGATCTGGCTTAATGAGGCTTATTATATTTCTATATATATATATATTTTAAAAGTTGAAGTATAGTTGATTTACAATATTGTGTTGGTTTCATCTATATGTTTTTAAAATCAGACAAATTGAGGTCACAGATGCATGCCATTTATAATACATTTAAAAGTATAACTGGATTCACCCAAGTACAGTATAGTTAAGTCTAGAAATACTTATCCTACCTTATTCGATCAGTGTTGAATTGTACCATTTCATTATTTCTTTTCCAGAAAAGCTTTGGTGGTGGTATAGCTGAGATTTGGCATTCTAGCTTCACTGAGTCTCCCTCAAAAACTTTTTTACTCTGTGGTTTGTAGATGAACATTGGTGCTCTTCTATGTTCTTTTGCTACATATTAATAAAAAAATCATGTATTTGAAATATTATAAACAATATTAAGTCAAACCAAAGTATTATGAAGTTTGTATGCTGATATAAAAGTTTAAAAAAGTACTAACGACAGGATTGGAAGCTTTATGTTTCAGCTGTAGTTAAAATAATATGCAATACTGTTGTATATTGTATACTATTTATAGTTCTAAAACAGTAATGTAATGATGCGTTGAATTTATAATCATGTTTCATTGGAAGAATTTAAGTCAAGTTGAGATCATCTCAGCTATAGAGAGGCAGCATGAATGGTGGAAAGAGTACCAGCAACTTGGGTTCGAATTCTGTTTGCCCCACCAGCCATGCCACACTGGGGAAAATTTTGTTTAGTTTCTCTGAGGCTAAATTTTATCTATTGTAAAATGATACCCAAGAAATAGTTACTGCTGTGCCCACCAAAGCACAAAATTATTGTGAGGATCAATTGCGATAATGAATGAAGACGCACTTTGTAAACTATAAAATAATATACAAATGCCAATAATAATTATGTCTTTAGTTTTCTTCAAATACCTGAGGGAAAAGAGGAACTGATACTATAATACTATAACCCTAACTTTTCTGAAGGAGTAAGGAGGAGATTGGACGGATGCCTGTCAAAGTCTTTTTCAGCTCTAACTTTATAGTATTTTGGAGCTATTGGCACAGAAAGGATTTGCCATAAGCTTAATCACTTGGATTTTGTGTGTGTGTGTGTATAAATTCCCAGATCACTAGTTTTTCCCTTAGTCTGAGGGCCCTTATTATATCATAGAATGATCTTAAAGATTTTTCATTCATCTGGGTAAAATACAAACTCAAGATTGCCCATCCTTGAACTTGATTAAGTTTTTATATAATAAGCAGTGAATTATAGCAAAATATTGCTTATGCAGTATATTGTGGCTAGAGTCATTGCAAATGTGATATATTTAGAGCACTTGAATTGTAATATTTTAAGACAGGACATTAGTTTTATGAGAACTGCCCTACTAAAGACAAATATGAGATAAGAGTTTTACCATACTTGTTTTCTAAAGCAAGTAAGCATGTTTTTGTTGTCATAATTAGAGACTAGTTTCCTGGTAAACAGTGCATAGTCTAAGGCTAAAAGTTGACATTTACCCTTCAGTTTTAAACTATGTGTGATTATAGCAATTCTGTGAAAATGTGAGTCAGATTGATTATTTTAGACTGTAGACCAGATAAATGATTAGACTAAAAATTTTCATATGAAGACCCTTTAATCATATCTACAAATACTGTACATCTACTGTACATCTAGAAATATAGCTAGAATATACTACCTCCTTTGGTCTGTCTGAAATTTTACCTTTATTTCTCTTCCAGAAAAGCTTTAGTGGTAGATCTGTCATTCTAGTTTCACTGAGTTTCCCTCAAGAGCACTAACCCCTGCCCACCGTGGCTTTTACATAAAAATTCGTGTTCTACTGGGTTGCATAGTATAGACATTAACCTTAAATATAAAGTCCTTGGGGTTTTTCTTTTTTAACACTTTCTTATTTGATTCTACAAAATTTTAAGGAGCTCTGCAGGATCTCTTTGAAAGCTTACCCAGGACGTCCAGCTGCACAGTAAAGGTGGCTTCTCCTGCTCTATTCTTGGCAACACATGTATAAGCCCCTGCATCTGAAGCTCTGACCACTTCGAAGATGAGTGAATGAAAACCCTTTTCAGACACTATCATTTTGTGAAAATCATCTGATTGAACTGGTTGTCCGTTTAGATACCATGACACATCAGGAGCTGGTAGTCCACTAACCTAGAAATGAAAACACAAGGAGATAGAATTTTACATTATAGATCACTGGGACCCATTTGTCCATTTATGAATTTTAACAGTTCAGTATCTGAGTGGGTTTGTGATTGAAAATGCAAAACAAGAGCTTAAAAGATATTTTCTTTCAATAATTTTTAACAAAATAGTAAAAACTATAACACTTGAAATTAATACAGTATTTTCATACTATCTGAAAACACATCTAGCTCTTTTGTAAACAACCTCAGGCTCCTTAAGATCTCTTAATTACTATATTAAGGACGTTAAGTTATCTTATATTGGTCTCCACAAGGAATATGGAAGTCATATGGCTTTTCTGGCTAATGGCAAGTGTGAATGAAGTCCCAGAGGCCCATATATATGAGACTTGCTGATAACCTTTCCAAATAACCTTTCCAAAACTGAGTGTTCTTGAGCTGTAGTTCTGGTGTATAAATGGCATTTTGTTAAGTGTTTTCGTAAGTCTTGACAATTAAATCCATACACTGACTTTCATTCATAAGGAATCTGAAAAAACATTTATAAGAAAAAGTTCTCCCAAATGAGGATAATAAAAATGTAGGCCTTTCTAATAAGTTATTTCAGCCTGAAGAATTCTTCTAGGCCAAGAGAGAACAGGGTGACTTGAATTTCTTTAAAGAGGCATTCTACTTTAGAAATCCTATTGCTATGAAAGCTTCATTTATATAGAGTATTAGGTGGTAGGCACTATTTTGAGTACCTTATACCTGTTTAGTTAGTTAATCCTCACACAGCTTTATGAGGTAGATATATTTGTTATTCCCAAAGAAACAAAAGCATAGAGTTGTTAAGTGACTTGTCTCAGGTTACACAGCTGTAAAGTGGCAGGGCCAGGATTCTAACCCAGGTAAACTTAGCTCCAGAGTTTGTGTTCTTATCTATTATACATATTTCTTGTCAAGCTGTGTAGAAAGCTACGAAGAGGAGGAGGACATTTTTCAAAACTTAGTATCCCATTGTTAATTTTTCTCCAGTATATTTGAACTTTTCTCTTACTTTGAAGTCCATTCTGCAGAATCTTCCTTCTTCAATTGACATGTTCTCTGGCACTTGAATGAAACGAGGCGGGTAAAATTTCTCCTGGATTGCATCCTGATCATTCACATCTCCCCTTGAAGATGATCTACTTCTACAAAAATATTTTAATAATCACTATGTAGAAGAGTCGTCATTGCTCTTCCTTTCATGCAAATATAGTTTAGCCATCAAATTTGAAACCCTAGAGTCTATGCTGTTTGATCTGATAGTGTAGTAACAATGGAGAGAGGCTGCAGAGCTGTATTTAGCTGTGGCATATTTGATGACTATTAGAAGTGGTAGCAATTTAGAAACACCTGTTACAAATTATACATCTTTGTTTCTTTTTTCAGTGCCATGAATTGATGAAGAAACTGATCTATTAAAATGCAGAGTACCCCATGGACAATTCTAGTCACATGCAAAGATTGTATAATTAGAATCAGGTTTCCATTGTTATGAAAAAGTTGTTTAGCATGGAAACATGGTCCTGGCTTATTTCACCAAAACATTAAAAACAGTTTCCTCTGAGATAGTTGTGATAATTAACAGATAAAAATTTTTATTGTCATCTTTGACATTAGAAAATTCACATTGTTTTTTTTCAATTGGTTCTAAAGCAGTATAAACATTATTTTCTTTTTTATAACCATATTTTTTTATTGCAGTATAGTTAATTTACAATGTTGTGTTAGCTTCAGGTGTACAATAAAGTGATTCATTTATATATATATAACATATATATTAAATATATATAGATTCTTCAGATTCTTTTCCATTATAGGTTATTATAAGACATTGAAAATAGTTCCCTGTGCTATATGGTAGGTCCTTGTTGTTTATCTATTTTACACATAGTAGCGTGTATCTGTTAATCCCAAACTCCTGATTTATCCCTTCCAACCTGCTATCCCCTCTGGTCACATTGCTTTGTATAAGAAGTATGTAAGAAGCTTGAGGGCTTTGTAAATATTACATTTTTTTTAAGCTGCAAACATTTTAGGTAGCAAAATGTATATTTCTTTAAAATTAAAAAAAATTTTTTTTTACCTTACTTGTGATGTAGGAAGTTGCAGTCGTGCATGTTCTGAATTGTGCTGCTTGAAGTTAAAACAAAGTGATAATGTTAACATGCTGTTGTTAGCTTGAAATGAAGCAGAATTTAGTAGTCGTAGTTGAAAGGAACATTTCTGTTGTGGCTGTATTTGTACTGTCATGGATAGTTCTATATATTTAGCTGTTAAGCATTTAAAATATAGTACACTAACCTTCTAATACTCTAGCAAGAAATCCCCAGAATTAAGACTATTCAATAGATACGATTTATGAAAATTAACTAGACTTTGAATTGGTGGTGGTTCATTTTTTAGATGACGATTTTATGACAAAGGATGATGAGTCCCCTTGGTGTATTTGAAATGGGAGCACATAGTACAGATTGTCCTTTGGTAAAACAGGAATAGTCATGAAGTCATTTGTGTTGGCAGTAGATACAGGGTATTATGCCTACTGCTCATAAGTGGCACCAACAGCAGTAAACACATATTAGACTGGAAAATACTTTTCTTTTTAGCTCATGGCACAAAATCCTGATGGACACTGTGGAAGCTATGTGTAGAGTTATGAAAAGCCTTTGAAAAACAACATTACTTACTTCCTGCCTAATAAGGGTGTATTTAATTTAAGCAGTCATCTTTTAGAATTTATATCTGAGCACCAGAAAATTATTCATATTTGAGGATAAAATCAGGAATTGATGAATTTATAATAGAATTAACTGATTAAATATTTAGTGCCTATTCCGTATATTTCATTGTGCTTGGTATAGTGAGAGATACAAAGAAGTAGAAAATATAGTCCTTACCCAAGTATATGAAAAACAACATAGCAAATCAGCACAAATAATTTATTTTGGGATGAACTTTGATGTATTTTGTCATTCTAAAACAAAATTCTTACAACTCTGTAATAATTTTTGGCTGGGCTTTGAGTTTCTCTAAGCCAAATGTCAAAAGATCAGTGAATTTTTTGGTAAAAAATAAGAATAATCCACTTAAACTCATAATATCTAAATTAAGTTTTTGACCTTTTCCTGTAGTGGTTTGAACATGTATGTATTTATATTCATAGGTGTGATATTTCAGTTATATGTAATTTGATGACATTTTGTATTATTTAAGTAGACTGTTTGAAGTGTACCAAAAAACGTAAGATTTTTCTTTTCTGATTTCATAATATGTTTTGCTGCTCTTTTCTTGGTACCTTCACCTTCATTTTAAAGTTTTTAAAGAATGAATGAGAAAAACAATACACCCTTGACCTTGAAATCATACACTGTGAATTTATAACATAAACCATCATCAATCTAATGTTACTTTGGGTTATTTCTTCTAATAGAGATATATTTGTGTCTTATTCTTGCTGTAATCTCCTGTACCAACTCCAGAGCCCAACACACAGTAGGTACTTCATATAAATTAGTTGAATAAATGAGTGTGTGAACTCCTCAGTAGCCGAAAGAGAGTTAAGTTCTGTTCTCAGGTTCTAGTTACTTGCTGTGCTAGACCCTGCTCTATCCTTTTCAGTAGATCTAGTCACATTTAACAGAAACAAAAGTCTTATTTTCATCTTCCTATACTGTAGAAGGTTGGAATTCTTGAATGCTCGGTTTGGCTTCCAGTTTCTTGTGGAGTTTTTAGGAAGGAATGAGAGGTAACTATAGAAGGAAGATAGAAGAGCAATAGCAGTTCATTTTGCCTCTCTAGCTGTACACTTCTCTTTGAGGTTAACTTGTTAAAATGAAGGTGATCAGGAACAAGCCTGTGGGATATTCACTTTATGTTCTGGATAAAGTTAATCCCTTGGAAAGGATGCTGTTCTTAATCCTGGAGCCATTACTCATAAGGTTTTTGTTGTTTATTTTGTTTTGTTTTTAATAAGAATCATTTTAAGATACAGGAACATGACAGAAGAAATTGGATGTTTCGTTAGTACATGAGTTTATTTTAAAACATTGAAATGATAAACAGCTTATGAGAAAAGGTTATAATTACTTTGGTTTAGAGTTTTAACTTTTGTCCTGTGAAAGATTTACAACTCATAAATTTTCTGTCCATGTAGACATTGTAGGGAGAGTCCTTGGTTTAACTGACCCCTAAATGTCCAGATGAAAAGTGACACCATTAGTCTTCTGGTGTTTTGACTTTATAACATTTCATATGCAGATACTAGAACCACCAGAAAATGGGGTAAAATTAAAAATTTTTGTGTATATATTCAACCCATCATGGCCTCTACTTTTTATATGTAATGGAGTATGGAAGTAATTGACTTTTGCTTCAAATGCTATTTATAAGCATTTAGAAAAGCAGATATTTAAAAATCACACAAAAGAAAAGTGCTCCAGTTAGATAAAGATTATTTTAATTTACCTGTGCTGGATCTTGTGCCTCACTGTCATTTTGAGCTTGAAACACAGCAGCTGCATTCTGTGGTCCTAGCAATCTGCGAGCCATCTTCTCCTCATATGTTAGCCGCTTTAAAGAAATAAATCATAAAGGAGATAGTAATGAGATTTAATAAAAGTTATTTGTATAGCTTTACCTTAAAACCACCAAGAATTATACCAAAGAAGTATAGTTATGCCTATTGAATGATAGATACTATGTTTATAAAAAAACATTCTTTCATTCAAAGCATTTTCCTTTCGTTCTAGTGCCACTTCCCTCATCTGTAATATTCATGTCTGTTTTCTTTCTTCTCCTAGTAAAGGCAAGCATAATCACCCTTAAATAAGGCTCTCTCTCCCCAATAAAGGGAAATTCTTTGTCTTCCTCCTTGTTCTGCATGTTCCTGTTGGCTCTGTCTTTGAATATAGTACCGTATGTCCTCAGATTCAGAAATAACTTTTATTAAGTGAACACTATATTTGATTTACTAACTTCTGGTTAAGAGCAGTGCAACTCGTATGTTAAATGTATTTGGATTAAAGGCATATAGTAGTACTCTATCAGAGATCAGTGACTAATACAATGTGTATAATAAGAATTATAGCTATTTTTCCATCAATAATATATACCAAAGTACATGAAGAAGTCACGTTGACAGCATTTCCCATTAGTTATTTGGTCATCAGACGTATTTTTATGGTAATGCTTAAAACAAAATTGAATCATTCAGATTGGGTTTTTTTTTTTTTTTTTCATTTGCTTCATTCTTTTACTACTGAACTCCTAGAGGGGATTTCATGCAGAGAAGTACAGAATAGGATCCAAATATTCCCTTTTTTTAGATACTCCTCTCCCTTGCTGATTATATGGACATAGATCTGTGAGACAGAAACAACATTCTTATTGAGATTAGATTTTATAGTTTTATTGGCTTTTTTTTTTTAATACAAAATAGACATCTTGCTCACTTGGTTTCCATTATGAAGAAGGTTGTCCTTGCATTTTAGCTTTCTCTCCAAATCTTGAATCAGAGCTTCTTTTGATCCTTGTATTTCATGGTCAGGAGTCCTTGGTGTGGGCTTAGTATTTGCATTTTGGGATGGCTTAGCATTTACAGGTTGGCCAACTGAGGGTTGTTGATAGCTTTAAAAAGAAAAAAAGATTTTTTAAAAAGAAGATCTTTAAAGTAAGGTGTGGTATGTAAAATAGAATTGGCATCATTTTGTCAGTCACGTTTAGGTAGGTTGAATTTACCATTTAGTACTGCTGGTGTTATTAAAACACCAATTGCCCTAATAACAGTCAAGAAGGATTTTATAAGAATGGTTACTAGCTGTTTTTTATTTTTGTTTTTGTTTCTTTTCATCTTGGCAAATGAAAATTAAGTAGCAGGAGGAGCAACTTAGATTAGACATAAGGAGAATGTCCTTCCTTGAAGATCTTCCCTAAAGAAGTGAGAGTAAGTCTAGTTACTGGCAGCTTGAGAGTTCTTCCAATATTCCAACTGAATTTCCTGAGTTTGATTTATGGGTGGATAGTAAGCAGCAATGTGCTGGAGCTGACTCATATGGGCTTAAGAGAACTGATTTTTAGTGTCTCTTCCCAGCTCACTGTGATCTCATGCTCAAAGTTTGAAATTGGTGGTGGTGGAAGTATCTACACCAGGGAAATTGGTAAATACCACAAATCATGGCTCTTTCCTCCAGAGCTGATTGTTAAACATTTATCAGCATAACCACGGGTATTTAGTGAATATTCTCTTGCTTTGAATGGAGTCTACAGTTTACATTTTAATTTCTACTTCCTATTCATATTCTAGACAATCCAAGTATGGCACTATATAACAACTTGTACAGTAATAACAGTTTCTTCAACATTGCATAAGTGATTTTTAGAGAAAGGGATGATTAGAGGAGGAAGGAGAAAGAAATGTAAACTGAGAAAAAAAGGAGTTTTGGGAAAAAAAAGTAAATTTGATCGGCAGTTGAAGAGTTTGGTTTAAATCCTTATTTCAAATTCCAACCGTAAATTTTCTTCCAAGATGTCCTTGCCCCCTCCTGGTGTTCCCCTGCTGATTCCGATAGAGGACAGGGGTGGTATTTAGGGAGTCCTATATTTTTAGATCTGTTAGGTAGCTCACACTTTTCACAGGGTTTATTCAGATTTTACCTAGTTTATTTATTTAGGACTCTGAAGGTGCTAGCTTATATCTATTTAATGTGGGAAAACTGGCCACTGCCCTCAATGAATATTTTACCATTATCATAATAAATCCAGATATCCAGATGAGGCAGCCTTGGTCTGTTCTCTGACATGTCCCTGTTCAAAAATTCGCAGGGATCATTAAAAGAACTTGTAAGCTAAGTGGAAATGCATTTCCTCTGAGTGGAGCCAGAGTTTTAACTTTTGCAGGTTTTGGGGTCTTGGTTAGTAATCTCTAGATTGTAAATACACTGAAGAAAAAAAAGATGTTTTATTACTCACCGTTGTATTATTTGTATCCACTAACACAAAGCCTGCAAAGTAGTGAGGTAATACTCACTATCAGTTCAGTGAATGAATATTTTCCATTGTATTCAAGATGCTCTGTATTGAAAGTTGATTATATACATTTTCCCTCCTTGTATTTCAGATATTCAGCATTGTCTGTATCTGATTTGTTCAGTGAAGCAAATAGCCAAACCAAGTGTTTAAATAAATAGTGAGATGTTTTTGTTTTGTTTTAAGATTGAATTCCCAGGTCAAAGTGGTAAAATTTCTTTGGTTTTATAGACCTACTATGTCTCCAACTGTATGAAGTTAGAATAGCCCATTTGTTTTTTTGTTTTTCCAGCTAAAAAAAAAAACCAGTCATATGTGTTTGGTTAAAGTGAATTAGCATTAAATAATTCTTTTGTCAGACTGTCATAATATGATGTAATATATCTGAGAAATCCTGAAGGACTATCAAAACCAAGCCTGAGAATCACTGATATATATGTAATCTCAGTCACCTTTTTATTTACTGAATACCTGCATTATTACCAGTTTAGATGGTTTAAGTGTTAGGACTTGATATCTGTTCATAATTAGAAACTAATATTATACTTGCACAATGCTTTATAGGTTTTTTTTTCTCCCCCTATCATTAATCACCTAAATCCTTACTTTTATTACAGATCAGAAAACTGAATCACTGAGCAGGTAAGGAAAACTTGAGGAATGTCACACAGCAAGCTTTTTGAAAGGAATAGTTAAAGAGTTCCCCTGAATTTCTAGTCTGTGGTTTGATAAACTGAATAAAACATTTGCTTAAGGGTTTTCTACTGATGAAAAGCTAAATAAAGCTTTCAAACCTCTCTAGGTCAGAATCCAAGGGATTATTATAGAAGACAGGGCAAACTTCAGCCCATCATAAAAATGAGGGAGTTGTGCACAAATGTTCAAAGGGCCAGAGCTTTCCACCTGTGCAGCTGGACACTGAACTGGTATCAAGTGGCTGTGGGAAGATTAAAAGAGTTATCTATGGTTGCTGAAAATGGAGCAGCTAAAGCTGGATCTTTGATCTCTGGTTTGGGGTCCTTCTGTGCTTTATTTCTTATCCTCTCTATTTTTTCCTTCCTTCCTCTCTTAGTTCTGTGCAGAGAGCTAGGTACATGGTTGAGGCTCACTAGTATTTATTTGGTGGCTTTTTTTCTGGGCAGGAATTTGGAATAGGATTAGAGCCTTTACTAAGAAAAAGAATATTTTAGTGAGAAAGAGTTATTTTAGATTTAAACATGCTTATACAGGAAATTTGTAAATAATTGAAAGCTAGATGGAAAAAGATTATATGGGTAAAATGTAAGTAAGAAAAATCTACAATATGTGATAATGGGTATAATGGGAATTTGAGATAGAAGAGAAAGAGCGGGCTCTTAATTCTTGAAGGCATCTTTTAAAATCATTAGGCCAAACCTATGAGAATGCCTTTTTTGTCAGTCAAAAATTTTTAACTATCAGCCATTTCAAATGGTTCAACCTAGTATCTATAGGATTCTAACAAATGTTTTTGGCTTTCCTCGTTTTTATTTTTAAAAATATTGAAAAGGTTTCTTTGCAAGTTGAATTGCTCTGGTGAGTTCACCTAGGTTTCCAGAGTTGTCACCAAAAATAGGAATCTCTAGAAAAATTAGCCTCTAGAGAAAACTGAGAGAAATTAGCAAGAATTTCAGCAAATCTGTTGATAAGTCTGTAACCAACAAAATATATTTCATCACACAGTTTTTCAGATGCCTCTGATTAATTCTCTGATGTTCTAGCCAGCCAAGGAATAGGAAAACTGATAGCCCAGAGTTTGCATAAGCACAAAGTATTCAGTTCATGTTTTAAAAAAAGCACAACCACTTTGTCCTTCTTCATATCAGGTTCTCCTAGGACAGTTTTAGGGCTGTGGAAATAGTACATGCTTGCATAAGGCTTCAGTTATTCTTCCCTGTATTTAGGTTGGTCTAACCAATTTGAACAAAGTGTAGTTTTAATTGCCAGAGGAAACCTTAAGATCATGAGCCTTTACCTATTCAGTCCTTCCTTCTGATCATAGGGAAAATTCATATACTTCAGTGTTTGAATCCTATATTTTCTTTTTAGCCAAGTGGTTGTTCAGGATCAGAGGGGAAAATGGATAGGAAGAAAAGACTAAGACTGAGAAGAAACTTAATAGCCTCTGCTTATGTGAGAGGAAATCCTATCTGAAGAAGAGCAGACAGGTGTTCACCTCAGCTAAGCTCAGAACCAGAGCAATTAAATTTACAGCATGAGGAACGTAACTTAGAGGTGGGGGAATAGTTCACTGTTCCTGGGTATGTTAGAAATATTTTTTTTGAAGATGGAAAATAGTAGGTAAGTAATTGTGTTATGTAATAGGTGATTTGGGTTCAGCTCAACCTGGACAGTGGAGAATGGGTCAGATGACTTATTGCCAGTACCCTGGTTTAAGGTGTTCTAGGAGAAATACGGAATGAGACTCTGATATCACATTGACTTTTTAGATAGTGAAGAATGACGTACATAACCTATCTCCCCTTCTCCCCCAGATACAAGCTCACGGTATACACAGGTCTATCTGTCTGTCTCTCTATATATATTTTAAAAATTCACTTACTTGGAGTCCACAGTGGAAGGGATGTTACTGCTATTGTAATCAGGCTGTGATGGTAATATGGAGCTGAGGAAGTTGGCTGGGGACTGGTTATAAGTGGCTGTAACCCTTTGGCCTGGGTTGGAGCCAGCAAGCTGCTGAGGAGAACCAGGGAAAGCAGAGGAGGACATAGTGATGTGAGAGCTCACTGTTGAGGAGGCAGAATATCTTTGCTCTTTGCACTGGCGGGGCTGGATTATAATAGAAGACTGTTTGGTCTGGCTAGAGTAGCTGGAGGTTTCCGGTCCAGGAGGCTGCAGTCTGGAGCCACATGGGTTTTGGGATTGGATGAAGTGTTTTGGACGTTCGTAGTTAAACATGCTTAGCTGGTTTATGGAAGTTGAAGGCAACTTATAATGATTTGCTCCTGGAAGGGTGGGGTCCCGAATCTGGGGCTGCAAGCCTGGAATTATACAAGGTTGCAGTGAATCAGAAGCAACCTTGGTCTGCACCTCGTTGTTGATATCCTGGGGATACTGTGCTCCTGGCTTTGATAGAGTGGCCTTCTCTTGAAGAATATTGTTCCTTCAAAAGAAGAAGATGATTCAGTTACAGTATTTGCATAAAAAACAGTACCGTTTAAGATCTTTAAGAGTTTTTGTGCTTTGTTTTTTTGCTTGTTTTTTTAAAGCTTATGTGCTTTCAAAGTCACCTCAAGGTGGAACTTTCCTGGCTTCTAGACTTCCCATTCCTTTATCTGTTGTCTTTGCACAAGTGACTTTCCCCTTGAGAATAAGAAAAAAGAATTCATTAGTGTTTGTTTGCCTCTGGGTGATTCTTAAAGCACGCCCAGGGCCTTCAAGATGTAGGAAAAGTTTAAGTTTGCCAAGTGGTTATTTATGAAAAGAAAACCTGTGATGTTGCTCAATGTGATAATTTTATGGTTTCATGTTTAGCTTTTGCCCAGAGGCTACAGTTTCATTAACCACAGAGAGTTAATGGTTTAAAATTATTAGCAGGTAAATATATAACATGTCAGCTTCTATTCAGTCTGAATTCTTCCCCTTGCTCATCAAAACCGATGAACAGCTCTTCTGATACTCCAGTTAATTCATGCCCTGGTGATCTGTGATGAATGATGTGGTGAATCAAGGGGAGCAATGTGCTTCTTTGGTAAAGAACATTACTGTCCGTATTTGCTCCTTCACCCTTTTACAGTTTCACAAAGTAGAGCAAACATCTGTTCTTCACTATTGTCAACCTTGAGTGGATTTTGTTTTACCTTATAATTCACTGCTTCTTTTTCTCCCTTTGATTCCCAATTGACCATAGTACCAAACTAGATGATATTAAGGAGTGACTGTATTCGTGTGTCTCTGTGTGTGTATATAATATATGTTACCGACAGTATTCCAGAGCCCTTTGTAATTTTTTGTTATTTTTAGATTGTATTATCTAGTTATTGGTCTCGATGGTCTCTTAGTTATTTAGTTTCACTTTAAATTATTTTTACATGTTTAATATGTATTTCAGACTAATTTTGAAATTGCTTTAGTTCCTATATTATTTTTCCTTTTGAAATGGCAAACAGGATGTACAGAAGGGAAGTAAGGCAACTGTGAAGCTAGCCTATAGTTTCCCAATTAAAGAAGGGTGCCATTTTTCTTACTTAGCTCTGCATTGGCAGTCCTGGCTTCCGACAGTAGTTCCCCATTTTTCCTTTGATAAATCATTTGTCACTATAATCAACCTTAAAGAATTATATTTGCTTCTTTTGTTTTTAATTGGGGCATAGTTGTTTTACAATGTTGTGTTAGTTTCTACTATATAGCGAAGTGAGAGAATTATATTTGCTTCTGATTTCTTCCATTAGTAAGGTAAATCTGGGCAGGACTGTATATAGACTTTATACACAAAAACTAGCGCCATAAATTGTTGTAATACTGCTTTTGTCTTTATTTAAAATATCAAGTAATTTAGTTCAAAATACATTTAGTTTGTTTCATATAATATAAACCAACTCTGAGGTAATGATAAATCAAACTTTTAACTAATAAAATTAACCAAATTGTTTGTCATCATTGAAGCATAGTCTTAAAATTATTCAGTTTCCTATCTTGAAGAAAGTATCATTTTTAATGAAAAACTTCTAAACCAGATAACTTGATCCTCAGGTTGTGCATGTAGTTTAGAGTTATATTAAAATTAGCAGTTTTAGGAAAGAACAAAAATGCAACTAAACAGCCAAGAGAAAGATTCTATTGAAAAAGGCACTTAAAAAGTCATACATTTCTTAATTTTGAGTTTATGAATACAAGCACATTCAACTAGAGTGCATTTTAGTAATTAACTATATTAGGCCTTTAAATTATTGGAGAAAAACATCCAGAAGGAGGCTTTAATTAGATACTCTAAAAAAAACGAAAAAAGACTCTATTTCAAGGCAAATAGTTTCATATTTATGGGTTTATTTTTTCCATTGCAGAATTGAATCCAGTGTTTGGTTTTAAATTCCTTTTTGGGCAGGCAAATCATTCAGATTAATTTCAAATACCAAGGAAGGAATAAACTGTTTAACAAATAGCCAGTAGATATTTTCCAGAAAATTCCCTATTTTTCTTTACATATATTTTTAGAAGGTCAACTATCTTGTACATTTCGGTATCAGCCTACATAGTTAACAATTACTGTTATTTAAAAAAAATTCAATTAAAAATATGTTCTTTCAAAAGTTTCATTTTATTCATGTCTCAACAAAATTTTACACAGATGTTCACACAGGTAACTCTGAAAGGTTTTTCTTCATGTGTAGTAGTTACTGTTCAACAATTCAATTCTATAATGCCTTCTATTATATGACAGTATCAATTTATTCCAAATAATGTTAAATAAATTTCAAAGATTTTATGAATAAAGTACTATTAAGTCTCCTATTTAGAAAAATCTTGACTTTCCCCCTCATGTCTAATATAGCACAGACTTGCACAAAAAACTGAGGATATTTTGAAGCTGTACGACATTACCACAATTACAGTTAGATCAAGTGTCCCTTTTCAAAGAAAAATGATGATTTAAAAATAATGACACACAACTATCTTTCCTTTTATCCTTTCTGTAATGCCTTCCAATTTCAGTGGAATGAACAGGTTACATTCTTTTCAAATCTTGTATAATGCCATTATGATCTTCTGGCTTTTGAACTTTTTATCTGAAGATCACCTTTTACATACTGTTCTGATTTGGACAAAAAACAAAAACAAAACCCCAAACTGAAGCAGGAATAAAGAAGGGACTTACCCGAGTTCCAGAGAGTGCCTGCTCCGTTTAACCTACTACTAAAGGGAAGGAAGAGGCATCCCCTTCCCTCACAGACTAATCTAGTGGCTCTGTGCTTAGTATTATAGCACCACTGACTTTTATCAGCTGCCAAACAGTGACATCTGATGTGCTTGCCTGTCCATCTACCTATGCTGGCATGTCAAAGTAAGAGTCCACAATCTAAACAATATCTCAGATGTCTTAGTGATATTTAAGGAGTGGGATTACATGAGCTTCTCTTGCAAGCCTCTTTATTTTAGATGTGAGCTTTGACTATGAGCTTTAGCAAGCTCATATAGGGGGAAGAGCAAAGAATTGGGAAATGGGAAAAAATGTAAAGAAAACTTATTTTCTTTTTTGTGGTGGGGGCTTGATCTTCCCTGTTGAAGAAAGGACTAAAAGGGAAGTAGTATTCTAAGACTGACATTCTAACTGCTAAGACTTCTCCAGAAATAAGACCAGTGATGGATGGGCTCCAAATTGATTTGTATTGGATAGTTGTTCATCTGAAGGCCTTTTTTTTTCTCTTGCCAAATGGGAGGGGGAATGGAGTGGGGTTCAAGCAGTTTGTTTCAAGAGAGGGAGTGTGTCTGGGCAAAGGCAGGAGAGCAGGATGATGGTGTTATGTCACTGGGAAGGTGGGGAAGTGGAAAAAAGTGATTTGCTTTCTTTAGCAAGTTCTCTGAATCTGTATAGCATATGCCTCCTTGACTTTATACTTTCATTCTAAAAGAGTTTGAAACACTTCAGAAACTACCAAATGAGCAGTGTTTACAGTTAGGGCTCTGTGTTGTTAGCTCTCTTTATTTCCCTTACTCCTTACAGTTACACAGCTTCCTTTCTCTTTTCATCAAGGAGACCATCTTAGCATTTAAGTTTCCATTTTTGTGCAGGGAAGTAAATAATTACAGAGGAAGAAACCTTCAAATCGACAAGAGGTGGTGAAGAGGGGTAGGTGGCATGAGGATCAGGCTAATCAGGTGGAATTATCCCTATTTAGTGGCTTTAACTTTGGTATGGTATTATTGCTTAAAGCATATCTGTTTATTCCCCTCCCTCATGCGTACTCCAGTCTTGATGTCATTATCATGTACGTTAGGATCCAACAAATAGATGTTTGAGCACATGTGAGCTGTTTAAAATTCTTCACAGCTGACCATGTAGGTGTACCTTCCTTTGGTGTTCAGAGAAAGTTTGATAACTGCCACCTGGGCACACAGCCGTTACTTAGTAGAAAAAGCATACTAGACTTGTTGAGTAGGCGTTCGCTTACAAAGTCTTATTTCAGGAATCACCCAAAATATTTCTCCACATCTGCTCACTGATATTTCAGATTCCATTAATAGGGACAAAGCCTTTCAATCTAAATTAGAGAGACCTAAAATGTAAGTGCAAGTGACAATAAAAATAACAAGAATAACTGATACATACAGCATTTACTTTGAGTATGGCCCTATTCTGAGCACTTTAAATGTGGTGTATGTGACTGATATTTAGTTCTTCCCAAGAACAGGGTTTGATTGAGATACACCCTACCAGCCAAGTAGGGAAGATGCTCAGGACAAACTGAAATCCCCAATTTTGCCTAGGGCAGATTCTAAATGTTCCATAGTTGAGGAAGAATTTTAGTTTTATTTACTCTTCATCCTTTAAGCTTTGCCTCTTCTTTTCCCTAGACTTTTGTAAGGTACAACGTTTGTTACAGTGCGGTAGCCCCACGGTACATCTAGGCTAAGGTTCTTGCTACAATTAGGGGATCAAGGGATAGTTTAGGAAAGGTAAGTAAGATCACTTGTAACACCATTCTCAAAAGTTAAGGGTCTGTATTCAGTAATTTACCATGAATCTGTTTTTCTACTTTTTAATATTTGGTTTGCTTTTTTGAGTGGTGTTTTATGTTTTCTCACAAATATGGCTATTTGAATGGTTTAGTTGCTTATTTGAGAAAAATCATCCTAAAACTGAATGAAATATTAAGATGTCAGGTGGGTGGACATATTCCAGCCTGCCCCCCAGAGACAGCCTTTTTTTTTTTTTTTTTTTTTTTGCTTTACGCGGGCCTCTCACTGTTGTGGCCTCTCCCGTTGCGGAGCACAAGCTCCGGACGCGCAGGCTCCGGACGCGCAGGCTCAGCGGCCATGGCTCACGGGCCTAGCTGCTCCGTGGTATGTGGGATCTTCCCAGACCGGGGCACGAACCCGTGTCCCCTGCATCGGCAGGCGGACTCTCAACCACTGCGCCACCAGGGAAGCCCCAGAGACAGCCTTTTCCATTTCTATCTCTAAATTATCAGTAAGGGCCTCTGGTAAATCATTCTAATGCCTCACAAGATGTAGGTAACTCCCTACTATCTCACATGTTTCCTACTGAAATGTTTCTTGCTGCATGTCCAGGGAATTCCTTCTTGTCTCATCATCAGTGGAAGGGTAGCTGTTTAACTGTCACTCATTCGTCCCATGTTGTTTTTTAAAATGTGAAGTATCTATGCGATTGTAAAAATGGTGCTGTGAGCTGCTTCTAAAATCAGAGGTCAGATGTGTGTGATGAGGCTAATTTCTGCTGTCTCAACTGAGAAGGAAAATGTCATATTGAAGATTAAAGGACTAAAAAATGAAGAATGTTTTATTCATTTTCAGGTTATGCATTAATCACTATGATTACTGAAGTTCTGCATAGACCTATAGCAAAAGGGAGTCCCATTGTAGTAGTTGACTCAATCTTATGCTTCTCAAGCAAGAAATAATAATGGACACTGGGTTTGGAGTCAAACAGTAAAAATGATAACATTAATTTGGTTGATCTTCTACAGCTTTCTAGACATTAACCTTTTTATTATCTATTTTGGAGACCTGAGTGTGAGTGCCCACTCTACTACATACTTGCTGTGTAACCTTAGACAAGTTGCTTCAACTCTCTGAGCTTTAATAATTAACTGAAAAAACAAAGATAGTATCAGTTTTACTAACCTAAATCAGGGTTGCTGAGAGACTCAAATGAAACAGGAAATCATATAGTGGACTATTATGTGGTATAATGTATCTCCTCAACTAGGTTAAGTTTTTTTTCTGAGGGAGGGATTCTTTATTGCTTATATATCTATCTTGTCTAGGACAATTTAGCTCATGGTAGACATTCAGTAAAAAACTTGTTAACGTTCATGGAACTTTTGCCCGATAAGTGTCCCCACAAATGGTTTTATTAATGAAAAAGATAGTAGTCTCATATGAAAGATATTATATTATAAATTCAAGGCCTTTTTAAGTCCTAAAGGCTCACTGATAAACACAGGTACTCATGGAGAAAAATTTTGGATATGAGTATTGGCTATTTTCCCAAGGCACAGAAACTGACAAAACACATACAATGTGCTTAATAGATGTTTGTTCAATAAATTGCAGTCTTATTTATTTTTCCACACACCCGTTCTTCCTTGATCCCATGAGGAATCTTTATTTATAGGGGTGGCTACTGCCCAGGTGACTAGTGATCCTATAAGCTAAAGGGATTCCAGGAGACCAACTGAGAAATCACAGTCATAGGCTGTTGTTGGAGATAACGCTGATCTCGATAAAAGAACAATGCAGTGAAGTAATAGCTACTATTTATTGAATTCCTACTATGTACTTCACGCACTGTTCCAGGTCTGTTAGTCTTCAATAACTTAAAAAAAAAGAAATGTTTATTTATTTGGCAGCGCTGGGTCTTAGTTGCGGCATGCGGGATCTTTTACTTGGCGGCATGCGGGAATCTTTTAGTTGTGGCATGCGGAATCTTTAGTTGCGGCATGCGAACTCTTAGTTGCGGCATGTGGGATCTAGTTCCCTGACCAGGGATTGAACCCGGGCCCCCTGCATTGGAAATGCAGAGTCTTAGCCAATAGACCACCAGGGAAGTCCCTCCAATGACTTGGAGTCTCCAAGTATCAATTTTTAGGTTTTTTAAAAATCAATATTTTCGTTTGAGGTTTGTCTTTGGGGGCTGGGAATGGTGGTGGATTATGTTGTTTTTAAACATAGCCTGGTTGGCAAATTCGCTTACTGAATTATCTTTCCATTTACAATTTGTCCTCTAAATGCAAGGACAATTGTGTCTGTATTCTAAGACTAACCGTGAAGAAACCTGTATCACAAAATGTTTTACCAATTTGTATTGAGATAGGACATTGAATTCTGTTTCAGGAAAAGATCCCATTCTTCAGAATCTTTTGCCGTTTCAACATTGTTGGTGTTATTTTCTTTTTTTACTAAGTTTCTGTACCAAACCCTTAAATGTGGATCTAAGCACATGACTTACTATTTCGGCCCTGGTGAAATGCATGATGGAGGGCAAGGGAGAAATGACACAGGTAAAGTGAGTCATCTCAGAATGCAAGCTCACTGAGGGCAGGAGCTTTGTCATGTTCACTGTTCTATATATAGAGCCAAGAACATTTGTTGATTGAGTGAATGTTAGGTCTGTCTGCCCTTACCATTGTGGTTGTAGCTCAGAGGAATTTTCATTGATGGTACAGAAATCCTCCTTTGGAACCTGGATCTCATGTTCATGGTGACTGGCTGTTTCAGGAATAGTTGGCATAAGGTTTATTGGAGTATTGTCTGGATTTTTGCCCTTTGTGTAGCTCTCACTGCTCCAGGGAAAGGAGGCCAGTTTTGGAGAAAATGTCCTCATGAGTGACTTTGGAGAATTGTCTGATTTCTCCACTTCTTTTCCTTCTGAAAAATATAATTAGTCACCAGTTCAGATAGAAACAGAATCTTCCTCTTGGCTCAGGGCTGAATTTGAGCAGGGTGATCCTGAGGAGTTACCTGGAGAAACAAAGAGTCTTGCTGTGGAGACAACAGTCCCAGCCTCATTTTCTGCAATGCACTTGAATTCCCCAGAATCTTCAGGAAATGCTTCTGCGATAATTAAGGTGCACACTTCCTCTGGAAAGGGGAGAGAGTCAACTTGACCAGAGTATTTGGATCCCTCAAGTTAACAAACAGTGTGGGAGGATGTCAAGGAGAGTACGTACTAGGAATAAATACTGTATTCCTAGATTTAAAAAAATCCATCTGATTAGTTTTTTTGTCTTTGAGTGGGCTCATGAAGATAAATCTTAAAAATACAACCTAAAATAATCCCATCCTGGTCCCTAACACCTACTTCTTAGACACATCTGTTTTCTCTACTAGACTGTGAGATTCTTAAAAGCAGGGATTATATTTTATCTCTTGAATTCTAGATTTCTGTAGCTTTAGTGCTTAGCATAAAGGTCCTATAGAAAGATTTTCTGAACTGACCTAAAAATTATTATTGCCATGGTAGTTAGACAGTGATGGCCACTGTGTGATGGGCACCACACATACTTCTTGGACAGTCAACAATTTGGATGTATGATGTCAGGACACCTCCTTACTGCCTCTGTATGTTGCTCATGAGGCACAAATAATATCCCAAATGGAATTAGAGGAAGAATTTGTACCCTGTGAGGGCAGGGACTCCTCAGTGTGAAGAACAGAACAGGACATAGCCTGTGTCTAGTAAATACATGTTGAATGAATGAATAAACGAATAAATACACTGATAGATCCCAGTTATCTTGCTTCTTCTGTTGTATCAGTTCAAGAGTTGGCATAGGTTAGCCTCAAAACTGCTCCTGAAGGCAAAAGTGGCTTAGGAGCCAAAGTCTTCTGATGCTAAATTTGGTTTAATTATTTATTATCAAGATGTTGAAAAATTGTGCTTACCAGGAATGGATGATAAACAAGCTTCTGAAAGATAAAACAAAAGAATAGAGAGAGAATTTAAATGATGACAATTTAGTTGGGAGAAGGAGCCATGTGTGAAATAACTTGAAGCAAATACAATGTTGACTGAAATCTTGAGTCACAGGCTGTAAATTCTCTAGAAACTCAGAAAAGGTACATAATGGAATGAACACTTGGCAAGGTGCTAGAAAAAAAAACTGTATTTTAGCCATGTTCTACCACCAGATTGCTCTGTGACTTTTTGAAAATTACTTTACTTCTCTGGGCTTTAGTTCTTCATTTCTAATAGGAAGTAAGACCAGATATATCTCTTCTCTGAATGTGAACTGTTGCTGAAACACTAATCCTGAGGTGGCCTTTTTCTCCTGAGAAAATCCTTTTCTTTTACTCTTTCTAATTAAAATAAAGTTGAATATTACATCATAAAAATACTGTAGTACTACTGTAGAAAACTACACAAAAGGTTAATAGTTTTCTCTGGGTGGTAAGAATGTAACTTTAAATTTCTTGTACTTTTTTTTTTTTTTGTGGTACGCGGGCCTTTCACTGTTGTGGCCTCTCCTATTGCGGAGCACAGGCTCCAGATGCGCAGGCTCAGCGGCCATGGCTCATGGGCCTAGCCGCTCCGCGGCATGTGGGATCTTCCCGGACCGGGGCACGAACCCGTGTCCCCTGTATCAGCAGGCGGACTCTCAACCACTGCGCCACCAGGGAAGCCCTTCTTGTATATTTTATATTTTTCTAGATTTATTATAATAAATATGTATTACTTTAGGTTCAGAAAATGCAATAAATGTTATTTTTAAGAGAAATACCACGTTGTGTAATAGAGGTGTTTCTTTCTAAATGTGATGTGCAAATGTTCACTTGTTTTGAATTAATATTTAAGTGAGTATATTTTCTTCACTTGATGCAAGAAATACCTTGGCTTGAACCTTGGCTGCAGCATTTACTAGCTTTGTGACCTTCAGCAAGGTGTTTCATATTTCTTATTTCAGTTTTCTTGCTTATGAAATGCAGATGATAACGCATACCTCAAAATATTGATGTGAGGATTAAATGAGAAATTGTTTATAAAGTATAAACTCAGTGTTTAGCATGAGGTAGATTGTCATACTTGTTACCCTTCCCTAAATTAATTATTTGGTAGGAAACTTACACAATAAAGTATTTAGAAAGTTACGCACCAGTTTTCATTTGTTTTGCTCTTTAAAAAATATGTTTATTCTCACATTTTTTTCTTGTTTGTATACTAAGAACTGTTTAGGAAGATAAGGTTAATCTCTGAAAACAAACTAGTCTTTTTACAGCTATTAAAACTATTGTTTAATCAGAACAAAACAGTTGTTTTGTTTTGTTTTCTTTTTTGGCTGTTTATGTTGAGGAATCATTTGGATTTTAAGTAATTGTTTAGCAGTAGCAATATTTGAGCCTGTAACGAATCAGCTGTTAAACATTAAAACATGAATTATATTTCAAGGTTAATCAGAATGAAAAGTAAATTCAAAAGCTTATCACTGTACTTTTTCTCAGAATTCGGAAGTCATCTGAGTCTGCTATCTGCTCTTTCTCTCTGTACCAGTGAACTTGAACTGTGGCTGTGGCCTGGACTCGGCATTCAAACACAACACACTGACCTCTGGTTGTAGAGATGTCTTGAAGATGCTGAAGAATAAACACAGAATTCACGGAATGGAAGAAACTGTTTCACCATATACAATGATTTGGGGTACCAACTGCAGTAAGTGTGCATGCTTTTCATCATAATTATTGACTACTGACTGTACCTTAATCAAAATAAGGAGCTTGCTGGGCATCTTTTGTGCTTTATAGTGTGCTTTACAGTCGGGTATAAGTTTTTAATCTCAGTTTCATGGAGTTTAATGAGAAAGTTGGCTCTTTACTTCCCCAAGAGCCATTTTTCAAGATAGAAAACCAATTACTTGAAAAGTCTTCACTTTGTTGTGTTATTTTATTGAGTACCTGTGAAGTCACAGATTTAATCTTTATTATTGGTCAAGCAGCATGGGCAGTATTGTAATTTGTTAAGGATTCTGATTCATGACTTTGAGGAATTGGGCCAAAATCACAACTTTGCCACTAGCTGGTTGAAGCTTATCATAGGAACTTGGAAGACTCTTAACCTTTGTAGAACTCATGTTCTTTGTCTGTGAAATAGGGCTAGTAAAATGCTCAGCCAACTTGAGGTTTTGAGGCTCATTTCAGAGAAATAATCCGAAAACTTTCTTTAAAGAATGAAGAGTTATATATATATAAGAAGTGTTTATTAACACGCTAGTATAGTCTCATAATGCATATGAACGAGTGGCATTTGTTGTAAATTTACCCCTTAAATTTAAATCCTAATCTCTCTCCTCTCCTATTCTTAGCTCCAGGGTCCTCTAGAATCTAGAATTACATTTCAGATTATAACTTGGCCCTCAGACCAGAGAGAGAGAGGCTCAGAGGCCCTTCTATCAGGTGAGACCTAGTTAAGACATAATGACCACCAACCCCACCCTTGAGCCTGATGCCCAGGGCTGCATATTACAGGGAAGGAATGCAGCAGGAGACTTGTGGAAATAATAGACGCTTGTGCCTGGTGGCATCTGCTGAAAGTGGGCTTCCAGAATTGATAGTAGTGCTCCTTACTCTTAATGACATTGTTTTCTGTGTCTCCCATCCTGTATCTGGTTAAGTCCCTGCCATGCTTCTCATACCTTGGGCCAGCAATGGCAATAGTTTCAGTTCTGTTAGGTTTGGAACAGAGAGCCCAGAGAAGATATCAATCTTAGCTTGGTTTGACCTAACTGACTGAATCCTGCTGTTTCCAGTGAGTGATAGAGGAGGCTTCTCAATCCTGATCTCTGACTGTGACCCAAGCAGGAAGTAGATATGGCTTTGCTTGTTGACTACTTCAGAAGGGCATCTTATGGCCAGTTAAGAGAACCTGATGAATCTTGAGGTCAGGCAGAGCATTGTCTGCTTGGAAAGGACAGTCTAAGCATTTCCTTCCAGAGCTGGAGGACTGACACAGAGCAAAAATCTAAAGAGCGTAGGATAAACCATGAGTTGCTCTGTGACACTGAACAATAATTTTATGCTTTCTGGGACTCAGTTTTCTCATATATAAAATAATTATAATCTCTGAGGTCCTTTTCTAGTTTTCTTTCCTTCTTCTTTCACCTTTGATAATCCCCACAATTTATCTATAAAATCCAAACTGCGTCATGCAGTGTGGATAGGTTACCTTGGTAAACACAGGGGCTACTACACAAGTGGATCCCGACAGGCTGCTGCAGGGACTCTGCATCTGGTTTAAGAAATAGAAGAGACACTATCATCCATATTGTCAAGGCCCCAAAACGTAGGTGCATGGTGGGCATGGACTAACTGGATCATTTTTAGCTGTTACCGACCACACCCTAAGTTTACTTTCTGAAAAGGATGATGCTCCTAATTTAAATGTCAGTTTGAATGTCTGCTCCAATGCCACCCTTTTTTCTCTCTCCTCCAGCATTCCATTAGCTGAGATGGTGAAATACAACACTGGGAGATTACATTTGAGAAATGAGTATTTAGAGACTGTGTATTAAAGGTTTAAATAACTTCTAAATTTTACTGATTAGATTTTTTTCCTTTCTCCATACAGTTGTTCTTGTTGTATCTTTTAGATTTTTGAAAAAGCATTTCCCCCTTTTTTTAATTAAAAGGGAATTCATTCCTTGGATAGTTGGAATATTCTATTATGGGACTGAGCTCCTAGAAACCAACTGTCCCTTATGGCCTGGCACACAGACAAATGGCCAACCCACAGAACTACCGTGGAGTTATTTTTGAGACCCATAGATTTCTCTCTTGTTCTTTCTGAGGTCATGCACCTGGAGGCTCTCCCTATGTGTGCTTTTCAAGAAAGTTGCATTGATTCCTTCCTCTCTGGGCCTGTGCCTCCATTACTGGAACCCCTCAGAAAGCTTTTAAAACTGAACCTACCCTCTGGGGGTCAATACACAGTGGTTGAACTAAGGTAGAATAACTTGATCTGATATTGGAGGTTTCATTAACAGGGGAACTGATGGTCAGAGAAACTCTAGTGGTTTTCTTCTTTATCCTGTGGGGGAAACAAAACCAAACACAATCCAGTTAAAGAAAGGTTAGAGGTGGCTTTGATAGAAGTGCCTCACTGAAAATACATTCGAATGTTTGACATTTTTTACCTTTAGTCCTTATTTTTCTTTTGATTTGCATAATAATTCAAGTAATTTTTGTTTTTGAGCAAGTATTAGTGGATTATGCCTCCTAGTAGTTTTGCTTTAAATTTCCTTTGTCTTAGTCCCGTAATCAGTGGGCTGTCACTATTGTGCAGAAAAAATAACTTATAAAGCAAATAATCACTTTGCACTTAGGGAAGTTGATAATTGGTATATTTTTTTAAAAGTAGAATTCTCCCTATATTCATATGCAACAAATGCACATTCACATTTTGTACTTACTCTGACATTTCTGTTGCATGTTCCAAGCATAATCCCAGAGAGAAAATGTTTTCTTACTTCTCTGGGTACTTACCTAAAAGAAAGAGAAAACGAAATTCTATCTAAATCTGATGGAAATTTAATGAAATTTAGTTCAAGTATATTGTATTCACACTAGGACCAGCAAATTAATTACAAATAGCAGATCAATCCAGAACATCTGAATTCTTGACTAAGGATGGAACTTCTTTAATGTTTGCAGTGTAAAAATTCCAGATGTTTACCTTTACGGAGTTATGCTTGCACCCAAAAGAAGTGCTGAGTTATTTCCCAAAAACATCATTTTAGAGGGCATATGTTAGTGTCTCTGAATTTGCATTTTGATTTCAAGTCTTCAGCATATTTGTTATAAGAAATCCATTGAACCTATAAACTTAAAAGCTTTTGCACAGCCCAGGAAACAGTTGACGAAACTAAAAGACAACCTACTGAATGGGAGAAAATATTTGCAAATGATATGACCAATAAGGGGTTAATATCCAAAATATATAAACAACTCATACAACTAAACATCAAAAAAACAACTTGATTAAAAAATGGGCAGAAGATCTGAATAGATACTTTTCCAAAGAGGAAACGCAGATGGCCAACAGACATATGAAAAGATGCTCAACATTGCTAATCATCAAGGAAATGCAAATCAAAACCACAATGAGATATCACCTCACACCTGTCAGAATGGCTATCATCAAAAAGAACAGAAACACCAAATGTTGGCAAGGATGTGGAGAAAAGGAAACCTTTATACCCTGTTGGTGGAAATGTGAATTGGTGCAGACACTATGGAAAATAGTATGGAAATTCCTCAAAAAACTAAAAATAGAACTACCATATGACCTAGGAATTCCACTGCTGGATATGTATTTGGAAAAAACAAAAACACTAATTCGAAAAGATACATGCAACCCAGTGTTCACAGCAGCATTATTTATAGTTACCAAGATATGGAAGCAACCAAAGTGTCCATAATAGATGAATGGATAATGAAGATATGGTGTGTATATATATATATGGAATACTACTCAGCCATAAAAAGGAATGAAAGTTTACCATTTGCAACAACATGGATGGACTTGGAGGATATTATGCTAAGTGAAATAAGTCAGAGAAAGACAAATACTGTATGATATCACTTATATGTGGAATTTAAAAATTGCAACAAACTAGTGAACATAACAAAAAAGAAGCAAACTCACAGATACAGAGAACAAACTAGTGGTTACCAGTGAGGAGAGGAAGGGGGGAGGGGCAATATAGGAATAGGGGATTAAGAGATACAAACTATTATGTATAAAATAAACTACAAGTATATATTGTACAATACAGGGAATATAGCCAGTGTTTTACAATAACTATAAATGGAGTATAACCTTTAAAAATTGTGAGTCACTATATTGTACACCTATAACTTATATAATATTCTGCTTCACCTATAACTCAATTAAAAAAAAAGAAACCCATTGAAACACATTCCTGTGCTTACTATAAGGAAGGGATGTCAATGTTCATATTATCTCTTTGAGGCTTTAATAGAGAAATATATCTCAATTCTTAGAATCAGGAATAATTGGGCTTCTCCTGTGCTACTGGTTTCGTTTTTCCTCATAGATACTGTGGATCTTAATATTGGTTGTATTTCTTTCTGTATTAGCTACTTGAAAGTCTAGTGCTCACTTCATGAAAGCCAGTAATTCAACAGAGACTAGAGTCAGGATTTCCTAAATCTGTAACCTGATGCCTTTTTTTTTCATTTTATCTATGCTGATTTATTTACAGAAACCAACATTTAGATCACATGACCCCACAAAGAACTTTTATTTCCAGATAGAAGAGGTAGTTTGGCAGATGTAGCCTAGTTTGAATAACAGAATATTGTAATTTCCAAAAAGCCATTGGTTTATGGAAATGGAATGAAATTGTAACTATTCCAAAAATCCAGGCTATGTAGTCAATGAAAATAAAGTAGTTCCAACTTAAAAAGTCTTGTATTTGATACTGTCATTAGGACAAGATTTACCTAATCTCCTTCTAATCTCAATGTATAATCCTGTAATAGTTGGTGTCTTTTTTTAGTCTTTAAAAACCCCTTTATCATCTCGAAGCTTTATAACCATTTTAAAATTTTACTTATTTATTTATTTATTGGCCACACTGCGTGGCATGTGGGATCTTAGTTCCCTGACCAGGGATTGAACCCGTGCCCCCTGCATGGGAAGCAGGGAGTCTTAACCACTGGACCGCCAGGGCAGTCCCCTTATAACCATTTTGGACTTAGTTTGCTTTAGACTAAAATTTTGGTGATATAAAAGCTTTACTATTTCATGTTTTATTTCCTGTGATGGATAATGGCTACAGAGTGTACATTTTATTATTATTTAAATTTTACTTATATATTATGTTTACTCCTTTCTAAGCATACAGTATTTTATAATACATTTGTAAGATTAAAATAAATCTGTGGGGACTTCCCTGGTGGTCCAGTGGGTAAGACTCCACACTCCCAATGCGGGGAGTCCAGGTTCGATCCCTGGTCGGAGAACTAGATCCTGCATGCCGCAACGAAGATCCCATGTGCCGCAACTAAGACTTGGCAACAGCCAAAATAAATAAATAAATAAACATTAAAAAAAAAAAATCTGTGAACTGGAACTGCTTTTTTTAAAAGGGTTAGTTGGTTGTTTTTTAATTTTCAAAGAACAGATAGAATTTTTCTTTGGTAGTTCAGAAGAAGATAGCTTTAGTTCTGTGACCTAAAGGGATTGAAAACATGCACAGATTACCTTTATGTCCAAAATTGGGCACAAAAAGAGTTTATAACTATGGACTCTCTAAACAGAGTAGAATCAAACCATGAAGTGTTAGCTGTATTTATTTGACTTGGATCATTTTTGTAATGAATGAAAACTTCACAAACACCTCAAACTTTTTAATTAGTGAATACTTCCTGATGTCTCCTATGCCAAGACCCTAGGAGAACCACAAAGGAGTTTAGAGTTAGCTGGTACAATGAAAGTATATGAAAAGCTCACTAATGCAAAAGATGTATGATAATAATAATATAGGTACTTAGTAATACCATAAGACATCAGAAACACTGAACTCATAAGACATTAAATAGTGCCAGTGACATCACAAGACAGCATGTAATCACCCCACAGGCTGTTGGAAATAAGTGCTATGACTTCAAAGGAGACAGAAGCTTGACCAGCATAGGAAAACTTCCTGCCCAGGGTGGACCTTCGGTTTTGAAGAATGTTAAAATTGGAAAAGACAAAGTGTGTATGTGTGTGAGTTGGGGACGGGAGTTAGCCGGTGAATAGTGGTGGGGGATGTGTAGAAAAACGAAGTAACATTCATGGAACACTAACTGGTGTGTCAGTACTATGCTTTTCTCTTTATCTCGTGTGGGGAAAGCATTCCATAACCATTCAATGGCATGGAACTGTAGGATCTCAGTTCCCCAACCAGGGATTGAACCTGGGCCACGGCAGTGAAAGCCCGGAATCCTAACCACTTGGCCACCGGGGAACTCCTTACAATACACTTCTGTTTTTAATTATTTACTATTGCATACTTTCATCTGGAAGTTCCTTAAGATCAGGGGTCTTTTCGTATGTTTCCCATCCCCAAAGTATCTAGTCCAGATAGTAGGCGTGGAGCTGATTGATTTTATAGATTATTGCATAAGGAGATGCTGTGAATAGTTGTCCTAGGAGGTATGTGTTGGTTTGTGCCATTTCCCTCAACCCCATCCCACAAATAATAACAGCTGATATGGAAAGATTCCTCCTCTTCCAGAAAAGGGAACCCTCCTACACCATTGGTGGGAATGTAAATTGGTACAGCTGCTATGGAGAACAGTATGTAGATTCTTTAAAAAACTAAAAATAGAGCTACCATATGATCCAGCAATCCCACTCCTGGGCATATATCCGGAGAAAACCATAATTTGAAAGAATACATGCACCCCAGTGTTCATTGCAGCATTATTTACAACAGCTGGCACATGGAATCAACCTAAATGTCCATTGACGGAGAAATGGATAAAGAAGATGTGGTATATTCCATATACTATGGAATATTACTCAGCCATAAAAAAGAACAAAATAATGCCATTATTTCGTTCATGCAGCGACATGAATGGACCTAGACATTGTCATACTGAGTGAATTAAGTCAGACAAAGACGGATATCATATGATATCACTTATATGTGGAATCTAGAAAAAGGTACAAATGAACCTATTTAAAAAACAAAAATTGAGTCACAGATGTAGAAAACAAACTTATGGTTACCAAGGGGGAAAGGTGGGGGAGGGCTAAATTGGGAGATTGGGATTGACCTATACACGCTACTGTATATAAAATTGATAACTAATAAGAGCCTACTGTGTAGCATAGGGAACTCTATTCAGTACTCTGTAATGACCTATATGGGAATAGAATCTAAAAAAGCGTGGATATATGTATATGTATAACTGATTCACTTTGCTGTACAGCAGAAACTAATACAACACTGTAAATCAACTATACTCCAATGAAAAAAATTAATTAAAAAGAAAAGAAAGATTCCTCCTCTTCTAACCTTGGAAGTAAATCCTCACACCACACCAGCCATCTTAGGTGAATTTAACCAATCACAGAATTGCAGGGACTTCCATGGTGGTCCAGTGGCTAAGACTCCGTGCTCCCAATGGAGGGGGCCTGTGTTCGATCCCTGGTCAGGGAACTAGATCCTACATGCCGCAACTAAGAGTTCGCATGCTGCAACTAAAGGTTCCACATGCCACAACTAAAGGATCCTGCATGCCACAGCTAAAGATCCTGCATGCCACAAGGAAGATCCCACACACACAGCAATGAAGATCCCGCATGCTGCAACTAAGACCCGGCATGGCCAAATAAATAAATAAAAATATTTTTAAAAATTCAAAAAAGAGGGCTTCCCTGGTGGCGCAGTGGTTGAGAGTCCGCCTGCCAATGCAGGGGACGCGGGTTCGTGCCCCGGTCTGGGAAGATCCCACATGCCGCAGAGCGGCTGGGCCCGTGAGCCACGGCTACTGAGCCTGCGCGTCCGGAGCCTGTGCTCCTTAACGGGAGAGGCCACAACAGTGAGAGGCCCGCGTACCGGTTAAAAAAAAAAAAAAAATTCAGAAAAGAATTGCAGACCAAGAGGAGACATGGGAAGTCTTGTCTAACATCTTCAGAGAACAAAACTCTAAGGGTCATAGAGGTTATGTATTTGCTCAAGGTCATGCAGTCTGTTGGTTGAAGAGTCAGGATTAGAATCAAAATCTCCTGTTTTCTAGTGCAATCCATATGGGCCTCTAGCAAATTGACTCTGTATTACCAGATAAATGTAAAACTGCAGATATTAGTCTGAGTAGTTAAAACTGTAGTGATTTTTTCTTTTATCAGGATAGAGCATTTTTACGGTCCTGAATTCACTGTGTAATGGAACAGTCTTTTTACTTTGTATATGAGCTCCTTGAGGGCAGAGACATAGTTTGTTTTGTTTACTCTTGTATCCCTAGTGCCTAGAATAGTGCCAGGCACATAGGAGATACTCAATAAATATTGGTTGAATGAATGAATTTGTTAGCAATATTGGCTGAGACATCAGTTGAGAATGTTTGTGGCTTCTAGAGATTCTAACCTTTAAGTATCAGACCCCGGAAGGAAACCCTTATAAACAGCAGGGAAACTCTGGCTGTGGCAGGAAAATAAAAATGAAATTCTTCCCCTTACGGGAGGAGCAGAATTAAGTAAAAGTGTATATGAAACATTTGGAACTTCTTGGAAGAAACATATGTTATAAATAAATATTAAGGTCAGTTGGTTCAAGAAGCTAGAATTTGCTTTAAGCTCCTTGGCACATCTTGAAGGAGAAGCTAGAAAACATCAGCAGAATAGTTTCAGTGGTGGATGAGATTCAGGTTTTTGTCCACCTTGAAATTGTCCTATGCCCCCAGGCTAATGAGAAAAAAAAGAGAAAATCCAGTTCTTATGAAGGTAAGGCCCCCTAACATTCCATATGCTTCCTGTTCTAAGCATGAACAATCAAACTTTATGTGCAAGGCACCAGAGAGCCCATGTTGTCATTTAATCAGTGGGGTGAACAGGCCAGGCAGGATTTCCCATCTTCTGTCCATGATCATCCAGCCAATGAAAGGAGACAGTGATAACTAATAGAACCATGAAATGTCCTGAATCTTACTTTGGGATATGCCACTGGTTAGCATGAGTTAAATAGTCTCTGTCTGAAGATGATATAGAAATGGATAAAAATATAGAGAGGCCAGATAGTATGGGAGAGAGGGTACTAATTCAGGATTGAGGAAATCTAGATTTTGATTCTAGATCTATCATTAATTAGTTACATGACTTGGGCAAGACCCTTTAGAGTCTCAGTTATATCTAATGAGAAGTGAGAAGGTTTCTTTTTAAATATTTAAAATATTTGATCCTGCTTTAAAATCTCTGATTTTCATAATTACTGGAGTAGATGAACTTCCATCAGAGCATAAGGGAAAGAAAGATGAACATTGGCGCTAAAGGCAAAACCAGTCAGCACTTAGGTCTGTGGCTTAAACTGCCACTCCAGAATGCAGAGGTTTGAAAAATGAGCTGCGCTTTAGGAATTACTTAAACAGTTTAAAATGTGATTTATTTATGAAAACAAATCTTTCAGAACTCATTTGGGTTAGTGATAAAACCAAACCAAACATGAGAGCATCCCTCTTCCTTCCAGAAAAGGAATATTTCTTTAAATAGCTCACTCTTAAATATTGACTTCTCTTGCTAAAGCCACTGCAGTCATTACATTTGGTTCTCATGTATTTCCCTCTAGGGGATAGAAAAGGAGGTTTTCAGAAAGAAAAAACCCTTTTGCTTGACTGCTATGAAATAATACCACCCTCTAGAGTATCAAAATGAAAATGTGGATTCAGAATATGTGTAGGCCCTACATGTGACCTGTCCTGAAGTGTTCCTTCTTGACTTTAGGTAGCACTGGGGATGTCCTTGAGAGAAAAAATAGCTAGGGATTTTACTTTGGTGATGAGTTATGCTAGCAGGCTTCATGTCTCACGTAAATTGTAACCTTTGCTGAGTGTAACCCTAGCTCTTTGAAAAGAGAACAGAATTAGACTCCACCAAATGAAGAGTCTAAGACCTTGGCAATCTTACCCTGGAAAGATGACAAGATACATAGAGATCATGAACAATGGTGAGGCCCTTATAACACTGCCTGAATAGGATGTCTGCAGAGTTATACCAGCTTCATGGATGTAATGTAGGTTCAGTGGTTTGAGAAATAGAACATCAGGTCTATTTAAAAGTGAACAACAGAAGACTCACATAGTAGCTATATTAGGCAAAATTGGGGAAAGAGAGAGAGGTAAGGCAGGTTAGCAATGTACAATATTTCAGATGTTTCAAAACGTCACCTTAGAATACTTAGTGAAAATTCACACAATAAGCCAAATTTGGTGCATTCTTTTTATTTTTAATTTTATTTTTTTACTTTTATAAATTTATTTATTTATTTTTGGCTGCATTGGGTCTTTGTTGCTCTGCGCGGGCTTTCTCTAGTTGCATGCAGCGGGGGCTACTCTTCGTTGTGGTGCGCGGGCTTCTCATTGTGGTGGCTTCTCTTGTTGTGGAGCACGGGCTCTAGGCACATGGGCTTCAGTAGTTGTGGCACGTGGGCTCAGTAGTTGTGGCTCGTGAGCTCTAGAGCGCAGGCTCAGTAGTTGTGGCACACTGATTTAGTTGCTCTGCGGCATGTGGGATCTTCCCAGACCAGGGCTCGGACCCGTGTCCCCTGCATTGGCAGGCAGATTCTCAACCACTGTGCCACCAGGGAAGCCCCTGCCTTCACGTTTGATCGTGTTTCTCTGTCTTTTGTTCTCTCTCTATTGCTTTTTATTTATTTATATTTATTTATTTACTTATTTATTTTGGCCATGCCACGTGGCTTGCGGGATATTAGTTCCAGGGATTAAACATGGGCCATGGCAGTGAAAGTGCCTAGTCCTAACCACTGGACTGCCAGGGAATTCCCTCTCTCTTGCTTTTTAGAAAAAGAAACCACTTCTTTTTATTTTCAACACAGTTAAACTAATGTCAAGGGTGGGTTGCTATTTTCTAGATGACTAGAAATTTTACTTAATTACATTCAATGTTTTGCCTCTTCCTAATGTTTTGTCAAATTTCTTGATTTTATACAGTGCCAAGGAGATTATCAATTATGTCTTTCCATGTTAAATACTCACTGTCCTGGTTCTCATGGTTTCTCCAGTAGCTAAATGGTGTTTTGATATAAAGCTGTTTTAAAGGATATCTATTACGCTCTAACTAGCATACAGATTTCTATTTGGATATCTCTGTGGCTGAACCTATACCATACTTGTTTTCCTATTGTCAAGGTCCACCTTGTTCATGGCCTTTCTCAGACTGCTTCTCCATCAAAGGATATGATGCCTGATCATGAGTTAGGAATGTCACTACTTCCTCCCCTTGATGCTAAGATCCTAGTAGGCTTGGAAACGACTGGGACATATCTTGAAACTCTTGCTCACTGAGGGGCTCTTTGGGGCATATGATCTTTCTACTGTTACTTGATGTTTTAGGTCAGGAATTCAAGAAGCATTAGCTGGGCAGTTCATTTCCGATCCATGTGTTTTCAACTGGGGTAGCTGGGCCTAGAGAGTGCAATAATCCAAGATGGTTTCTTCACTCACAAGTGCGGCACGTTGGTGCTACTTGGCCTCTCTCTCTCTCTCTCTTTCCATGTGATGTCTCTTCCTCCAGGGCCTTTCCATATGGCTTGGGCTTTTCACAGCATGGTGACCTCAGGGTAATTGGATTTCTTACATGCAGGCTTAAGGCTCTAAGAGCAAGTGTTCTAAGAATCTCTCTCTCTTTTAAAGAAAAACTTTCCCCACTTTGTTTTGTTGTTATTTCTTGGACCCTCATTTATGGCAGTACAGGAACTAGCTTTAAAAGACTCAGTTTGTGGAGTCCTTCTATACAATAAATTCAGACCTTAGGGCTCAAATACTAAGATAAACAGATGTTTGGTTTGAATTATATGGCAAGCCACTTTGTACTTTGTTTTGTTAGAGAACTTTCAAGTTTAGTGAAAGATTGGGTTTAAGATTTTTTTTTTCTTATTTGAGGATAAAATACTGAAACCAAACCAGCTCTGGGGCAAAGGAGCAGTGGTGGCAGAGACCTAGACTCCAGAAGAATAATCTGCAACACTTCTGGTCTCATTTTCCAGCACCTGCAGTGACTGCTGGTCAGAGATGTTAGGAGAAAAGTTGCCTCGAGTTAAGAGTCTTACTGTCTTGGAAACAGTCAGCAACTTTCAGTCCAACTTTTGGCAAGTTGACAAAGTTTGTATTTTGCAAACTCTCCTCAGCCCTGCAGCCCTTTCTTGCACACACTTTATAGTGATTTCTTCCTTTAGATGTAGCCCTCCAAAGTTATCACACCCTCAAGGCCACATCAGTACTGACTTGTTTTATACCAATCCTCTGATAGATTGGTTCAGACAAAGACACAGATTTCTCCATGAAGACATTCCAGTCCTCCGTTTGTCTTTAAACAGGAAGAGCCATTATTTTAACACAAATGACACCCTCTCCAGTGGTGACACTCTGAAGCAGACAAGCCAGTTGTCAAGTCATCTTAGAGGTGGGGGAGATTAGATTCCTTCTAATGTCTTTCACATCCTGCTAAATTCAGAAGAGACTGATATTTAACCCTAGAATTTTTATTTCCTTTGATATTTAGCCTAAAATAGAAAGAGGATGTTTGTCCTTTTTGATGCTACTGGCTTAAGTACATAAGTTTCTATGTTATAAGATCATGCTCGATTTTTAAAAGAGGCTGTTCCATTTCTGTTTGTCCTCCTCACACACATACAGAGTTATTGCCAAGAGGAATGCTATGTGCACAAGGACAGCTAAGACCGCATACTGTCATTAGCTGGGAGTCAGGTTACCCAGCACATGGACAGTGGCATGTGCTAGAGCTATGTGTAACTAGAAGAGTCCTAGAGAGGGGAATCTGTAGCATTAAGCAGGCTTCGCAGATTAAAAAAAAAAGAAAGATCACATACAATGATCCTCTCTGAGCTTGATTTTAAAAACTTAAAATGAGGTTAATCACCAGCACTGTACTAATCACTTTGTATGCATTATCTCATTCACTCCCATAAAACCCCCAAGCTACAGAGATATTATTGTTCTCATTTTACAAATAAGGAAACATAAGCTTAGAGAGGTTATACAAATTGCCCAAACACACATAGCTGGTAAGTGGTGAAGCCAGGAATAAAATCTGCACAGTCCATATCTAGAGCAGAGGGCTTTTAACCTCTACTATAAGAAATATACTTCTTGACCTGTGTACTCCTTAGGAAATGGGAGGAAAGGGGATCTAAATTCCAATGAAAAGCCTAGCCTTTGTCAAAATTCAGTTAGTTACTCTTGTATGGATCTATTTCTTGATTCTGTCTTCTGTTCTGTGTTTCTGTCCCTCTTCTAATACCCCACTGTCTTGCTTACTGTAGCTCTAAAGCTTTGGGTTTAGGAGGGACCTTATAAGGATATGAACAGAGATGTCCATTAATAATCTTCTCATATACAGGACACTGGGTCAGAAACTTAATTCTGACAGTGGTCTCTCTTTATTGCTTAGATGTGTAAGAAATTAGATGTGGTGTTGAGCTAAATCAAACTGGACAGTGTGTAAAAAGCTGTTTGCAAAGTGTGAGAGAGATGTGTGGTGACTATATTGATCCCATTTTGGGGATATGAAATAGTTTTGGGTTAAAGCTCCGAAGACCCGTATCAGAGAGCTTGGGAGAGGCAGAACTGAAAATGTGTTCAGTAAATTAAAATATTGAGCCCCAAAGGGCAAATTCTTACTAGGTCCAGCCCCCCTCACTACAGAATATGGTATAATGATACCCCACTTCATTTCTCTCAAGAAAGTTGCCAAAAATATTTGCAAACAGTGCGACTGACAGGGCTTAATTTCCAAAATATACTAACAGCTCATACAACTCGACAACAAAAAAACAAGCAACCCAATCGAAAAATGGGCAGAAGACTTAAAGAGACATTTCTCCAAAGAAGAAATACAGATGGCCAATAGGCACATGAAAAGATACTCAACATTGCTAATTATTAGAGAAATGCAAATCAAAACTACAATGAGGTACCACCTCATGCTGGTCAGAATGGCCTTCATTAAAAAGTCTACAAATAATAAATGCTGGAGGGGGTGTGGAGAAGAGGGAACCCTCCTACACTGTTGGAATGTAAATTGGTGCAGCCAACTGTGGAAAACAGTATGGAGGTTCCTCAGAAAACTGAAAATAGAATTACCATATGCTCCAGCAATCCCACTCCTGGGCATATATCCAGACAAAACTATAATTTTTATTTTTAATTTATTTTATTTTTGGCTGCATTGGGTCTTCGTTGCTGTGCGCAGGCTTTTCTCTGGTTGCGGCAAGCAGGGGCTACCCTTTGTTGTGGTGCACGGGCTTCTCATTGCAGTGGCTTCTCTTGTTGCGGAGCACAGGCTCTAGGCACACGGGCTTCAGTAGTTGTGGCTTGAGCACTCTAGAGTGCAGGCTCAGTAGCTGTGGTGCACGAGCTTAGTTGCTCTGCGGCATGTGAGATCTTCCCAGACTGGGGATTGAACCCGTATCCCTTGCGCTGGCAGGCAGATTCTTAACCACTGCGCCACCAGGGAAGCCCAAAAGTATAATTTAAAAAGATACATGCACCCCTGTCTTCATAGCAGCACTATGCATAATAGCCAAGACATGGAAACAACCTAAATGTCCATCGAAAGATACAATGGATAAAGAAGATGAGGTACATATATATAGTGGAATACTACTCAGCCATAAAAAGGAACAAAATAATGCCATTTGCAGCAACATAGATGCAAGTAGAGATGATCACACTAAGTGAAGTAAGTCAGAAAGAGAAAGACAAATACCATATTATATCACTTATGGGTGGAATTTAAAATATGACACAAATTAACCTATCTATGAAACAGAAACAGAATCAGGGACATAGAGAATAGACTGGTGGTTGCTAAGGGGGAGAGGGGTGGGAGAGGGGTGGATTTGGAGTTTGGGATTAGCTGATGCAAACTGGTATATATAGAATGGATAAACAAGGTCCTACTGTATAGCATAGGGATCTATATTCAATATCCTGCGATTCACCATAATGGAAAAGAATATGAAAAAGAAGGTATATATATGTATATCTGAGTCCTTTGCTGTACTGCAGTAATTAATACAACATTATAATTCAACTATACTTCAATAAAAAATAAATTAAAAAAAAAATAAAGTTACCAAAGAATACACAAGGGGAGTGGGCAAGGGTAATTAGGACAGCTTATCAGGACATCTTTCTTCCCTAACTTTCTTCTTTTAGCACAGTTTAATTAGCTCATTGTCACCTTGGCAATGTTGAACTGCGTGAGAGACCAAGAAGCTGAATACAGAGTAGGAGAGAGAAGTGTGACAGTGACAAGCTCATAGAGGCAAGGGCAGTTGGAAGTGCCAGGAGATGGAAGTGTTAGGATAGTAGGCACACGTGTAGAGCAAGAGCTTTTCGAGGAGGTAATAGAGAAGCTGGGGCTTAGAGAGGACTGAGAGAGGAAGTCAGGCTTTGCAGCGTCAAACTTAATCTCAGGGCTGTCCCTGGTCCCTACAGTAGCTTCTGGGACAGTACAAAAGTGATGTCCCTTGGAATCATAGAATCATGGACTCTTAGAGCTCCATATGACCTTGGAGTCCATCAAGTAAATCTAGCCCCTCAGTTTTAGTTTAAAGGGGACTTACAGTGACTGTCCAGTTGATCTCGAAACAATTTTGATATTCATGTCAGGCTTTAACATGCCTTTCTTCTGCAGTTTCCTCTCCCGTGAAAAATCCTGTTTATAAAAGACCCTGTGTGTGTATGTCCTTGTGTGTTTGTGTGCATACGTTGTCTATGTTGGGTCTGGTTTGTCAGACAACAGAGTGAAGGATGGTGATTCTAGTTACTTTTTTAGCTGCAGAACTGAAACCAAATTAGTCGATCCATAGATATTTAGTGAGTATCTGCTCAGTGTAGTCCTTTGTTTCTGAGGACTGGACAGCATATCTTAGGCACATAATTTGGATAACCCTTTGCTTTCTAGGTGCTTACATATTCTACAGGGAAATAAATAATGATGATAATAGTCCCTCAGGCACCACAGCAAAGCACTTGAGGGCTTCCCTAGTGGCGCAGTGGTTAAGAATCTGCCTGCTAACGCAGGGGACACGGGTTCGAGCCCTGGTCCAGGAAGATCCCACATGCTGCGGAGCAAGTAAGCCTGTGTGCCGCAACTACTGAGCCTGTGCTCTAGAGCCCACGAGCCACAAGTACTGAGCCCACGTGCCACAACTACTGAAGCCCCTGCTCCTAGAGCCCGTGCTCTGCAACAAGAGAAACCACCACAATGAGAAGCCTGCGCGCTGCAAGGAAGAGTAACCCCCGTTTGCCACAACTAGAAAATGCCTGTGCACAGCAATGAAGACCCAACACAGCCAAAAATAAATAAATAAATATTTTAAAAAGCTAATAAAAAAAAAGAAAGACACTTAATAGTTTTACAGTGGTTCTCAAAATTTAATGTACATACGCAGCACCTGAAAATCTCGTTAAAATGCAGATTCTAATTAAGTAGGTCTGGGTGGGAGCCTGAGATCATGCTTTTCTCACAAGCTCCCAGATAAAACTGATGCTGTTGGTCCACAGACCACACTTTGACAAATAGCATGGCAAAGTGTCTTAACATTGGTTAAAATGTGAAGCATGCGTAGGAAATACAAATAAGTCATTTTAACGGAGACAGAAAGTTGGAAAGATTGGTTAGGATCAAATCTCTAGGAGCTTTGAATGCCAGGGTAAGGTTTTAGATGATATGGGTTAAGGAATCATTGCAGGTCTGTACTGGGTATAGAGTGACCTGATAGGACTTAAGGGAGATTTATTTGTCATCATGTATAGAACATATGGGATAGAAGTTTCGTATTAGGTATCAAGTAGCAGAGACTCAACTCCTGGCCCTTAATGCCAGGTGAGGAAACTTGCAGAAAAGAGAGGAGAAGATTGGCAATAAGGAAGCTACCTGCTTAAAGACTGACCCTGGGTTTGAGGGCTGGAAGTTGTTTGGATCATAAATCTCTTTTCTCTGCCCAGATTCCAAGAGATCCCTGCCAATCCCTTGGAATTCTGGCCAGTTCTACCAAGCTATAGGAATAACCAAATTTTAGAGAAGTAGAGTACCGTAAAATACAGTCAGCACTAAAACTATCCTGAGTATAATTTAATTCTTTGATTCATAATGTATTTTTAGGAACTTGGGATGTTCTGTGCAACTGAATCTTCCAGAAAATTGAAACAAACTTGTGAGTGCCAAAAGATTTTAAAAAGTTGTAGATGCTTAGGGCAAAAATTCTAAAAATGCAGAGTACGGAAGGTATAAAGTGAAAAATAAAAGTTAACCCTTTCCTCCTAAAGCAACTAGAGAAAGAAGAACTAACAAGACCCAAAGTTATTAGAAGGAAAGAACTCATAAAGATCAGAGGGACTTCCCTGGTGGCACAGTGGTTAAGAATCTGCCTGCCACTTCAGGGGACACGGGTTCGAGCCCTGGTCCAGGAAGATCTCACATGCCGCGGAGCAACGAAGCCCATGTGCCACAACTACTGAGCCTGCGCTCTGGAGCCTGCGAGCCACAACTACTGAAGCCCATGCATCGCAATGAAGAGTAGCCCCCGCTCACCGCAACTAGAGAAAGCCCACATGCAGCAGTGAAGACCCAATGCAGCCAAAAATTAAAAAAAATAAAAAAATAAAATAAAATAAAGATCAGAGCAGAAATAAATGAAATAGAGACTAAAAAAACAATAGAAAAGATCAATGAAACTAAAAGCTGGTTCTTTGAAAATATAAACAAAACTGATAAACCTTTTAGTGAGACCCATTAGGCCCAAATCAATAAAATCAGAAATTAAAAAGAAGTTATAACTGACACCACAGAAATACAAAGGAACATAAAAGACTGCTGTGAGCAACTATATGCCAATCAAATGGACAATCTAGAAGAAATGGACAAATTCTTAGAAAGGTGCAATGTCCCAAGACCGAACCACGAAGAAATAGAAAATATGAACAGGCCAATTACCAGTACTGGAATTGAATCAGTAATTTAAAAATTCCCAGCAAATGTAAGTCCAGGATCAGATGGCTTTACAGGTGAATTCTACCAAACATTTAGAGAAGAGTTAACACCTGTCCTTCTGAAACTGTTCCAAAAAATTGCAGAGGAAGAAACACTTCCAAACTCATTCTGTGAGGCTGCCGTCACCCCGATAACAAAACCAGGCAAAGATATCAGAAAAACAGAAAATTACAGGCCAAAATCACTGATGAACATAGATGCAAAAATCCTCAACAAAATACTAGCAAATCAATTCCAACAATGTATTAAAAGGATTGTACATGATAATCAAGTGGGATTTATCCCAGGGATGTGAGGATTTCTCAATATCTGCAAATCAATGGGATACACCACATTAACAAATTGAAGAATAAAAACCATATGATCATCTCATTAGATGCAGAAAAAGCTTTTGAGAAAATTCAACATCTATTTATGATAGAAACTCTCCAGAAACTGGGCATAGAGAGCCTACCTCAACATAATAAAGACCATATATGACAAACCCAGAGCTAACATCATACTCAGTAGTAAAAAGCTGAAAGAATTCCCTCTAAGATCAGGAACAAGACAAGGATTTCCACTCTTGACATTTTTATTCAACATAGTTTTGGAAGTCCTAGCCACAGCAATCAGAGAAGAAAAGGAAATAAAAGGAATCCAAATTGGAAAGGAAGAAGTAAAACTGTCACTGTGTGCAGATGACATGATACTATACATAGAAAATCCTAAAGGCACCACCAGAAAACTACTCATGAATGAATTCGGTGAAGTTGCTGAACACAAAATTAATATACAGAAATCTGTTGCATTTCTGTACTCTAACAATGAGATATCAGAAAGAGAAATTAAGGAAACAATCCCATTTACCATTGCATCAAAAAGGGTAAAATATCTAGGAATAAACCTACCTAAGGAGGCAGAAGACCTGCACTCTGAAAACTGTAAGACGCTGATGAAAGAAACTGATGACCATACAAACAGATGGAAAGATATACCGTGTTCATGGATTGGAAGGATCAATATTGTTAAAATGACCATACTACCCAAGGCAGTCTATAGATTCAGTGCAATCCCTATCAAATTACCAATGGCATTTTTCACAGAACTGGAACAAAAATATTTTTAAATTTGTGTAGAAACACAAAAGACTCCAAAGAGCTGAAACAATCTTGAGAAAGAATGGAGCTGGAGGAATCATGCTCCCTGACTTCAGACTATACTAAAAAGCTACAGTAATCAAAACAGTATGGCACTGGCACAAAAACAGACACATAGATCAATGGAACAGGATAGAAAGCCCAGAAAAAATCCACACACATATGGTCAATTAGTCTATGAAAAAGAAGGCAAGAATATTCAGTGAAGAAAAGACAGTCTCTTCAATAATTGGTGCTGGGAAAACTGGATAGCTACATGTAAAAGAATGAAGTTGGAACATTCTCTAATACCATATACAAAAATAAACTCAAAATGGATCAAAGACCTAAATGTAAGACTAGACACTATAAAACTTCTAGAGGAAAACATAGGCAGGTTGCTCTTTGACATATATCTCAGCAATATTTTTTTTGGATCCGTCTCCTAGAGTAATGGAAACAAAACCAAAAATAAACAAATGGGACCTAATCAAACTTATAAGCCTCGGCACAGCAAAGGAAACCATAACAAAACGAAAAGACAACCTACAGAATGGGAGAAAATACTTGCAAATGATGTGACTGACAAGGGATTAATAATCCAAAATATACCAACAGCTCATACAGCTCAATATAAAAAACAAACAACCCAATCAAAAAATGGGCAGAAGATCTAAATAGACATTTCTCCAAAGAAGATACTCAGATGGCCAAAGGCACATGAAAAGATGCTCAACATTGCTAATTATTAGAGAAATGCAAATCAAAACCACAGTAAGGTATCACCTCACACCAGTTAGAATGGCCATCATCAAAAAGTCTACAGATAATAAATTCTGGAGAGGGTGTGGAGAAAAGGGAACCCCCCTACACTGTTGGTGGGAATGTAAATTGGTGTAGCCATTATGGAGAACGTATGGAGGTTTCTTAAACTAAAAATAGAACTACCATATGATCCAGTAATGCCACTCCTGGGCATACATCTGGAAAAGATGAAAACTCTGATTTGAAAAGATACATGCACTCCAGTGTTCATAGCAGCACTACTTACAATAGCCAAGACATGGAAGCAACCTAAATGTCTGTCAACAGAGGAATGGATAAAGAATGTGTGATACACACACACACACACACACACACACACACACACACACACAATGAAATATTACTCAGCTATAAAAGAATGAAATAATGCCATTTTCGGCAACATGGATGGATCTACAGATTATCATACTAAGTGAAGTAAGTCAGATACAGAAAGAGAAATATCAGGTGATACCACTTATATGTGGAATCTAAAATAATGATCCAAATGAATTTATTTACAAAACAGAAATAGACTCACAGACATAGGGAAGAAACTTATGGTTATCAAGGGGGAAAGTGGGGGGAGGGCTAAATTTGGAATTTGGGATTAACAGATACATACTATTATATATAAAATAGATAAACAACAAGGACCTACTATATAGCACAGGGAACTATATTCAGTATCTTATACTGACCTATAATGAAAAAGAATCTGAAAAAGAAACTGAATCACCTTGCTGTAAACCTGAAACATTGTAAATCAACTGTACGTCAATAAAAAATAAAAATTAAAACTGACCCTTTCTAGTCTCTAATTTCTGTTATTAACAATTTTTAATATTCTTTCTGATATTTAATCATATATATAGCTATGTATATAATTTAATTTTCTTTTTTCATAAATGTAATCATACTATTTATATTATTCTACATCTTGCCTTTCCACTTAATATATCTGGGTCATTATTTGATAATAGCACATAAAAATCTAATTTTTTCTTCTAAATTCCTACATAGAATTTTTATATGGTTTATAATAGTTAATCAGTTCCCTATTGAAAAATATCTGGGTTGTTAAAAACAATACTTAAGTGAGCATATTTATAAATACACCTTTGCATGCTTTTTAAAGTATATCTATAGCAGTGGAATTACAGTGGAAAAAAGCATATGCATTTTGAAGTTTAATAGTTATGGCCACATTGCCCTTTTGTAAAATGGTACATTCTCAATAATTATTTGAGAATCACTTCCTTGTAATCCTCATAATTGGGCATCTCATTGTTTTGTAGACTTGCATTTCTTTAATCTGGAATGAGGTTGTACATCTTTTGTGTGTTTATTGGTCACTTTTGCTTTCTGCTCTTGTAAAATGCCTGTTGAGAAATATGATCTTCCAAACTGCACATAGAACATTAACAATGTATTTTTACAGCTATACTTTTACAGTTAGACATCATTCAAAGAAAATATTTAATAGTCTTTTAGAATCTTGAGATGATTTTTCTTTTTGTTTTTTTTTACACAATATATTGTCACACCAAATATTTAATATCAAGGTGATGACATTTGGTCTTTCTATTTGATTTAATGAACAGTAGTATCTTCCCCAGACTTCAGTCTAATTTGAGCCTCATACAAGTTTGGAAAATTCCTGGAGTGGAAAGCTCCAGAAAAAAAAGGGGCGGGGGTATGTGTGATAGTTGACTTCACTCCCTGCTCTGTCAAAACAGTACATGCCTTCCTCCCACTTTGCTGAGAAATAACCTTGGGAATAAATTTATATATACCCATGGGTACAATTCTGAGTTTAGGGCTCATGCCTTTTTTGTGCAGTGTAGACTGTTTCTACCACACTGTAGCTTCTTAGGAAATGTCCAAGAAAAACAACAATAATGCTGGTATTTGGTTTGTCATTTGTGGCTCAGGGCATCAGTGGGGCATAGAGCAGAATTCTTGCTGAGGAATATGATCCTCCCTTGATTCTAATTTTATCTTTGTGGAGCAGCTTTTAAATATGAGGACAGCTGGTGTTGGATAAATCTGTCCTCACAAGCTGTATAAGATTGAAATAAAGTTAAATATTTGGGGTTAAATCCAAATACAAAAACATGGAAAGTATTGATTAATCTTCCCTTTCTGCATCTTGGTGAACAGGCACTTATTCATTGCGAACTCCTAGTAACAGTCCAGTTTGAAGCTTAAGATAAGGAGAATAATGTGTGCTCTAGTTTAAGTTTGAACATTTCATAAAAGGTAAAGCACAATTCTTGCTTTTCATCCCATCTTCCACCCTGCTGATAAAAGCGATAGGCTATACATACCTGTTTTTGTTAGGAACCTCTCTTTCTTTGTCTTTCTCTTTTGAGTAAAAAGTTGCTACCAATGAAATAGTGAAGCCCACATTTCCACTTTGGTTAGGATAATAATCCTCTGTGGCCTCTAAAAATTTGCAAATGATGGGACCCCAAACTCCTAGTAGATTCTCCCCCAGGTGACTGAATGTCTTGCTAGTTGCTAAGGGATAAATAAGGATGGTGAGCTCAGAGAACAGTCTGGTTGCTAGCTTTTCTTCAGCTGACTGGATTACTAAGGTAGAAAAGCACTAAAAATAAATCAGGGCACAAATTCTCCTGCCAGGGGTTGAGTATTGAGATAACTTGTCTTCTCGTCTGGTGTTGACATCATCTATTCTAATGCACACCGCAAATAGGAGCCAGAATGAGAAACATATTTGGCCATGGACTAGTGTTAGTAAAAGTCTGTAGCCCTGTACTTGTTGCTTCTTGTCAGACTCAATTAATTAGTCCCTCCAGCTCCTGTGGGAGAGAGCTAAATACATGCAGGTGAGAACTCGAAACAAATATAATTTAAATATAATTTTGCTAGGTCTTTTCCATGTCAGTTGGGTTTCAGTGTTTCCCCCAAGTGGTCAGAGTCCACCGGAGTTAGAAAAGTGGTAAGACCTCTCAGGTATTCATTTCTAGGACTTGAAGACTTCACAATCATCCAAGTCACCTGATACGGAGTAAAGAAATATTCTTATTGCTGAATTTCTGTTTCTGTTGTTGCTTTGGATGTCCTGAGCAGAGAGCCTTTGCCAGTCAGAAGTACTCTGTGGATTTCGTTTGAACTCAGATGGAGGGGAAATTCATATAAATCACTACCTTCTTTATATTTATCCCTACCCTCTTTTCATTTTATAGAAAGTTGCCTTTAACTGGAATAATACTGTGTCACACTGATTCAGTACTTGATATTCACAAAACGCTTTCACACATTTATCTTGTGACCTTCAGAACAAGTCTTTAAGGAAGGGATGTTATTATCCTCTTCTTAACTGCTGAACTTAGAAAACCCAACAGATTCAGATGTTGACAACAATTGGTGTTAAGAGCCCTGGGAGCTCTGGAATGTCTTGGTCCACTAAGCAATGTGCAGTCTGACCCAGGGCCCTATCTCCAAGTCTGGAGGTTTGTTCTATTTTTATAAAATAATTTATTTAAATGTTTCTATAAAAATTTTCATTTTAGAAAACTTGGAAAATATGGCAGAGAAGTGAGAGAAAAAAATCAACCACAGACCCAGTACACAAAAACAAATTCCTTGGGTTTCCTTAGGTTTTTGACTAAATCTGTGGGCTGGAAGGAGAGATGAAATAGGTATTCAGTAATGCTCATTGTGTATCTACCCATTTCCCTGCATTTAGCATAATGTACATTATAGACATTTTAGTTAAGCTGCCTCCAGGGAGCCTTTACAGGTAGATGTTGACTCTGGACCTTTTGAGCTGAGCTATAAACGGTGGCATCCCTAGTAGAGACCAACTATTCACTGTCCTCCTTTCATTACTCTTTTTTTGTTTGTTTGTTTCCTCTACACAACCTTCTTCCTTTCCTTCTGGCTATATCAGTACAACCTCTCTTCATCTTTCCCGGCAAGTTGTCATTTCCAGTCTTAAAGTCACCAGCAGTATTTTTGCAGTCCTTTCTTCAAATTCTGTCTGGCTTCCCCGATGTAGAGTCAAGGACCATGTAACATTGAAACAATGGAAGGGCTGCTCTTTCTCTAGTATGCTACACCTGCACCTTGGCACTCAGAAGGTACATCTGACCAAGAGGAGTGCTGGGAAGTGCAGGGACTTTAGCAGCTCCAGATGTTTGGAGCCAGGAAATGCTGAATTCCAATATATCTTCGAACCCCTTCTTGCATTTTTCTTAGTGCTTTAATAATAGCCATTAGGTAAGTGTATATTGATGACTGTGTGAGTGAGTGAGTGAGTGAATATATTTGGTCCTGTGAGTAGAGGTGGGAAGTCACTGTACTGACTTCCTATAAATTAAAAGCATCTGGATTGTATTCTCTGTCCTGAGCCCAAGGAATTAGAAATATTTGATTTTCCTCATCTGTAGGATCACTATGATATGAGAAAACCCAGACAGCAGCCTTGGTTTCAAAGGTACTCACAGCCTCCACGTTGTCTGTGTGCTTTTCTTCTCCTGTTGTCCTCACAGGAAGAGCCCCTCAGGGCTGGGTTTGTTTGAGGTAGATCCCTGTTGTCTGTCAAGGAGGGGCATAAACTGTAACGACAGCTGTCGGCGAAGAGGCTAGGGTATCAACTGGAAGGACTGGGGAAGGGTCTATCTATTCCACTGTATTTGGTGCAGCCCCAACTTTGTATTAATGACACTTGGGGAGTGCACAGCCTTGCAACAGAAGACCAAAAAATATGTGACCATGAGTTAACCACTAATAGTTATACATCAAATCTGAATGGAAACCAGGAGATAAAAGGCAGGGCAGAAGAAAGTCTCATGGTGAGCAAAGTGTTTTTTTAGCTGGAATGCAAAGAATTTTGGTATTGGCATTTCAAGGAAATTCAAGCTGCCCTTCCTCTCAATCCAGAAGACAGGAGATAGCTCACAGTTGCTTGGGTCAGGATTATAATTTTACTGATTTCAGAAGTGTCATATAATATCAGCATTGACTTTGGTGGTGGATCTATGCAGGGTTGTAGATCTTTGTGGAGAGGTATGTGGAACAGCACATTTTTTCTTTGAAGCTTAAGACTTCTGTTTTACATGCTGTTGGTAGATGTGCTTTTGATTGTGCTGGATTGATCAATACACCTAAAATATAAAGAATGTAGGTCCAATAAATAGAGAAACTTCTTGTTATCATGAGTAAGCTGAAAATTTCTGTGATAAGTATAGACTTCCACTGTTGTAAATTATGATTTAGCAGCAAGCTTTGATTGAGAACCTACTGTATGCCCAGTACTGAGCAGCTGGAGAGTGCTATGGAAGAGCTAACAAAAGGAAGAAACAATGTCATGCTACATTTACACTAAGTGTGTCCTAAGTGCAGTCCTTAGTGTCACTGAGTAAGTAATCCATAAGTAAGTAATACAGCGTTACTACAGTACAGTAAACTAAGTACAATTGATCACAACTCCACATACATGGTATAAAAATTTCCAAAGCCATTCCACTCAGCCAGTATTTTTTGAGCATCTCATGTAGGCCAACTACTTTCTCTTGTTTTTTTCCATAGCTCCAGACTACTTCTCTCTCTAGTTTCAGTCAGTTGCTTAAAAATTAAATGATGCTTCTTGGTCATGACAGAAGCTGGGGGAATTCAGTATAATCCTATTTCCAGTAGCAGTGCAAAAAGGCAAGTTGTTTTGGAATGATTCATTAGAAATACGGTCTCCCTCATCAAGGGATGGCATGTCCCATCAGAAGGGAAGTAATTTATGTGATGTAATGATGAGTGCTGATGGCCTAAAAGGCTCTGTTAGCTGTAGGAATCTGTGACTGAGCATCTGGCCCCTGGAAGTTGGTTCTTACCAGGCTGTCAAAGATCAAGGCAAGCTTCAGGTCATCCAAGCCAACTACTCCTTAAAAAACTTCTTTAAAACAGACAAGGACCTCAAGTCAAAGAAGAGAAGCCATTTGCCAATGTAGTGAATTACCTTGAATGCCAGAGAATGTCAGGAAAAATTGTGAAATTTGAAAAAAAAATTACTGAGAATCCTTTAGAATGCTAGGCATTGACTAGTATGTTCTTCCAAGTTATCTGATTCTGTAGTGATCTGTACCTTTCAGTGTCTTTGAACTGTTTTAAACTCTATAAAGTTGTAGAAAACTGAGGGTAATGCAAATTATTCTTGTTTATAAAAAAGCAAACCAATTTTGTTTTGTGGAAGTGCAGTTGACCACCTCTTCCAAGAGGCTAGTTTTGCATCTGTTAACAAATTAATTTCAGCATTTATGGCTACCTCTAGAACCAGTTTTTAACATCTTCTGATTCTGTCTTTAATTAATTAGTTAGATAAAATGTTGACATGTGTTTGTTTTATATTTATATGACAGTCATAATTTTACCTTAAATAATTATCCTTTAACAGGAAGGAACTAGGATTTTAGTAAGAGCTCTCTGTTCTTCCTTCATTGTGAATAGGTATAGGCCCTGTTTACATGGGTTTCTGAGATGGCTAAGCCATCACTTGTAATTTTTTTTTGGTCACATTTTTGTGTTTATAGGCCATGTGGATAACATCTTAAAAACTCACTGAGATGAATTTCATGTAACATAAAACTTTTTTTTCTTTTTTAGAATTTTTGTTATAAAACTAACCATTTTAAAATGAACAGTTCAGGGAACTTCCCTGGTGGTGCAGTGGTTAAGACTCCGTGCTCCCAATGTAGGGGGCCTGGGTTCGATCCCTGGTTGGGGAACTAGATCCCACATGCATGCTGCAACTAAGAGTTCACATGCCAGAAATAAGGAGCTGTGTGCCACAACTAAGAAGCCAGCAAGCTGCAACTAAGGAGCCCACGAGCTGCAACTAAAAAAAAGGAGCCTGCCTGCTGCAGCTAAGGAGCCCATGTGCCACAACTAAGAAGTTGGTGAGCTGCAACTAAGGAGCCGGCCTGCCACAACTAAGACCTGGTGCAACCAACCAACCAACCAAATAAATAAATAAATATTAAAAATGAACAATTCAGTGGCATTTAGTACATTCACAGTGTTGTACAACCACACCTCTATCTAGTTCCAAAACGTTTCCATCACTCCAAGCAGAACGCCTTATCTATTAAACAGTTTCTCCCTACTCTTCCTTCCCCATTACCCCTGGCATCCACACATCTGCATTCTGTGTCTATGGATTTATCTGTTCTGGATGTTTCATATAAATGTAATCATACAATATGTGACCTTTTGTATCTGACTTCTTTCACTTAGCATAATATCTATCCATATTGTAGCATATATCTGTAATCCGTTCTTTTTTTATGGCTGAATAATACTCCATTGTATGTATGTACCACAGTTTGTCCATGTGTTTGTTGATGGACATCTGGGCTGTTTCTACGTTTTGGCTACTGTGAATAGTGTTACTATGAACATGCATGAACATCTACTTGTTTAAGTACCTGTGTTTTATTCTTTTGGGTATGTATCATGGAGCAAAATTGCAACATCATATGGTAATTCTCTGTTTAGCTTTTTGAGAGGAACCACCAAATTGTTTTCCACAGAGACAACTATTTTATTATATATCCCCATCAGCAATGTATGAGGGTTCCAATTTCTCTGCATCCTCAACGACCCCTGTTATTTTCCATTTTTAAAAGTATTGCCGGGCTTCCCTGGTGGTGCAGTGGTTGAGAGTCCACCTGCCGATGCAGGGGACGTGGGTTCGTGCCCCGGTCCAGGAGGATCCCACGTGCCGCAGAGCGGCTGGGCCCGTGAGCCATGGCCGCTGAGCCTGTGCGTCCGGAGCCTGTGCTCTGCAACGGGAGAGGCCACAACAGTGAGAGGCCCGCGTACCGCAAAAAAAAAAAAAAAAGTATTGCCACCCTACTGGGTGTGAAGTGGTATCTCATTGTGGTTTTGACTTGCATTTCTCTAATGACTGAAGATGTTGCCTGTCTTTTCATGTTCTTGTTAATCATGTAGAATTTTGAACAGTAACATGTTTTGAATATGCTAGGGAAGCTGGCTATTAAAAAGATATCTTTGATAACTCCCACTGTAATACAGGTAATTATCCCTTAATTTATGTTTCTTAATTTAAGATTTTATACATTAAGTTTATTAAATGATTCTATAGAAAAAGTTATCTTTTTTGGACAAAATTAGGATTTTCTCCACTCCCTAAGTGATGCTCTTTATAAGGTGTCTTCACAGACCATGCCTGAACCTTCCACAGTATCCAGCAAGTACTCTTAAGGAACTCAGAGAAATGTTTCCATGGTGATAATATCTGTCCTTGTGAAACGCTACTGTGTGAGCTGTTTCATGTATTAAAGTCTTGCTTGGAGCTGTCTCTTTGTAAGATTTATTTGCTGATTTGCTTTTTAAACATGGATACATAGTACAGTTTTTAATAATAATGATAACAACAACTAACATTTGTTGAATATTTATTAGCTCTCTACTAGGCATTTTATGTACATTATATCCTGTAATCCTAGTAGAATATTAGCTCCTAAGGGTAGATTCTTTTTTTTCTTGTGCATTGTATCTCCACCATCTAACAGAGTATCTGTTACAGAGCAGGTGTTCAACAAATGTCATTGAATGAATAAACAACCCTTTGAGGTAGTTTCTGTGATTACCTTCATTTTGCAAATGAGGAAGCTGAGGCTAAGAAATGTAAAGCAATTTTCCCGAGATCATACAGATGGGCAGTGGTGGAGCCTAAATCAGAACTTGGGCAGCCTACTCCAGTCTATACTAAGTTGCCTTTTAAGCCATAGTATTCAGAACACCACTTTCACCTCTTCCTTCCACATTCTACAGGGTGGCCAGGTAGTTTTGTCAAACAAAGAGAAAGCAGTAATTCATTTCAGTTCAAGAAAATATTTATTAATGGCCATCTGTGTGCCCAGACATTTGTTGGGTGTAATGTTGAGAACTGGGAATTAAGAAAATGAGTTTCTATTATGGATTTTGACACTACCTTGAACAAGTCATGTACTCTTTCTAGACTTTGGATTCCTCATGTGGAAAATGGAAAAGTTAGACTAAATAATCTAAGTATGCTCTTGCAATAAAATATGATAAGTTTAAGAAACAGCACCGATAAGGCCACAATGAAGTTGTTTGCTGAGGATAGTGGTGGTGGGGAATGTAATTGGTTATATAAATCTTTAATCTAGAAGAAATGAAAAAAAAGGAAAGGCAACAAGGTGGTAAATATATGATGGCAGTGGTAGAGTGCATCTTCTAGAAGAGATAATAAAGCAACTATCCAAGTAACAAGGAAGCCTCAGCTCACCCTTAATTTTAAGAAATGAGATCTGTTTCTATCCTAACCCTTACCTTTGAGAAGCATAATAGCCTACGATTTTAGTATTTTACAGTTTCTCCATGCTTTTCTTTCCTTTGTGCCCTGTAACTTTGCTGAGAAGTAGTTTGGGGATGATAGTTGGGAAAACCAAGGGCCTAGCCAAGCTTATACAGTTGTCTAATGATTCTCAATCTTGGGTTTTTGATACTCCAGGCTGTCATCCTGGGGTTTGAAGAAAATGTGAAATTACTATTTTTTATTGATATGAATTTTTCTTTTAAATTCACTTGATTAAAAAAAAATATATGCCGTGTGACGCTTTTCCCTTTGATTTCTAAAAGTAGAGGATATTGCCTAATAGAACAGGTAATAATAGGGTACCAAAACTTCCAAAACAATGTGTTAACTTTTTAAGGAAAAAGATCTTATAGACAAAACACCCTTTTAAAGGCTCACTTTTTTTTTTTTTTTTTTTGTGGTACGCGGGCCTCTCACTGTTGTGGCCTCTCCCGTTGCAGAGCGCAGACTCCGGACGCGCAGGCTCAGTGGCCATGGCTCATGGGCCCAGCCACGCTGCGGTATGTGGAATCTTCCCGGACTGGGGCACGAACTCGTGTCCCCTGCATCGGCAGGCGGACTCTCAACCACTGCGCCACCAGGGAAGCCCTCACTTGTTGTTTTATACTTTAAATTGGGTCGAATGATTATATTACTTCCTCTGCAAAGTTTAGCCAGTAAATGCACTAAACGCTCATCAGATGCCTGGTGTGTACAAAGCACTACACTGGATGCCTAAGAAATTCAAAGATGACTCTTTCCCTCAATCTTGTAAAAGTTTTGAAACCTTTACAACTAACCACAGCATATGATGTAATATTATGAGTGCCTGAAGCTAATCTAAAGTGTTATAGGAAATCAAGAAGATATCCCTTTAAGTTGTAGTGGTTTAGAAAGGCTTCTTGGAAGGGGAGATACTGGAGCCAAGTCTTGAAGGATGCATATATTAAGATGAGAGTAAGAGAGAGAGATGGAGAGAGAGAAATATTAACAGATGGAGGGAATAGTATGATAATGGGCTCAGGAGGAAGAATATTCAGGGTGTATTTGGTAGTTTATGGGAGTGGAGGGAATTTATAAAAGATGCATAGTGGGAAGTAGTGGGAAATAGGGAGAAGAAATGAATTAGAAGTTGTGAACAAGTTTGTACACCCTGACAAATACTGTTAGAAAGATTCTTCCAACAGTTGGCTCTTTGTATGCCTATCAATGTTTCTTTCCCATTCCTGTCCCACACTAAATAAAACAAAAGAATAAACAGTTAATTCTTTCATTCAGCAAATATTTGTTGAGTACTTGCTCTGTCCCAGGTGTTATGTTAGGAGCATAAGCTATAAAGATAAACTAGACACAGTCCTGCCCTCAAGGAGCTCACAGTCTGGTGGGGAAGACCAACTCTTGGTTAAAAAGGGAGTACATACAAAGTGCTCATTATATTTGAAATGGGGCCACCTTGAAAAAGAATGATCTTGGCTGCCCTGGGCTAATCGCCTGAGCTCTGTTTTTAGCCCTTGGGAGCAACCTCAGGATGTGTGGCATACCAGAAGAACAGCTGCATACTATATTCTGAAAATGATGAAAGTGACGCCTCTGTTTTTCCAGACCCAGAGCAATGACTCTGAGGAGAGCCAAGCTCTTTCTCTCCTGGCTTGTGCTGGTGGGCACATTGTTGCAAAGATTTTAGAGGGGAAGTTTCACATTTTCCTACCTTTGTCCTAAAGAAAGGCGATATGGAGAAGGAAGGGATAAGGGAGTAATAAAGTATAGAGTCCTTTCATCTATAGTATTTCTTAATGTAGCAAGAGATGGTAATAATAATGATAGATAATATTTATTGAGTGCTTACTTTGTGCCAAGCACTATGATGAGGGCTTTAACATACAGTACCCAATTTAACTCACACAGTAGTCATGAAAACCAGCTACTGTTTTCATCACTCTTTACAGATAAGGAAACAGGCTTAAAAAGATTAAGTAACTTTCCTGTGTCACATAGCTCATAAGTGGATATAATGGAAAATATATTGGAATGGGCTTTATATTTCATATTTTATAGAGAAAGCTAAAGCCTAGAGAGAAGTGGTTGGTCCATAGGTGCAGAGCAGAATGACGTCAGAGCCAGATTTAGAACTCATGTCTCAATTTTATGATCCTTAAAACAATTGTAATTCTTTTGTAATAGAAAATTTTAAACACATATATTACTCAGCTTCTTCAGTTACCTATTCATGATCAATGTTATTTCATCTGTACTTCCACTCACCTGCCCTCTACCATATTAATGTGAAGCAAATACTAAACATTATTTCATCTGTAAATATACCAGAATGTTTCTCTAAAAGATGAGTCATTTAAAAAGCATAATCATAATACCATAATCTATATTTAATAATTTAGGTGAACCAAAATTAATAATAACTTCTTAACACCATCAATTATCTAGTCTGAGTTCACATTTCCAGTTGTCTCAAAAGTGTTATAATTTTTTCTTACAGTTTGCTTGAATCAGGATCCAAGTAAGGTCTACACATTACAGTAGATTGATGTATCTTTTAAGTCTCTTTTAATCTACAGCTTTGCCTCACCTTTTAAATTTTCTTGTAATTTAAATTGTTGAAAAAACTGTCCTATAGAGCTTCCTGCAATTTTTATTTTGTTGATTGTATCCCTGTAGTTTGTGTAGTTTAAGATGTTCCTTTGTCTTCTGTATTTCCTGTAAATTGGTAGTTGGATCTAGAGGCTTGATCACATTCAGGTTTGTTACATACCTTTTTGCAAAACTATAGATGACATTGTATCATTAGGAAGCACATAATGTCTAGTTATCTCTCTTTTTGTGATGTTAGGAATCATTGATGCTTAATGCCTAGATACATTAATTTATTGGAGCTTGTGAGGCCTTCCATTTCCAACAATGATGAGTATCAAGAAGAGAATTTACCCTCTCACTCTAAACAACTAAAAGACCCAACCGGATACAGAAAAGAATAGTTTTCAGACATTGGACAACAGGCATCACAGGACTGTGATCTGTAAAGGAAGGGAAATGACATAATGCCTGGCATCCAGTGAAAAATTACTGGACGTGCAAAGAAACACGATCATACAGTCAAAATATAAAATTTAATTAATAGAAACAGAATCCTGAAATGAGAGATCATAGAATTAGTAGACAAGATATTAAAAGAGCTACTATGAATATGCTTCACTTGTTCAAGAAGTAGAGGAAAATATGAGTATAACAAGGAGAGGAAATGGAAGATATAAAAAAAGACACAAGTCTAGAGATGAAAAATACAGTATTTGAGATGAAAAGTACATTGCATGGGATTAATAGCAGATTCGACACAGTAGAAGAAAAGGTTAGATACTTGAAGACATAACAATAGAAACTATCCAAAATAAAGCACAGAGAAAAAAGCCTGAAAAAAAACCCCAAAAAACATTAGTGAACTGTGAGACAATATCAAGTGGTCTAACATACATATAATTGGAATTAGAGAAGGGCAGGGACACCAGAAACATATTTGAAAAAATGATGGCTGAAAAATTGCCAAGCACCTTAAGAGGACCTGGAGACCTCTGATTCTGTTGTAATGAAAGACAAGACTGCTTCTCTGCAGATAAAGTGATGGTTTCATGATGAGCAGGCAGAAAGCTATAATTTAGACTAAGCCTTTTAGACTATATGGTGATCTTCTGTATAACATAATGTGTTGTCTTCCTCTTAGGGTCATCCTGGAAAAAGTTACTTGTCTTTTGTCTTCTTTCTATTGTTGAATCTCCTATCCACTCTTAAAGGGACTCCTTCCCCTCCTCCACTGAAGACTCCCAAAGTGCCCCTGGTTACCCAAGGAAGGCCTGCACCTGTTTCCTAAGCATCCACCTGGGCTCCAGACTCCATCTATTCATCTGTGCAGCCATCTCAGCCTTCCCTAATGAAATTTTGATCCACTTTGGTCCTGTCAGCCCATCTTTTTATTTTATTTTATTAAATTTTTTTTTCTTTTTTAACTTTCTATTTTATATTGGAGTCTAGTTGATTAACAATGTTGTGATAGTTTCAGGTGTACAGCTGAGTGATTCAGTAATACATGTTTCTATTCTTTTTCAAATTCTTTTCCCATTTAAGTTGTTACATAATATTGAGCAGAGTTGCCTGTGCTGTACAGTAGGTCCTTGTTGGTTATACATTTTAAAGATAGTAGTGTGTACATGTCAATCCCAAACTCCCTAACTATCCCTTCTGTCCACCCTTCCCCCCTGGTAACCATAAGTTTGTTCTCTTAAGTCTGTGAGTCTGTTTCTGTTTTGTAACTAAGTTCATTTGTATCATTTCTTTTTAGATTCTGATTGTAAGTGATATCATAGGATATTTCTCTTTCTCTGACTTACTTCACTGAGTATGACAATCTCTAGGTCCATTGTGTTGCTGCAAATGGCATTATTTCATTCTTTTTTTTTTTTTTTAAAGAAGATGTTGGGGATAGGAGTTTATTAATTAATTTATTTACTTTTGCTGTGTTGGTTCTTCATTTCTGTGTGAGGGCTTTCTCTAGTTGTGGTAAGCAGGGACCACTCTTCATCACGGTGTGCGGGCCTCTCACTATCGCGGCCTCTCTTGTTGTGGAACACAGGCTCCAGACACACAGGTTCTGTAGTTGTAGCTCACAGGCCTAGTTGCTCTGCAGCATGTGGGATCCTCCCAGACCAGGGCTCGAACCCATGTCCCCTGCATTAGCAGGCAGATTCTCAACCACTGCGCCACCAGGGAAGCCCTATTTCATTCTTTTTAATGGCAGAGTAATATTCCATTGTATATATGTACCACATCTTCTTAATCCATTCCTCTGTTAATGGACATTTAGGTTGCTTCCATGTCTTGGCTATTGTAAACAGTGCTACAGTGAACATTGGGGTGCATGTATACTTTCGGACCATGTTTTTCTCTGGATATATGCCCAGGAGTGGGGTTGCAGGATCATATGGTAGCTCTATTTTTAGTTTTTTAAGGAACCTCCATACTGTTCTCCATAGTGGCTGCACCAATTTACATTCCCACCAACAGTGTAGGAGGGTTCCCATCTCTCCACACCCTCTCCAGCATTTTATCGTTTGTGGAATTTTTGATAATGGCCATTTTGACTATTGTGAGGTGTTATCTCATTGTAGTTTTGATTTGCATTTCTCTGATAACTAGCAATGTTGAACATCTTTTCATGTGCCTACTGGCCATCTGTATGTCTTCTTTGGAGAAAGGTCTATTTAGGTCTTCTGCTTATTTTTTGATTGGGTTGTTTGTTTTGATATTAAGCTGCATGAGCTGTTTGTAAATTTTGGAGACTAATCTCTTGTCAGTCACATCATTTGCAAATATTTTCTCCCAATCTGTGGCTTGTCTTTTCGTTTTGTTTATGGTTTCCTTTGCTGTGCAAAAGCTTTTGAGTTTAATTAGGTCCCATTTGTTTATTTTTCTCTTTATTTCCATTACTTTGGGAGATGGATTGAAAAAAATATTGCTGCAATTTATGTCAGAGAGTGTTCTGCCTATGTTTTCCTCTAAGAGTTTTATAGTGTCTGGTCTCACACTTAGGTCTTTAATCCTAATTATTTTTGTGTATGGTGTTAAAGAATGTTCTAATTTCATTTTTTTACACGTAGCTGTCCAGTTTTCCTAGCACCATTTGTTGAAGACTGTCTTTCCACCATTGTATAGTCTGGCCTCTTTTGTTGTAGATTAATTGACTGTAGGTGCATGGGTTTATTTCTGAGCTTTCTATCCTGTTCCATTGATCTATATTTCTGTTTTTGTGCCAGTACCATACTGTTTTGATGAATATAGCTTTGCAGTATAGTCTGAAGTCAGGGCACCTGATTCCTCCAGCTCTGTTTTTCTTTCTCAAGATTGCTTTTGACTATTTTGTGTCTCCATACAAATTTGAAGATTTTTTATTCTGGTTCTGTGAAAAATGCCATTGATAATTTGATAGGGATTGCATTGAATCTGTAGATTGCTTTGGGTATTATAGTCATTTTCACAATACCGATTCTTCCCATCCAAGAACATGGTATATCTCTCCATCTGTTTGTGTCATCTTTGATTTCTTTCGTCAGCGTCTTACAGTTTTCGGAGTACAGGTCTTTTGTCTCCTCAGGTAAATTTATTCCTAGGTATTTTATTCTTTTTGTTGCAATGGTGAACGGGATTGTTTCCTTAATTTCTCTTTCTGCCCTTTCATTGTTAGTATATAGAAGTGAAAGAGATTTCTTTGAATTAATTTTGTAACCTGCAACTTTATCAAATTCATTGATGAGCTCTAGTAGTTTTCTAGTAGCATCTTTAGGATTTTCTATGTATAGCATCATGTCATCTGCAAGCAGTGACAGTTTAACTTCTTTTCCAATTTGTATTCCTTTTTTTTTTTTAACATCTTTATTGGGGTATAATTGCTTTACAATGGTGTGTTAGTTTCTGCTTTATAACAAAGTGAATCAGTCATACATAAACATATGTTCCCATATGTCTTCCCTCTTGCCTTTCCCTCCCTCCCACCCTCCCTATCCCACCCCTCCAGGCTGTCACAAAGCACCGAGCCAATATCCCTGTGCCATGCGGCTGCTTCCCACTAGCTATCTACCTTACTACGTTTGTTAGTGTGTATATGCCCATGACTCTCTCTCGCCCTGTCACAGCTCACCCTTCCCCCTCCCCATAACCTCAAGTCCGTTCTCTAGGAGGTCTGCGTCTTTATTCCTGCTTTACCCCTAGGTTCTTCATGACATTTTTTTTCTTAAATTCCATATATATGTGTTAGCATACAGTATTTGTCTTTTTCTTTCTGACTTACTTCACTCCGTATGACAGACTCTAGGTCTATCCACCTCATTACAAATAGCTCAATTTCGTTTCTTTTTATGGCTGAGTAATATTCCATTGTATATATGTGCCACATCTTCTTTATCCATTCATCCGATGATGGGCACTTAGGTTGTTTCCATCTCCGGGCTATTGTAAATAGAGCTGCAATGAACATTTTGGTACATGACTCTTTTTGAATTTTGGTTTTCTCAGGGTATATGCCCAGTAGTGGGATTGCTGGGTTTCTTTTTCTTCTCTGATTGTCATAGCTAGGACTTCCAAAACTACGTTGAATAAAAGGGGTGAGGGTGGACATCCTTGTCTTGTTCCTGGTTCTAAAGGAAATGCTTTCAGCTTGTCACTGTTGAGTATGATGTTAACTGTAGGTCTGTCGTATATGGCCTTTATTATGTTGAGGTATATTCCCTCTATGCCCACTTTCTGGAGAGTTTTTATCATAAATGGGTGCTGAATTTTGTCATAAGCTTTTTCTGCATCTGTTGAGATGATCATATGGTTTTTATTCTTCAGTTTGTTGATGTGGTGTATCACACTGATGGATTTGCGGATATTGAAAAATCCTTGTATCCCTGGGATAAATCCCACTTGACCGTGGTGTATGATCCTTTTAATGTATTGTTGGATTCAGATTGCCAGTATTTTGTTGAGGATTTTTGTGTCTATGTTCATTGGTGATATTGGCCTATAATTTTCTTTTTTTGTGGTATCTTTGTCTGGTTTGGGTATCAGGGTGATGGTGGCCTCATAGAATGAGTTTGAAAGTTTTCCTTCCTCTGCCATTTTTTGGAACAGTTTCAGAAGTATAGGTGTTAGCTCTTCTCTAAATGTTTGATAGAATTCGCCTGTGAAGCCATCATGTCCTGGTGGAAGATTTTTAATCATAGTTTCAATTTCAGTGCTTGTGATTGGTCTGTTCATATTTTCTATTTCTTCCTGGTTCAGTCTTGGGAGATTGTACCTTTCTAAGGATTTGTCCATTTCTTCCAGATTGCCCATTTTATTGGCATATAGTTGTTTGTAGTAGTCTCTTATGATCCTTTGTATTTCTGTGGTGTCATTTGTCACTTCTCCTTTTTCATTTCTAATTTTATTGATTCGAGTCTTCTCCCTTTTTTTCTTGATGAGTCTGGCTAAAAGTTTATCAATTTTGTTTATCTTTTCAAAGAACCAGCTTTTAGTTTCATTGATCTTTGCTCTTGTTTTCTTTGTCTCTATTTCATTTATTTCTGTTTTGATCTTTATGAGTTCTCTCCTTCTACTAACTCTAGGTTTTGTTTGTTCTTCTTTCTCTAGTTGCTTTAGGTATAAGTTTAGGTTGTTTGAGATTTTTCTTGTTTCCTGAGGTAAGACTGTATCGCTATAAAATTTCCTGTTAGAACTGCTTTTGCTGCATCCCATAGGTTTTGGATTGTTGGGCTTTCATTTTCATTTGTCTCTAGGTGTTTTTTTTAATATTTATTTATTTGCACCAGGTCTTAGTTGCGGCAGCCTGGCTCCTTAGTTACGGCTTGCTGGCTCCTTAGTTGTGGCTCACTGGCTTCTTAGTTGCAGTACGTAGGCTCCTTATTTGTGGCATGTGAATTCTTAGTTGCAGCATGCATTTGGGATCTAGTTCCCTGACCAGGGATCAAACCCAGGCCCCCTGCATGGGGGAGTGTGGAGTCTTATCCACTGTGCCACAAGGGAAGTCCCTGTCTCTAGGTATTTTTTGATTCCCTCTTTGATTTCTTAAGTAATCCATTGGTTGTTTAGTAGCATATCGTTTAGCCTCCATGTGTTTGTGTTTTTTACTGTTTTTTTTTGTAGTTTATTTCTAATCTTATAGTGTTGTGGTTGGAAAAGATTCTTAATATGATTTCAATTTTCTTAAATATACAGAGGCACACTTTGTGGCCCAGCATGTGGTCAGTCCTGGAGAATATTCCATGTGCATTTGAGAAGAATGTGTATTCTGCTTTTGGATGAAATACTCTATAAATATCAATTAAGTCCATCTGCTTTAATGTGTCATTTCAGGCCTGTGTTTCCTTATTGATTTTCTATCTGGATGATCTGTCCATTCACGAAAGTGAGGTGTTAAAGTCGCCACTATTATTATGTTACTGTTGATTTCTCCCTTTATGGCTGTTAGTATTTGCCTTATATATTGAGGTGTACGTTGGGTACATAGATATTTACAATTGTTATATCTTCTTCTTGGATTGATCCCTTGATCATTATGTAGTTTCCTTCTTTGTATAACAGTCTTTATTTTAAAGTCTATTTTGTCTGATATGAGTATTGCTATTCCAGCTTTCTTTTGATTTCCATTTGCATGGAATACCTTTTTCCATCCCCTCACTTCCAGTCTGTATGTGTCCCTAGGTCGGAACTGGGTCTCTCTTTTTTTTTTTTTTTGCGGTACGCGGGCCTCTCACTGCTGTGGCCTCTCCCGTTGCGGAGCACAGGCTCCGGATGCTCAGGCTCAGCGGCCATGGCTCACGGGCCTAGCTGCTCCGCTGCATGTGGGATCTTCCTGGACCGGGGCACGAACCCGTGTCCCCTGCATCAGCAGGTGGACTCTCAACCACTGCGCCACCAGGGAAGCCCGGAACTGGGTCTCTTGTAGGCAGCATATATACAGGTCTTGTTTTTGTATCCATTCAGCCAGTCTGTGTCTTTTGGTTGGAGCATTTAATACATTTACTTTTAAGGTAATTATTGATATGAATGTTCCTATTGCCATTTTCTTAATTGTTTGGGGTTTGTTTTTGTAGATCTTTTTCTTCTCTTCCTCTTTTGTTGTCTTCTCTTGTGGTTTGATGACCATCTTTATTGCTGAGGTTGGCTTGCTTTTTCTTTTTTGTGTGTGTATCTATTGTAGTTTTTGGGCTTGCTGTTCCCGTGAGGTTTTGATATAGCAGTCTATATGTGTACAAGGTTGTTTTAAGTTGCTGGTCTCTTCCCCACATAGGGGAGTTCCTTTAGCATTTGTTGCAAAGCTGGTCTGGTGGTGCTAAATTCTCTTAGCTTTTGCTTTTCTGTAAAGCTTTTGATTTCTCCAGCAAATTTGAATGAGAGCCTTGCTGGGTAGAATATTCTTGGTTCTAGGTTCTTCCCTTTCATCACTTTAAATATATCATGCCACTTCCTTCTGGCCTGCAGAGTTTCTGCTGAGAAATCAGCTGATAACCTTATGGGAGTTCCCTTGTATATTGTTTGTCATTTTTCCTTTGTTGCTTTTAATAATTTTTCTTTGTCTTTAATTTTTGTCAATTTGATTACTATGTGTCTTGGCGCGTTCCTCCTTGGGTTTATCCTGCCTGGGACTCTTTGCACTTCCTGGACTTGAGTGACTGTTTCCTTTTCCATTTTAGGGAAGTTTTCTGCCATTATCTCTTCAAATATTTTCTCAGGTCCTTTCTCTCTCTCTTCTCCTTCTGAGACCCCTATACTGCAAATGTTGGTGTGTTTAATTGTTGTCCCAGAGGTCTCTTAGGCTGTCTTCATTTCTTTTCATTCATTTTTCTTTTTTTTTTTTGCGGTACGCGGGCCTCTCACTGTTGTGGCCTCTCCCGTTGCGGAGCACAAGTTCCAGATGCGCAGGCTCAGCGGCCATGGTGCATGGGCCCAGCCACTCTGCGGCATGTGGGATCTTCGCGGACTGGGGCACAAACCTGTGTCCCCTGCATCAGCAGGCGGACTCTCAACCACTGCGCCACCAGGGAAGCCCCATTCTTTTTTCTTAATTCTATTCCGTGGCAGTGATTTCCACCATTCTGTCTTCCATGTCACTTATCCTTTCTTCTGCCTCAGTTATTCTGCTATTGATTCCTTCTAGTGTAGTTTTCATTTCAGTTATTGTATTATTCATCTCTTTTTGTTTGTTCTTTAGCTCTTCTAGGTCTTTGCAACTTCCCGACACCTGCCTTCATTCTTTCTCTGAGATCCTGGATCATCTTCACTGTCATTATTCTGAATTCTTTTTCTGAAGATTGCCTATCTCCAGGCAATCTGTTTTTCTGGGGTTTTATCTTGTTCCTTCATCTGGGACACAATCCTTTGCCGTTTCATTTTGTTTGACTCTCTGTGATTGTGGTTTTTGTTCCACAGCCTTCAGGATTTTAATTCTTCTTGCTTCTGCTGTCTATACTGTGGTGGATGATGCTGTCAGCCCATCTTAAGGCTAATGTTTGATATTCAATATAGTGGGTTCCAGTGGTTTAGTGTACAACATTAATAGGTTAATATTCACATTTAAAAGGCCATTCGGAAGTATGCTTTAAATTCTACTTATTGGGGACTTCCCTGGTGGTACAGGGGTTAAGACTCTGAGTTCCCAATGCAGGGGGCCCAGGTTCAATCCCTGGTCAGGGAACTAGATCCCACATGCCTTCTGCAACCAAGAGTTTGCATGCCACTACTAAGGAGTCCATATGCCACAACTAAGGAGCCCGCAAGCTGCAAGGAGCCTGCAAGCCGCAACTAAGGAGCCCGCCTGCTGCAACTAAGACCTGGTGCAAATAAATAAATACTAAAAAAAAAATAAATCCTACTTATTTAAGATCCAGTTCAAATATAATCTTATTTATTCAACAGTAATTTCTCTAGTGGTACCATGAGTCATGTATTGTGCTTAGGTGCTAGTGCATAATGAATAAGACTCAGTTGCTACCCTCTGAAGCCTCACAGACTTAAGACAGACATAAACAAATACAAGTTGACGTCACATAAACACAGTCATGTAGGAATGAACAAAGGTTCTGAACTCAGTGAGGGACAGCTAGCAGGACCTGGCACTGAAGAAAATACACTTTTGTGATGGCTCTAAAAGAGAAATAGGGGTAAAACAGTCTGAGAATATGAAGAGAATCTCAGGCAAAGAAAAGATCAAAGGCACAGAGATAACTAACAATATTGATTGCTATTTACTATGTTTTTACTGTGCATCTAGCACAAAGCTAGGTGCTTTGCATACGTGACATCAGTTGACTCTTACAAAAACCTTTTAAAATGAGTATTACTGTAATCTCCACTTTGCAGATCAGGAAACTGTGGCTTGGGGAAATTCCAGCCTTGCCCAAGGTTGTATAATGTGTCAGAGCTGGGATTAGAACCAAGATCTATCTGATTCCAAAGCCTGAACTCTTAGTCCTTAAATTACTGAAGAAAATTTATGTTTGGAATATGGTAGGGTAAGAACAAAGTAGTAGCTGGAGAGAAGGCAGAGAAGGTTTGTAAAGGCCAGACTGCAAAGTGTTTTGTGTTCTATATCTGTGAAATAATTCTTTATCCACTTATTGCCCCCAATCCCCTAACACCCAAACCAGAAGGAATCTTATTTTTCCCTCCTAACCCCCGAGTACTTAATATATATATCTCACATGCATTTGTAATTATGTTCTTTCCTTATTTCCCTCTGTTCACCACTAGGCAACAAAATCTCAATCAAAGGGATTATAACAGTGCCCTACTCATTTGGTGAATGTGCTCTACTCACTTAGGGAATGAATGAATGAATGAACCAGAAGGAATGTGCCTATGGTGGTGGAAGGTTTAGGCACTGGGCTTTGTAATTCCATATCAAAGAAGTTATGGTTGCCTTGGAGTAATTGGACACTCAGATTAATTTTAGGCCATTCCTATATGCCAGTTGGTAAATCATGTAACCCCAGCATTGCCCCTTTTGTTTCAGTGAGCATGACATCATTATGAGACAAGCCAATTGGGCTTCCCATGAAAACTTATAAGAAGATTTTGGCTGAGTCACAAATCTTATGAGCTCTAACCCAAGGACATAGCAGTGCTCCCAGTAGTTCTTGTTGATTTCTGGATGTTGTGGCTCCTGTGCCTGGGATCTGTTTGGTGTTCAGCATTTAGCTATAAGTCTTGAGCCCTGATTTATAGGCTGGAGTTGGGGAGCAGAGGGAGGGAGGCCAGCTGGAGTGGCTAGAGATGTTAACCAAGAATGTGCAAACCAGGAAGGAAGGCAGGAATCCAGGCTTATTTGAATGTCTTTTTCTATAGATATGCAGCCTGACTGTAGCCTGTGGCCAGTTGTGTCTGCACAAGAAATTGAGTTTTCCTTTTCCCAAGCTTCCCTCTCTCAAATTCCTAGGCCTAGAGCATACCTAAACCTGTTTCATCCCCACTCCTACATAGTAGTGAATGAACTGCCTCATTTAGAGTCAGGATGTGTGTTCAAGTCCTGACTGCCAGCTACTGTGACGGTAGGTGAATCACATAGTCTGTTGGTAAAATGGTGTTATTAACTCCTTCCTGCCACTCAACATAGTTGCTGAGAGAATGAAACGAGATCATAGGGTTGGAAGTGTTTTGTGAGTAATCAAGCTCTGTGTAATTGTTAAGGGAGAAAGAAGATGTGGTTTCTTGAGGGTATTTTAGACTTGGGGGCACCCATATTGAGTAAACCCTTCCTTCTGATCTGTCCAATGTGCCACAAGGTGGCAGCAGGAGCCTATCTTTGCTCCTGTCTTTAGCACAGGGAAAAACATATGAAAGGGATTCGATGCTGCTTTGCTCTTTTCTGCAAAGTTGAAGAAGATTTATTCCTTTACCACTGCCTACATTCCTCCACCAAATCCTTCAAGTCCATGTTAAATAATTTCTCAAAGGACTCACATTCTGGTTTTTTTTTTGACAGTGCCGTGCAGCTTACAGGTGACCAGGGATAGAACCTGTGCCTCCTGTAGTGGAAGCGCAGAGTCCTAACCACTGGACCATCGGGGAATTCCCAGGACTTGCATTTTTTTTTTTTTTTTTAAGAGCATGGATTATTATTTTATTGTACACTTTATAAAAAGTCCAAACACACACATACCGCCCCCCCCTGCATTAGGGAGGGGGGTCACATCTTTCTTAATGTAGATCTGGCCACCTTCTAAATTAGGCCTTGTTACTTGTTCTTATACCCTTAAGATGCTTCTCTCCCCTACTACAAAAATGGGGCTGCAAAGGGTGTATATAAAGATATGAGATTTTTCTTGCTCTTGTTATAGTACAAACAACTCAAGGTGATTAAAGAACCAGGAGAGTAAGAAAGGGAAAATTACCTAATGAAGAGATAGAATGTCTCTTACCTGTAACAAGTGGCTGACTTATCTGTTATAATCGGCACCTACCCTAAAGTAACCGGTTTGTAGGGGCATGGGTACATGGAACAGTGAGGCAGCATGTGCCAGGTCACTCCTTACAGACTCAGAAGGCATGAGATTCCCACACCCTTTCTTAATTACGAAAGACAAATTAGAGGAGAACCCAGTACTTAGATTCTACCCATTCTGAGGTATTAAATGCATAAAGATTAGTTGTGTCCAAGTAGCATGCAATAGAAATATTTTTAAACCAACATGGGTAAGTGTTAAGATCTTTAGAAATCAAAATATTTATTCACATAATTTTAAATTAAAGTCAAAGGTAATCTTCTGTGGTAATGATCTGAGTGCAAATGATGCTGGCTTTCTTCACATTCATATCCTTTGTTCAGTTGTTCTTGAACAAGTCGATGCAGGTCTGCAGGAAGGAGATGTTGTTCCTGGCATGCTTTATTTCCAGTTCAGACATTTCAATCAGATTCTTCCTAAATGCTGCCACTCTCTTTTGTTTGAAATTGATTAGCTCTTCTTTTGCAGATTCAGAAAGCTGTTCAAATTTCTGGCAGTATTCCTGCTGGTATGCCTCAGCCAGCTTGACGTCTTTGCTTTTTAACCAGGCCTTATCCAGCGCCTTGTTTGAATTCTCATAGTCAATGAGGGCTTCGGTGCGTCTATATAAGAGATCCTTAGCAGCCTCTATGTTGAGCATGTAGTATCGGAGGAGCTCTGTCAGCTTTAAGTCTTCATCTGAGGAGACTCGACTCTCTACTTTCCTAAGTTTTTCAGATAGCTCAGCCACCTTCAGTAGGTACTTTCTGATGACCGTGGGCTCTTCTAAAGCCAGGCTATGCAAGCAGGCTGTGGTGTGGCTGTAACCGTCTGCTACATTTTTATTAGCGCTGGTCATTCTGTCAGCCTTTGCAAAGGAACCCTTGATCCTATCATAATAGTTACTGAGGAAATGCTTCTCTTGTTCAAAGAAGTCATCTACCTCCATAACTCCTGAAAAAAGGACTTCATCAGTGCTTTCACCACACTTTTGAAAAAGCCACCAAACATCTCTTTGGTATTTTTCTGCCTAACACTTAGATCTTGATCATATTCCAGGAAAATGTGAAAGTTGCAATCATTACTGAGAACAGGGTGAGAGGAGAGCCGCTGAAGAGAGACTTCACGGGAAGACACAGTCTTCTTGAAGACCACGAGATACTCAGCTTCCAGCTCTTGCTTCATCTTGGCAAATTCTTCTTTGGTCATAAACCCTTCACCCTCTCCCAGTTTCTGCATCTTCTCTCAAGGGCCATTGAAGTCAGGCTTTGCAGGTGCGGGCGGAATAATAAGCCCAGCGTAGTCTGTAGTTTCAATAAGAGTGTCATGTAGCCACACAAAATCTTCATGTTGCCTTGTAACAGAAAACTCTGGGCTCTGAAACGTGGGCAGCGTGGTCGTGGTGTGTACTGTAAATTTGACTTTATCTCTCTCACTGAGTGCATAAGGTATGTCAGTCTGAAGCAAGGGATCAACATTCAGGTCCACCGATACAGATCTCAGCTTGCTGTGTTCCTCCTCCTGCTGCTGCAGCAACTTGGGAACTGTGGCCATGGCAACGCGGGCCTCGAGTGTGGCTGCCTGGCCTGGCTCCGAGCCACACTGAAGCCGACTGCAGGCTGCCACGGGGACGCGGTGCCCCTGACACTCTCCCAGCGAGGCACGTCTCAAGAAAGCAGGACTTGCATTCTTTTTTTTTTTGCGGTATGCGGGCCTCTCACTGTTGTGGTCTCTCCCGTTGCGGAGTACAGGCTCTGGACGCGCAGGCTCAGCGGCCATGGCTCACGGGCCCAGCCGCTCGGCGGCATGTGGGATCTTCCCGGACCAGGGCACGAACCCGTGTACCCTGCATCGGCAGGTGGACTCTCAACCACTGCGCCACCAGGGAAGCACAGGACTTGCATTCTTAAATCAGAATCCCAGGGCACTTTCCTTCCCTGTTGAAGTTAAACCAGCCCTGGTGGGTTTCAGTTAATCGTTGCAAATCTGTTGCTGTTAATGGTTGCAAATCTGGGCTTTGGACTTTCATACAACTGTTCCCCCCTGGGATTGCACCGCTATAGACTCCAAACTCACTTTAATTTTCATCCTTGAATCAGAGCTCTAGTGAACCTGGAAAACCATCTAATCCAGTGCCTCATCTTGTAGAAGAGGAAACTGAGGCGCAGAGAAGGGAAATAGTTTGTCCAAGATGAAGCAATCAGTTTATTCAAGAGTTAAGACTTCAATCCCAGTTTCTTCCTGTGGGTTCAGTCTCTTTATAAATGTGAGTATTTTCCAGGTGTTTTGGGAGGCTTGAAGCAGCTTTTGTTTCTCCAAGTGGTGAGAATTTTGAGGACTTTCTGAGGCAGAGAGAAATAGGAGACCTTTCTGTAGCAACCATTTGAAAAACCTTTTGAAGGAGAGTTGCCGTAAGCACCTGTTTAGGAATCCCCAAGTATCTGAAAGGTAAGCCTTAGAAACTCTCAGGTACGCATTCTCAAAGGACTACAACACATAATGCCTCGGGAGAAAGAGTCATTTTAAAGGACACATTTCACTATATGGGCTTTCATGTTGGGCTTGCCTTCCCAATTATATTCTTCTCAGAGGCACATGTTAAAATGAGACAGTCCTCAGTATCCCATGGCTTATGGAAAAAGAAGGCAAGAATGAGGGAAGCCAGCCTTAAACATTTGTTATCTATATAGGGCATTCTCTGTACACAGAAAATCCACATAAATTTGGCAGAGTGGTAGAACAAAAGAGTGTGGATTGAGAGTCTTAACAGATACTGGTTCAAAGCCTGCCCCAGTTACTTACCTTTATAGACAATTTTCTTTACATCTCTGTTTTCTTTTCTTTTCATTAAAAAAAAATATTTATTTGACTATGCTGGGTTTTAGTTGCAGCACTCGGGATCTTTGTTGCCGTGTGTGGGATCTTCCTTGTGGCATGTGGGGTCTTTAGTTGCAGCATGCGGGATCTTCATTGTGGCATGGGGGATCTTTAGTTGTGGAATGCAGTATCTTTAGTTGTGGCCTGCAGTATCTTTAGTTGCAGCATGCAAACTCTTAGTTGCAGCATATGGGATCTATTTCCCTGACCAGGGATTGAACCCAGGCCCCCTGCATTGGGAGTGCAGAGTCTTAGCCACTGTACCACCAGGGAAGTCCCTAAGTCTCAGTTTTCTTAACTATAAAGTGAATAGAATAATATCTACCTTATTAGCTATGTAACCTTGGACAAGTTCTTTAACCTCTGCGTATGTCAATTATATTGTCTGTAAAATGAGGATAATAGTGAAATGAAAAGCTCTACTTCATAGGTTTTATAATGATTAATAAATTATTATCTATAGCCATGTATGGCACATAATCAGCAGTTGGAAATTATTAGCTATCATTGTTATTGTTATTAATACTACCACCATACAGGGTTGTTGTGTGGTTAAATTAAATGAGACAGTGTATGTAGAGGTTTTTAAAGAAAACAGGCACTCAGTAAAATGGTAATTATTTTTATTTATATGTAATTAATAACCACAGTAGTGTGAATAGTATTCACAGTAAATGAACCTGCTTACTTATGTTCTAGGTACAGGAGTATTGTTTTGTCATTTGTTTTATGTTTATTTCCTCTGTAATATTTGAGGATAATGCTTGGATTTTTGAATTATAGATTCATCTTCTTTTTGTTAATCTAAAAGCAATGATAATGATTAACATTTATTGAGCCCTTACTACGTGCCAGACCCTGTTCTTTATGTACATAGTCTCAGAAGGATTCAGTAACTTGTTTATGTCTATATAGATAGCAAGTGATAGAACTGGGATTTGAACTCCGGCAATCTGATTTCAGAGTCTTGCTTTCTTGACTTTTACTATTCTGCCTGCCTTAAAAAATGTTTACCATTGGGGGCTTCCATTTCTTAGCAGTAGAATTATAATATCCTAGAGCCAAACGGTATTCAAGAATTTGTCATGGGTTTATAGTATACATCAGGCATAATAAAAATGTTCGTAACTTTTGACCTGACAGATCCACTTTTAGGAACCTATCCTAAGGAAATAATCCAAAACACAGGCAAAGTTTTATCACAGTGTCATTTGATCACAATGTCATTTCTTATATAATGTAATGTAATATCGTGTCATATCATATAATACTTTAAAGCGATCTAAACATCTAGCCACAGAAATGATCAGTAAAATATTGTGTATCTACTTGATGAATGCAGCTCTTAGTAATTGTAAACAGAGATGCTGTTTGGAACTTTGTAAGAAAACAGATGCTGAATGTGAACACATGAGAAGGTAAATAATAACTATTTTCTTTTTCCTTCTTGTATACCAATTTTTAATTTCCTTGCTCTGGCAAGGTTAATAGGACAAAGGGATTCTCAATTCTGTTATATATTAGGATTTGAGAAATTTGGGTAATTTCTAAAGGTTGAATCTTCTCTAGCTGATAGAAATTCTCTAGGTTATCTTTGCTTTACTTAGCAAGTAGATCTGGCCCCATGCTAGACACTCAGGGAGAGTCAAGAGATAAAAAGGTCTGAATCTGGGCTTCCCTGGTGGCACAGTGGTTGAGGGTCCGCCTGCCGATGCAGGGGACGCGGGTTCGTGCCCCGGTCCGGGAAGATCCCACATGCCGCGGGGCGGCTAGGCCCGTGAGCCATGGCCGCTGAGCCTGCGCGTCTGGAGCCTGTACTCCGCAACGGGAGAGGCCACAACAGTGAGAGGCCCGCGTACCACAAAAACAAACAAACAAACAAACAAACAAACAAAAAGGCCTGAATCTGCTGGTGAGGTGCTCACAGTTTTGTTAGGGACAGGCTGGCAGCCTGGAAGCAGAGTACTATGTGTAGAAATAGAGAAGGGGTGGGCAGCAGGAATAGATGACTTTGTGTACAGGCACTGAGGGGGCCCAAGGACTGGAGGCACAATGTGAGTCAGGTTGGCTGAGAAAAGGCTTTTTAGGGGAGGTGAACCTTGGACTAGACCTTGAAGGAAATTATGGATCAAAACTAGTTGCTTTTCTTGTGGTACACATATACAGTGGAATATTACTCAGCCATAAAAAGGAATGAAATTGGGTCATTTGTAGAGATGTGGATGGACCTAGAGACTGTCATATAGAGTGAAGTAAGTCAGAAAGCGAAAAACAAATATTGTATATTAACGCATATATGTGGAATCTAGAAAAATGGTATAGATGATCTTATTTGCAAAACAGAAATAGAGACACAGATGTAGAGAACAAACGTATGGACACCAAGAGGGGGAAGGGGGGGTGGGATGAATTGGGAGATTGTGATTGACATATATACACTATTGATACTATGTATAAAATAGATAACTAATGAGAACCTACTGTATAGCTCAGGGAACTCTACTCAGTGCTCTGTGGTGACCTAAATGGGAAGGAAATCCAAAAAAGAGGGGATATATAGCTGATTCACTTTGCTGTACAGTAGAAACTAATACAACACTGTAAAGCAACTACACTTCAATAAAAATTTAAAAGAAATAATAAAAACTAATTATAATAAAAAACTGGTTGGTTTTCAGAACAGAAGAAGAGCACCATGGGGCAAAGTCCCAGAGACTGCAGTGACCATATGTTGTGGACAAAATAAATGTCTATTTTAATTGGAATGGAAGGGCCACCTTGGGAAGATCAAGGGGTGAGTTTAGCTTTTCTTTTTAAAAATACAAGATCATTTAAGCACAGATAGTGGCTGATCATCTTGTTCTGGGCTTTCAATATCCCAGACTCAAGGATATTGAATTTTATTTTCAGTTATCTTTTTAAAAATAATTAATTAATTAATTTTTGGCTGCGTTGGGTCTTTGTTGCTGCGCATGTGCTTTCTCTAGTTGTGGCGTGCAGGCTTCTCATTGCAGTGGCTTCTCTTGTTGCAGAGCATGGGCTCTAGGCATGAGGGCTTCAGTAGTTGTGGTGCGTGGGCTCAGTAGTTGTGGCTCGTGGGCTTTAGAGCACAGGCTCAGTAGTTGTGGCGAACGGACTTTGTTGCTCCACAGCATGTGGGATCTTCCCGGACCAGGGCTCGAACCCATGTCCCCTGCGTTGGCAGGCGGATTCTTAGCCACTGCGCCACCAGGGAAGTCCCTCAGTTATCTTTCTCTTAACCATTTTTAAGAGTACGTGTTTGAGATGGGTACTGTGTCAAGAAGGTAAGAATCAGGACAAAAAGAAATAACTTAGGATGGAAAGAAGCCTTTTATTGTACTGAGAAGAAGCTATAAGGGAATGCTTTTTGTAAATTAATAAGTGCTTCTGTGAGCACTGAAGTGAGATCACCTGGAGCAAGTAGATATTCGTGAGAAGAGTCAAAGCTTAAGGGTCAACTGACAAACTGGTCATCCCCAGAATTTCAGAAAATGAAAGTTGGTAGAATGATAGATAATGATAGAATGATAATCATTTTCATTTAGAAAATGAAGAATGATAATCAGGAGGTATTGTAAAGCCCTTCAAGATCCTTCGTAAAGGCTATTGGCTGACCCGTTTGAATCAAGATACCAATAACCTTGGCTCCATTGTGATAGAGACTTATGGTGTCCACCCATATCTGGTTTTCTTCTGCTGGGCACACTGGAGAATTATATTTCTTCATCCCTTGCATTTAGGTAGGGACATATGAATAGTTCTGACCAATGGGCTTTGAGTGGAAGTGATGTGCATATCACTTTTAGGCCAGAGCATTTACTTGCTGGTATGAGACTCATCATCTTTCCCTCTCCTTGCCTGAGTAACTGAAAAGGTCATGTATTTCAGATAGTATAACTACAAGATGGTGGAACCTTAATATCTTGGGTCCATGAGTGATTATGTGGAGCAGAAGTCGTCCCCAGTCTCAGGCCCTGACCTGAGAGATTTGGTGTTGTTTGTTACCGTAGCATATACAAGCCTGTCCTGACAAATATATTCATCCTGCACATTTCTCTCCCTATTCTTTTTTTTTTTTTTTTAGCATCTTTATTGGAGTAAAGTTGCTTTATATTGCTGTGTTCGTTGCTGCTGTATAACAAAGTGAATCAGCTATATGTATACATATATCCCCATATCCCCTCCCTCTCCCTCCCACCCTCCTATCCCACCCCTCTAGGTGGTCACAAAGCACCAAGCTGATGTCCCTGTGCTATGCGGCTGCTTTCCACTAGCTGTCTATTTTACTTTGGGTTGTGTATACATGTCAATGCCACTCTCTCACTTCGTCCCAGCATACCCTTCCCCCTCCCCGTGTCCTCAAGGCCATTCTCTACATCTGCGTCTTTATCTTGTCCTGCCCCTAGGTTCTTCAGAACCATTTTTTTTTGATTCCATAAATATGCGTTAGCATAAGGTATTTGTTTCTCTCTTTCTGACTTACTTCACTCTGTATGACAGACTCTAGGTCCATCCACCTCACTACACATAACTCAATTTCGTTTCTTTTTACGGCTGAGTAATATTCCATTGTATATATGTGCCACATCTTCTTTATCCATTCATCTGTCGATGGACACTTAGGTTGCTCCCATGTCCTGGCTATTGTAAATAGGGCTGCAATGAACATTGCGGTACATGACTTTTTGAATTATGGTTTTCTCAGGATATATGCTCAGTAATGGGATTCCTGGGTCATATGGTAGTTCTATTTTTTGTTTTTTAAGGAACTTCCATACTGTTGTCCATAGTGGCTGTATTTACATTCCCACCAACAATACAAGAGGGTTCCCTTTTCTCCACACCGTCTCCAGCATTTATTGTTTGTAGATTTTTTGATGATGGTCATTCTGACTGGTGTGAGGTAGTACCTCATTGTAGTTTTGACTTGCATTTCTCTAATAATTAGTGATGTTGAGCATCTTTTGATGTGTCTCTTGGCCATCTGTATGTCTTCTTTGGAGAAATGTCTATTTAGGTCTTCTGCCCATTTTTTTTTTTTTTTTTATTTTATTTATTTTTTTTTAACATCTTTATTGGGGTATAATTGCTTTACAATGGTGTGTTAGTTTCTGCTTTATAACAAAGTGAATCAGTCATACATAAACATATGTTCCCATATGTCTTCCCTGTTGCGTCTCCCTCCCTCCCACCCTCCCCATCCCACCCCTCCAGGCTGTCACAAAGCACCGAGCCAATATCCCTGTGCCATGCGGCTACTTCCCACTAGCTATCTACCTTACTGCGTTTGTTAGTGTGTATATGCCCATGACTCTCTCTCGCCCTGTCACAGCTCACCCTTCCCCCTCCCCA